>NW_025335661.1:9999412-10166269 GCF_004798865.1 Varanus komodoensis | reverse complement strand
CCTGTGCATTTCTAAATGGCCGATCAAGAACTGGTTATTCATTTTCAACAAGCCATTAATTTTAACAGGCTTGAAATAACATTTCCACCATAGCACACAGCTTTTAATATCAATATATTTCCACATACCTCATTCACTGTTTTTTCAGCTTCAGTCATCTCAGATAGGCAGCACCTGGAATGAGCAACAGAATAAATTAAGGACTTTAAGCCCATGAGGCCAATGTCGATTGATCTATTGCGCAGACCTTGTTGAAAGCCTGCTGACTGTAGCTCTTCCACACAATGGTGCTACACAATAGCATTCTAATAGTTTCCTACTGTCGCTATTCACTTTCACGGTTAAGGATGTTAAAGTAAATGATGTTATAATATATCCTGACTGTATTCACATCTCCAGACACCTCAGCAGTTGCAAAAATCAGCCATTTAAGTGGCATAAGAGCTGTACCTTAAAACTGCATCCTCAGGCTAGGTGCCCAAAAATCTTGAAATTGGTCATCCCATTATTTTGGTGACACCACAAAAGTACTTACTATGTTTTCTTTGGGTAATCACATCACCAGTAACATAATGCATCTAGAGCGGCCTGGGCTTTCTTCCAAAGTCTTGCTGTTTATATTCAAGGAAAATAAAGGAACAGACACCTAAAGTGATTCAGAAAGCAAACATCATACAGCTCTAAGAACCATTGACATAATTCACTAGAGGGATCAGTTATTCCTAAGCCAAGAATTAACTAGCTTCATCTGCAGGAAATTGTCAAAATACATCTGGGCACAGTTTTCTTGTTCTCAAGCAGCTCTTTTGTAAAGTCGGGTCTCATTTTTCTGGCTAGCAAAGCTCATTAGTAATCAAAGAAAGGGGCCAACAAGACAGCCTCATTTCTGGCCATTCTGCTCCTCCCCTTTAAAAAAAAACACATTCATACAAGCTGCATTTATAAATGTAGCAATTAGGACAATTAGTCTGGGTATGTGTTTTTTCCCACTGCATGCAAAATTATTCTTCTTGTAGCGTGATGATGTTTCTGTCTTTTTGCATTAGCAGAAAATGCATTTTTAATCATGCTTCAGATAGATTTTTTTATTATTAATCGCATTTCAAAGCTGTGTACAAGAATATTTGATCTACAGACTCCTTTGCAGCATAAGGGAGGGCTTGGTGAGGTCCAATCTTATAAAACCTATTCACTGCTACAGCTTTGTGCTATGTTTTGGCGAAGGCCATGGGGAAACTCACTTCTTTGTTTCTGTATGCCTAATCATCTTGCAGTTGCTTTCAAACTCCCACCAGTGCAGGAGTGGGAAGCAAGCACATTCTTACTGGCCCTTTGCTTCACTAACCTGGGGCTGCTCTTCATGCGGGTTCTCCCTATCACTGTGGCACACTGTGCACTCCCCAAACTGTTCTCCCCATGCTCTTCCCACCTGTATAGTCCATTTTTCTTCAGAGTGCTTTTCTCATTTAGTGTCCTGCAGTTCACAAGGAGGAGCTTGTCCTGCTTTTGCTGGCCAGTGTGGATGGAAAGCATCATCATCCATTCAATTTTATTTACTTATTTTAAAACTTTTCTATACCATCTTTTTACAAGATAGTCTCTGCATGGTTTACAATAAAACAAAGTAAAGTACAGCATCATTTCTATACAGTAAAGCCCCAATTAAAATAGCAATGTAGACCTTAAAATACTGGGAAAATAAAAAGGGTTTAGCCTAGCACTGAAAAGAATAAAGGCTGGCATCAGGAGCACCTGTTTGGAGAGTATATCCATAACCGGGGTGCCCCTGCAGAGAAGGCCCTTCTCTGGGTAACACTCTCCTAATCTCCTTCAAGGAGGGCTTCTGAAGAAGGACCTCCAACCCAAATCTTAAGGGGCAGGCAGGCATGTAGGGAAGGAGATGCTCCTTCAGAAAGCCAGATCCTAAGCTATTTAGGCCTTTATAGGTCATCACCAACACCTTAAATTGGACCCAGATTTCAATTGGTAGCCAGTGTAAATGGTACAGGACTGGTGCTATGTGTGCATATTTGCCTGTCCCTGTTAACAGTATTTACAAAACCGCAGAAATTGAGCTGTGTATATGTGAATGACACCTGTTTTCCCATTAAAATAGCCCTGTGGCAGCAGGAAACTTTGTACATGTGCACAGAAAGAGACGGCTAAAAAATTAAATGTCCAACTATGTGTTTCTGTGGACCCACAAGCAAGCCAGCAGTGGATAAGAAAAGGAAGATAAAAGGACATTGATCTGCTTTTCCTAACAACTTTCCTGCTTCCTTGTCCCTGAGGTGGTTCTCCTCCTCTTTCTTTACCCATTGAAACAGACAGTGTGAATAATCCTGCTCTCTCTTATTACTCGACTCCTTTGCAAAAAAAAAAAAAAAATCAATTTCCTTTTCCATCTTTCCCAGTCATTCCCCTTTTTCTTTTCATTCCTTTGCCTCAAAAATGCTGGCTGGCAATGCAGATATATTCATGCCTACTCAGAACTCTGCCACATCGATTTCATTGGCATTAACCTCTTGGTGACAGAAGCTTCAAGCCAGGCAAGAGGGATGTGTGCTTGAGAACAGGGCAATAGAGGTTGTCTGGGAAAGGGACACATTAGCTTTTGTGCTGGTTTGTAAAGGGTGTGGTGCTGTTTTTGTGGGGAAAGGAGAGATGCAACTACTATGTTTAAAAAAACCTATTTTTTGGCTAAAGTAAAGTTTCATCGGTGTGCATGCATTAACCAAAGTAAAAACAAATTGCAGGAACAGGGTTCATCTTACAGCATTTCCTTCTAGTGCAGTATGAAGTGATGGGTGACACACATTTTCATTTCTTCCTTGCATGGCCTTTGGAATGGCTCTTCCATCTCCCACGAGTGCAACACGATACATTTGTATATGGCATTTGATCACATTGCAAACATAACAGAAGCTGTGCTGCGCTCATTAACATGTGGCTGCTGCAATTGCATTTGAAAAAGAAATGAACGCAGCAGTGATTCACAAATGAGGTGGGCTTCAGTGCAGATTCCCCCTGGTCACTGTTCTTTAACACTTGCCATGTGAATGGCAATCCCACTGGGCAGTATGAAAGGCATAGCATTGCTTCACTAACTGTAACTGAAGAAATCTTGTACAGTCTCTGAAGCCCGGGGCAGTGATTTAAAACCACTGTGTTACAGCAGATTAGTGAATCAGCACATCACAACCCTTGAAAAAGCGAGTAGACATACCCAAAATATCCAAAAGATGAGCAAGCAGGAACTATTAAATAAAACCGAGGAAAGGAAAGAAAACATTTGTGCCATCTATTCAGTATGGAGACAGTCTACTGAATTTTTGCTTAGTTTGTATCCCATTCACTTACTGTTTCATCATTTAAAAGAAACCTTTCTTCAGGCCTAAGGAAAGCCCATGTGATTCCATATTCTTCATCTAATGATATGGTTTTGTTTGATGCTCATTAGATTTTAACATGACTGTCTTTCACTTCCTATCCAGACATGCCAACCTATAGTGCAAAGCAGGCAGTAGATGAACTTTCAGAGCAATAGAGTTCAGGCTATTTCATTTCTGGTACTGATGCTGACTAGAAAAGGGATGGGCAGAGACTGAAGGGTTCATCTCCTCTTACTCATACGTGTATGTGTTTGTTGCAAAGATTAGACACTCCTCCTCACTCTATTCATGTCCCTGTGACCTTAAACATTTTAAATCCTTGCCAAGAAAAAATATATCCTGCTCTTCCTCAGTTCCTAAGTCCCTTCATACAATGTTACAACTGCTGTTCTGTAGATGCCACGTCCCTTTCTTACACCCAGTAAGCCACTCTGGAACAGACAGAGCGAGCTGCATAGGCAAAGTCAGGTCAGTGGCTGCTGCTACACTATTAGCAGATGGGGTTTACCCATGCTTGTTTGAGGGTATAATTTACTTCTTCATGTAGATAGGACTGGAGTGTAAGTTTTCAGAAACTGCATCTATAAACTGCATTTCCTCTGCTATCACAAACAGTGAGTTTAAGAAGGTCTCTCATTTAAACAAACAGTGCCTTGGAGAAAGCAAAGAGAGATTAGAACCATAAAATAAGATGCTGCCTCACATCTGTGGTCTATTAAAATAGTACTATGCTAAGCAGGCCACCTTTATTTGCTACTTGGTCACTAGATTGCAAGATCTAGACATTCATTGTTTCTTTTCCCACCTACTCTATGCTTGTTTTACCATAGGGTGACATTATGTGTACATTTAAAAGGTGGTTTCAGAAAGCAATGTCAACATCCAGAAATGGAAATGTTTCTCTTTGGTTTTCTGCTGTGTATCTTAACGCTACTGTCTGGGTAGTGTTAGTCCAGTCAGAATCGGCTTGCAGTGACCATTCCATGGGTATTTGTTACACTTGTATTGCGCCCTTCTGAGGAGCTCAGAACAACTGTTTGATTCTTCATAATAACCCTGTGTGATACATTAGGTTGAAAGAGAATACAATGTAAAACCATTGTTTAGTCTTACAAAAAAAGAGCAACAGCAAACATGAGACTCACGTATTCCTTTGTATACAAGTGGAAAAATTGAAACCGTTCAATAAACTGCTACTTTCCATTACATCCAGACATGAGAAACAGTGATTTATTCTATCTGTGGTTAGTTAAAACAAAACAGAATCAGGAACCAAGGTCTCCATCTGGCTAGATTGAAATAGACATAATTAACCACTGCGTCCTGAGTTTGGACATAAGGGGAACCTGTTGTTTGTTGAAAACCTAGCAGTGGAAACTACTAATCTCTTCCCCTGAAGCACACAAGAAAGAGGGGAAAGGGGGAGCACACAAACTGACCCATGACAGGTAACACCAAACGACATGCCTGATCTGGATCGGTGACTTGCAGACCACTCAGAGAGCTTATTATAATTTTAGATATAAATGTATGATTGTACAATTTTAAGTATACATACCTGTTTGCAGAATGAGTGTCTCATATAGGTACACTCATCAGGTAGCTTTGACTGTCACTCAAGAGCAAATGTGGATCTCCCTCTTAGTGGTGATTTCATCCAGATATTTTCATACCCGAATCCAATCATTTCTTGCTTTGCTCTCAGAGTACTGCCCCCATAACCAGACTATAGATGGTTGGATGACATTTTGATTGCTATAATGGAGAGGCGGAGAGTGGGTTTGGAGTGCCCATTCATCTCTTCACTTTTATTATTCGTATTATACTGTGCTAAACACTTTGCATTGTTATAGGATGGTATTAGAGAGAGGGAAGGGAGAGAGAGAAAATGTTCCTACATTGTAGACACATTACATGGAATTGTCACAGCAATGGATTCTTCATTGTATCTTAATTCCTCTTACCAACAAAATTTAACCATGTTTTGATTCAGCTCCTTACCTGAATATATTTCAAATTGATGATGAATTTGGTTTCTTCAAGATGAGGCTATATATAGTGCATGGAGAGAAGGAGGTATGCCATGGATAATCCACCACTTCTCAAGTTGTGCCAGATCATTGTGCTGGTAGAGTAAGTGTGTTGTAAGCCAGAGGAGTTTTTCTCTTGCTGAAACCAGTGGAGCAGTAATGAGCATAGTTAAGGGCTTGGATTCAGGGTCACATCAGGGGACCAAGAGTGCTTTGAATCTATTGGACCCAAAACTTCCCCAGATTGGCCCTACTGCTACTCTTGTGCCCATGGAGCACCCTAGCACAGTAAGGGTCTCTGTGGTAGGCATGCTGCATTGCCAATAGAGCTTCTCTTTCATGAGAGTAACACCTTCACCCCACACTGAACCCCCTCAGTTTGCCTTTGCTTGTTCTCTGAGATCAATTTTATAGCACTTCGTCCTCTGTAGAATTTATGTTCACGTAATGTATTGAAATTCAAACATGATTATCAGCAGCACATGGACTGATGGTGAAAGTTAATATAGAAAGAAAATAGGAATACAGGCAATATTTTGCCATGAATATAGATCACAGTTCCTGGCAACCAGGGACCAAGAATGATATCTGAGTTGAGTGTTATATATACTGAAAAAATTAAAATATTTCCAATGCTAATGATTCATTTAACACAGGGAACAATGTTTCCAGTATTTTCTGAGCAATAATTCTGTTGTGTACAACATGCTGATTATGGATAGTAATAAGATACAAATTTATTTATGCAAATTATTCAAAATGCCATTTAATTGCTACCTTTAAAAATTAAAGTCAGCATGCATGAAAATCAAGCGTACTATGCATTAATCTAAGCTGTTTTCAGGGTCTGTGTCTAGATTTGATTCTACCAGAATAGGCTTTGGTTTTAGTAAGGAAGCTTTCCACAGCCTCCAGACTTTTTTTCCCTAAAAAGTGCCACCATCCCTGATCTTTGCTCAAACATCCCTTATCTTTGGCTGGACCTGCCAGGCATTGAAGTTCAAATGAGCTGAATGGTCAAAGGTCGGGAAGGCTGTGCTCAGGACACTTTGTGATTCCTTAAAAAGAATAATGGGATTAGAAACATGCTTCCAGGCTCAAAATAGAGATGCAACCACATTGTTGTTCTTGGTCTGATTCTAAATCATAGATCTTCCATCACATCAGGGGTAGCAGGAAGGTTCCAATTGATTCTCCATGGGAGGCTTCATGTTGCCCATTGCAAATGTCAATAGAAAACCCAGAGCTGTAGTAGCCTTTCTGAATTCTCCACATTATATGTGGGCATCAAATTTGGAGAAACCTTTCACCCAATTTCTCCAGGACAAGGAGAAAATACTCTGACATTTTATTGGGGAATGGGCTCAGCATTAGTAGTGGCAACAGCCAGGGAGGCTTATTTTATATTCTATGTTTATATTTTAGGCCAGGGCGGCTTATTTTATATTCTATGTTTATATTTTATTCCAATGTTTATATTTTTAATTTATGATTATGATTATTTAACTTATTGTTGTAAGCCACCCCGAGGCTTCGGCGAATGGGGCGGCATAAAAATGTTTTAATAAATAAATAAATAAATAAATAAATAATTTCTCTCATTTATTTCCTGAAGAGTTAGGGTTGGTTAGGGTTTTCCCAATGGGAAAGCCACCACTCTGTATATCACACAATGCCCTGGAGCAGCATTCTGGGTCATTATGGGTGAGAAGAAAGCGAAATGGTGGCAGCCACCAAAAACAAATGGTGAAGAATATTTAGAGAAAATTCTGGAAAGCCGCCTTCTTTTTGGAGAGGTGGGACAGGATGAGAAATAGAAAAATCTTGGGAATGTACTCATACAAATATCTAAAACTTTATGATTGACCACAGCTGCTTTATTGATCACTCCAAAGCTCCTACCGATAGTGATGGGGTGTAGGAGCTGTGGTGCCCATCAGCACTAATGTGTCCCCAAATACATTTCCCAGTGCCTGTCAAGGTGTTATAAACCAAACACACACACAGCTTCTTGCCAACAAATGTTATTGCTGTGAAATAGGTTTTTGTTGATGCTGAAAATGCAGGTTCAAAAGAATTTGTTAGTTCATTAGGGCTCAGACTCTACCCATGCCTTATGCTCAATATTTTAGGCAAGTTAGTTTGTAATATTCAAGACCCACATTTCTGCTACACTCTGGCAAGTTTATAGAGAAACACAAATAACAGCAAAATCTTATTGTAATGTAGTGGTCTCCAATATGGTCCTTGAGACAGTTGAAAAAAAGTTTTCCATTTTTCCATGTGTTAATATTTGTATATGATAATGTGTGAAATGCATACAACTTTCTAGCAACTATACATGAGCTTCAACAAAAGCAGGTCACATATCCCAATAAGCAACTGTTTGCAGCTTACACCTCTAGACCACCTTTTCATATGAAGGACATTGCAGAATCCTCAATCCATTGCATTATAGCAGGTGAGTGTTTATCCCTCTGCTTTTGTAATATTAGTCTATTATCTGTGAAAAGGATGCGGATGATTGATTTCATTTCCATTTGTTAATTTCCACCAATAAGATAAATAATTTTAAAGAGTGAATCCATTAGTGAATAATAAATACTAGAACAGTATTTAAAATTTATCTATTGAATAACCTTATCCCCAAAATAAACAACTACTGGGTAATGCTAAACTTTAACATTAAAAGAACCTTTACTTGAACTGCATTTCCAGTAATTAGCTGAATTACACAAATGCTTATTGAAGAAATGTTGTGGCATCCAATAGGCATGAAACCAAAGTTTTTGCTGAAGATACAGCCTCAGTTCCACAGACTTGTCTGGTAGGTACCAATGTTGCTGTTCACTAATTAGACACTTTGTGGTGGTGCACACAGCAGTTTTTCAATTCCCAAATATATTACAATTTGAAAAGATTGCAAACCATGGTAGGGGTAGAACAGATTACACAGACCAGTTCCTTAGACTTTGTGGTAAAAACCTAATGATTGCAGCCCTCCACAAATCAGTAGCAAAGGCATCAGCACATTGTTTGGTTCATGAAAGAGTTCCAAGGCTATCCACACAAGATCAAGTTGCCATCCAAAGTCCCGAAAGACAGTTCAGCTCATTAATATGACTAGACAGAAGACAGACAAGGTTCCAAGATTCACAATAACTCTAAGCAATGAAGCATTCTGGGCAAAGAAAGACAACACTCCAAACACTCTGCAGGTTCTGCACTATCTCCTGGTATGACACTCAGGCCAAAGTCAACGGCTCACCATCACAGTTCAGCAGAATACTATATAGCATAAACTGAATTTATAATCCAGAATTCAAATACACAAGGTTTCAAGATTGTCCAAGCAAGGAAATCCTTCAGACAGCTAAGATTTTGCTCAAGGGGACATTTCACACCCAAGGTTAGATATCACACACAAAGAATACATTCAACCATAGCTTCTATGTCAGAATCATATCTTTGCATATTTCAAGGCAGACATGAGCCCAAGAGTCAGGATAAGTCCAACCAAGAAACAATTCTGAGTAACTCTCAGTAATGTAAGATGAAGGTACACAATTTCTACCAGACAAAAGTTTAAGGAAATTCTAGGTGAGAATGTGTTTTGAACATAAGAACATAAAAAAAGTCATGTCATCTGTCTAAAGGTCCATCTGTTCCAGCATTCCATACACACAGTAGTAAACCAGCTGCCCACAGGATTACACAAGCAGGATGACCTCCAACTGCCCGAGCAACTCAGCAACTGCCCTGTGCAGGCATGCCACCTCTGGTAAAGAAGGTAGCACATGGCCAGCAAGGTTGGTAGCAACTCAATCTGCCCAATCCCCTCTTAAAGCTATCCAAATTGGTGGCCATCACCACATCAGATTGCAGCAACGTCCATAGTTCATCTGTATGTTGTGGGCAGAACTAGTTCCTTTTATCTGTCCTAAATTTCCCATGAAACAGCTTCCTGGAATGACCCCGAGTCCTAGTGTCCTGTGAGAAAAATAAAAATTGGCCCACTTCTCCACAGCATGCATTATTTTAAAGACTGCTACCATGGCTCCCCTTACTTGTCTTTTTTTCTAAGCTAAACAGTCTCCTCGTATAAGAGTTAATCTAACCCCTTGATTATTTTCACTGACCTTGCCTGTATTTTTCCCGACTCAGTAATGTCCTTCTCAGGTAAGGCAACCACAACTGAACACGGTATTCTTAAGCATGGTCATAACAAAGATTTGTATAAGGCAAGTAAGATTTTCTGTTCCATTCCTAATTCTGTCTAGCATGGAGTTTGCATTTTTCACAGTAGCTGGACCAACACTGTAATCAAGTGGTCCAGCACTACCCTAACATCCCTTTCTTGCTCAGTCACTGTTAGCCCATCAATATATACCTACATTTTGGATTTTTTGCCCCAACACGCAATACTTTAAACTTGCTTACATTCAACTGCATTTGCCATTTAGATGCCCATTCTCCCAGCATGGAGAGATCCCTCTGGAGTGCCTCACAATTTGTCTTGGTCCTTGGTCTAGATGAATTTGGTCTCTCTTTAGAAAGAGACTTAGGGACATTGTAGATCATGATCCAGTGCCAGATTTTGGGACCTTAAACCCCATCAAAACCCATTATAAGCAAAATAAAAAGCTGTGTTCAGTCTTGCTATTCCCCAGATGCATCTGTTTAAAATTTCCTTGCAGATTATATCCACCAACAGCATCTATACAAAACAGCAGCTATACTTAGCTGCTACTAAGTCATTGTCAATGGAGGCAATATGAGAAATAGAGTGCCCACTGAATGCATCACCAAAAAAGTCATGTCCAAGATCGATTGACAGAAGCATAAGTAAGCAGAGCAAGATCCTTGAAGTTGAGCATTAGTGATTACCAGTTGGATAGCAAGGTCCTCAGGCAAGCACAGGGTCACCTGGTCATAGTCTATCCCATGATGGGGAAAGGTATTGCATTTCTATTTATATTATAGTCCTTATTTCTAGATTTGCAGCCTTACCATATGCTCATTTTAATGCCAATCAATGTCATCTTTTGTGGTAATGTATTTCCCTTTTCTTTGGTGATGCATAAGTGATACATAAATACACATCTATAGAAATTCTGTGTACATGCAACCAGGAACTCAGCAAGGAAGGAAGGAATGAACAAACACATCCCCAGTCACATGGAAGACACCAATGTACACCCTAGTTGTACAAGCTTAGGCTCCACGTGGACTTCTGGTTGAATGTAGGCCTGAAATGGGGCCTGGAACTGAGGGCCTAAGGACCAAATTCAATTTTGGATAAGATGTCAGCTGGATGAGATGGAAGGCCAAAATACCAAAAATAGCAGCATGTGTTAGCTTAAAGCTGCTTGCCAGTAACTAAGCATTTGGAAAGACATTTTGAAGCCAGAATGATTGCTGGCCAGAAGAAAGGAACAGGGCCAAGGAAAGGGCATGGCTTTCCAGGGAACCCTGGAAGACTGGATCTAGAGCCAGGCAGGCCAAATTTCGCCTGCCAGTTTTTGCCGGGCTTCAGATCACCACCCTTACAGTAAACCGTCTTCATTTTCTCAGCAGCTCTATTGTGGCGCTGGTGGTTCATACTCAAGTCATATGAACATTGTCTTACAGGAAAATATTTTTCGTTCAATGGTAGTTGTAACTCTTGTACATCTCTCAATGACTGATCTATTGGGCATTGTTCCAAGAGATTTGTCAGGAAGTTCTATATGAAAGCTTTCCTAGAAGCTTCACTTCACTGATAAATGTTGAAAGATGTGGTTGTGTAAAAAGGCAGATGCGACTTTTTCTGCAGCTTTTCTGTAACCATGTTAACCTCCAGTGTCTTGGATTTTGCAATAAGCTGAAGTGAGAAAAGAAGGTAGAGCTGTGTTCTTCCAGAACAATAATCTGAGCTAGCATTTCTGCTGATATTATTAGTTTCAAGCATTCAGATTTCTTGCTGTTCTTTCCCTAGGACCCATCTTTCTGTCTCACTTAATTTTTCATACCATACAACAAATCAGATCATGCTAACTAAAAAAATCTAAATGGCACATTTTCATTCTATGGCCAAGTATATTGGAAGTGCTCTCAGGATTTTTTCAATAGATGTGACTGGGATTTAAGCAATTCCTGGTTTTAGGAGGTAATTCTGACACATCTAATAATAGGATGGCCATCTGATAATAGAAAATTGGCAGAAATCAGAAGGCAATTTGCATGAAAAAAGTGCTTTCCACTCATGCAAGGCCTTTTTGAATTAAAACTGTTTCATCCAGTTTCTTGGATGTACATGATAATTCACTGAAGTGAGGTAATAAGAACATTTGTCCACTCGTATATCAAAGCAATAAAATTATCTTTTAATTAAAATGTGGAAAGGGGGGCTATGATAAGAATGAAAAGTGTTACATTGAAATGATTAAATGGTTTGCTTTAGTCATGTACACATTTGTTGTCTTTCTTTGAAGGGATATCTTTCTTTTCTTCATATATGCATATTTCTTAAGTGAAGGCTTGATAAAAGAGCAAAACCCACTTTAATTTATTATAGGAGAGCTAGGTTTTCAGTCTTTAGAACTGGACAAGATTTATAGTGGTATCTTTTCATAGTGAAAAGTATGACAAGTAGATTAGGGATGTGCAAGGAATCCATTTTGTGCAGAAAATCCACCAGAATCCCTAGTTTCAGCTTCCTGGATTCCAGTCTGCTTTGCAGCAACCCAGAGTCCATATTCCTGAGGAGCATAACCAAGCTTTGTTGGCTCACCCAGAATTGAGCCCTATATGCTACACACGCAGCTCCATTCTTCCACAGCAAACAGCAGCAAGCAGGAAAGAAAGTTGGCCACCGGGAACAGAAGCCGGGGAAGGTTGCCAGTTGCATAACTCAGGTTCCATGAGCATTTGTTGAATTCTTGATTCAGTTTGCTTTGCAGGACCAGGCCAAGCAAGAGGACATCCACCAATTCTGAAAGGACAGTTTCCAAAAGGATTTTGTCCTTAATTAATTAATTGATTGAAATTTAATGTACAAAACTAGTGCAAAGAATGCACCCAACATTCCTGAAAGACTGGGAGCCAGCTGCAATGAACAATGACACCATCCCTCATCACTCTGTCTCCTGTCCAGCTGTGGCTGGTTTAATCTTACCATTAACACAATCAAGTGGGAAATCCTGTGGCTTGTCAATAAACAGGCAAAAGGTCCAGCACAGAAATATCCATTGGAAGCAAAAATAATAAAACTGAGACTGCTGTACTTTGGGCACATCATGAAAAGGCAAGCCTTACAAGAGAAGACAACCATGTTGGGGAAAGTCAAAGGCAGAAGAAGAAGAAGACTAGCTATGGGATTAATTGACTCCATAAAAGAAGCCACAGCCTTGAGTCTGCAAAAGCTGAGCAGGGCTATTAAGGACAGGACATTTTGAAGAGCATTCATTCATAGAGTCACTGTCCATTGGAGAGAACTTGGCAGCACATGACATGAACAAAAGGTATCAATATAAGCAAGAGAATGGATCAAGGCAGGTGCAGTCAATAAACAAACAGGGAAAACACACAGTATTACCAAGGAGTGCTGCGTGAGACGTGTCTGATATGCAGATAAGGCCCAAACAAAGGTAAACAGTTATAAGGAGGCACCTGCTGATGAGGGCTTGTTCCCCAGGGATCAGAATGCTCCAGTTCATCCTCTGAAGAAGATTCCACCATGGAAAGCATGGCATTTGCAGTGAGGGAACCTGCTAAACTTGCAGAGTTCAGTCTGCAAGGAGGCTTTAAAGCAAGCTCAACTTTACACCTGAAGTTGAGCAAATTGCAGCCCCTTTGCTTTCTCAACTCTCCATGAAAGGACAGTCTTATTTATGAGGACTATGATCATTAGGGTGTCAAAATATGAAATTACATCCCAAGGTACCAGTAGATAAGATTGATTAAGGACAGAATAGTCAGGAAGAATTAGAAGGGTAGCATAATAAAAAGAACCAGATGGTTTCTGCATTGCTTACATACCAAACAGTTTGAAAAAGAAGTTGCTACTTCTGCTTCATCAAAAAAAGGAAGGTATAGGTTTGCAAAAAAAAAATCCTATGTTACTGGGTGTATGTGTGTGTGTGTGCAAACTCAGAAATAAGTGCTATAATAAATAGAAAATAAATCTTGCCATAGAGCAGAATCTGTGGCCAAGTGACCAGTGTGCTATCCATATGCAAGGTATGGATGGGCAACTTCAAAAGTCCTGCTTTGTCTTCGTATGGATTTTATGGTTCAAGTTCTCCCAAGTTGCTCATTGTTATTAGTGGAAGCAATATGCATAACAACTTTTGTAGAGAAAATATACTATTTTTAAAAAAATAAGTTTTATTTGAAATTATGATCCTAAAAAAACAAAAAGAAAACTACAAACAACAACCATCATCAAAAACATCGAGCCCGCTGGGTCAGCCCCCACACCCTTCTTTTTCCATTTATGATAACTTAAAAACATATTTAAATCTATGTGAAGTCCCGTTTCTCTAGCCAATAATAAAAAGAGTCCCAAGTTCGATAGAAGTCAGTATCTTCCTTCTCCTTCAATGATAAAGTCAATCTATCCATTTCTGCACAGTCCAGGATCTTTTTTAAAATCAGAAAATAGCCTATTTTTGTAGAATCAGGAGAGGAGGATAGATTGAATGGTGGGGAAATGATGTAGTTGGTCTTGAGGTAATATTAAGGAGGAAAGTGAGCAGCTTTTCTTCAAGCCAGGAAGAGACATCCTTTCCCACTAGTAGACAAATCTAAGTAGAAGAGGCATAGTTTGTATAAGTTTACTTTGTGACCTAGCCATTATATTTGACTACTAGAGCCATGTAGATTCTTAAATTCTTGGAATATATCCATAAGTACACTTGTTGTTAGTCACAAAGTTGTGTCTGACCCATCACAACCCCATGGACAACATTCCTCCAGACCTTCCTGTCCTCCACCATCCCCCAGAATCCACTAAAGCTCATGCTGACTGCTTCAGTGACTCCATCTAGCATTCTCATTCTCTGCCGTTCCCTTCTTCTTTTGCCCTCAATTGTTCCCAGCATTAGGCTCTTCTCCAGGGAGTCCTTCCTTCTCATTAGGTGACCAAAGTATTTGAGTTTCATCTTCAGGATCTGACCTTCTAAAGAGCAGTCAGGGTTGATCTCTTCTAGGACTGACCGGTTTGATCACCTTGCGGTCCAAGGGACTCGCAGGAGTCTCCTCCAGCACCACAATTCAGAGGCCTCAAACCTTTGGCACTCAGCCTTCCTTATGGTCCAGCTTTCACAGCCATACATTGCAACTGGGAAAACTATAGCCTTGACTATATGCACTTTTGTTGGCAGGGTGATGTCTCTGCTTTTTAGTATGCTGTCTAGATTTGCCATAGCTTTCCTCCTCAGGAGCAAGCGTCTTTTAATTTCTTGGCTGCAGTCCCCATCTGCGGTGATCTTGGAGCCCAGGAAAATAAAATCTGTCACTACCTCCATTTGTCCCCCATCTATTTGCCAGAAAGTGAGAGGACCGGATGCCATGATCTTAGTTTTCTTAATGTTGAGTTTCAAGCCAACTTTTGCGATCTTCTCCTTCACCTGCATGAAGAGGCTCTTTAGTTCCTCTTCACTTTCTGCCATGCGAGTGGTATCATCTGCATATCTGAGGTTGTTGATATTTCTCCCAGCAATCCTAATTCCAACTGGTGATTCATCTAGGCCTGCCTTTCTCATGATGTGTTCTGCATATAAGTTAAATAGGCAAGGCAACAGTATACAGTCTTGCTGAACTCCTTTCTCAATTTTGAACCAATCAGTAGTTCCGTGTTCAGTTCTCACTGTTGCTTCTTGACCGCATATAGGTTTCTCAAGAGACAAATAAGATGGTCTGGTACTCCCATCCCTTTAAGAACTTGGCACAATCTGTTGTGATCCACACAATCAAAGGCTTTAGCATAATCAACGAAGCAGAAGTAGATGCTTTTCTAGAACTCCCTGGCTTTCTCCATGATCCAGTGTATGTTGGCAATTTGATCGCTAGTTCCTTTCCCTCTTCGAAATCCTGCCTGTACTTCTGGTAATTCTCGGTCCACATACTGCTGGAGCCTAGGTTGTAGGATTTTGAGCATAACTTTGCTAGCAACTGAAATGAGTGCAATGGTGTAGTAGTTTGAACATTCTTTGGCATTGCCCTTCTTTGGGATCGGAATGTAAACTGACCTTTTCCAATCCTGTGGCCACTGTTGAGTTTTCCAAGTTTGCTGGCATATTGAGTGTAGCACTTTTACTGCATTGTCTTTTAAGATTTTGAATAGCTCTGCTGAAATACTGCCACCTCCACTAGCTTTGTTGTTGCTCAGACTTCCTAAGGCCCATTTGATTTCACTTTCCAGGACATCTGGCTCAAGGTCAGTGACCACCCCATCGTGGTTATCAGGGACGTTAAGCTCTTCCTTGTATAGTTCTTCTGTGTAATCTTGCCACCTCTTCTTAATCTCTTCTGCCTCTGTTAGGTCCCTGCCATTTTGGTCCTTTATCATGCCCATCTTTGCATAAAACGTTCCCTTCATATCTCCAATTTTCTTGAAGCGATCTCTGCTCCTCCCTATTCTATTGTTTTCTTCTATTTCTTTGCACTGTTCATTTAAGAAGGCATTCTTATCTCTTCTAGCTATTCTCTGGAATTCTGCATTCAATTGGGTGTATCTTTCTCTTTCTCCCTTGCCTTTCGCTTCCCTTCTTTCCTCAGCTATTTGTAAAGCTTCCTCAGACAGCCATTTTGCTTTCTTGCATTTCTTTTTCTTTGGGATGATTTTAGTTGCTACCTCTTGTACAATGTTGTGAACCTCTGTCCAAAGTTCTTCAGGCACTCTGTCTATCAGATCTAATTCCTTAGATCTGTTTGTAACCTCTACTGTATATTCATCAGGGATATGATTTCGGTCATACCTGAGTGGCCTAGTGCTTTTCCCTACTTTCTTCAATTTAAGCCTAAATTTTGCAACCAAAAGCTCATGATCTGAGCTGCAGTCAGCTTCCGGTCTGGTTTTTACTGAACGTATAGAGCTTCTCCATCTTTGGCTGCAGAGCACATAGTCAATCTGATTTCTGTGTTGACCGTCTGGTGATGTCCATGTGTAGAGTCGTCTCTTGGGTTGTTGAAAAACTTTGCTATGACAAGCATATTCTCTTGACAAAATTCTACCAGCCTGTGCCCTGCTTCATTTTGTACTCCAAGGCCAAACATGCCTGTTATTCCGGTTATCTTTTGGCTTCCTACTTTAGCATTTCAATCCCCCATGATGATATGGACATCATTTTTGGTGTTAATTCTAGAAGGTGTTGTAGGCCTTCATAAAACTGGTCAGTTTCATCCTCTTCAGCACCAATGGTTGGGGTGTAGACTTGGATTATTGTGATGTTGAATGGTTTGCCTTGGATTCGAACCGAGATCATTCTGGAGATTGTATCCCAGTACTGCTTTTCCTACTCTTTTATTGACTATGAAGGCTACTCCATTTCTTCTGAGTGATTCTTACCCGCAGTAGTATACCTAATGGTCATCTGAATTAAATTCATCCATTCCTGTCCATTTTAGTTCACCAATTCCTAAGATGTCGATGTTCAGTCTTGTCATTTCTTGTTTGACCACATCCAGCTTGCCTTGATTCATGGATCTTACATTCCAGGTTCCTATGGAGTATAGATCTTTACAGCATTGGACTCTCCTTTCACCACCAAATACATCTGCAACTGAATGTCCTTTCGACTTTGACCCAGTCACTTCATTCTTTCTGGCGCTACTAGTACCAGCCCTCCGCTCTTCCCCAGTAGCATATTGGACACCTTCTGACCTGAGGGGCTCATCTTCCGACGTCATATCTTTTTGACTTTTGGTACTGTCCATTGGGTTTTCATGGTAAAGATACTGGAGTGGGTTGCCATTTCCTTCTCCAGTGGATCACGTTTTGTCAGAGCTCTCTGCTATGACCTGTCCATCTTGGGTGGCACTGCATGGCATAGCTCATAGCTTCACTGAGCTACGCAAGCCCCTTTGCCACGACAACGCAGTGATCCATGACCATAAGTACACAGCTGAATCTTATTAAAAATCTTAACCCTGCACTGAAATCTCTCCTCACCTCAACCTCTTCCCATTTTAATTCTACACATGAAAATCCTTGTAATCCACTGAACATCTTAGTATATTAATTCCAAGTCACTTCCATATGTAAGAATATCCACTTATTTGTACATTTAAGGGTGCACACAAATAGCTGTTGACACAATCAACCATGATGTCCTTCTGGACAGACTGGCCAAGTTGGGGCTTGGAAGCACAAGTGGTTCTGTTCCTACCTGGCTGACTAGGCCCAGAAGGTGTTGCTGGGAGATAGTTGCTCTGTGCTATGGCTGCTATGCTATGGAGTGCCACGGGGCTCTATACTATGCCCCATGTTTTTCAACATCTACATGAAACCACTGGGAGAGGTCACCTAGAGGTATGGGCTGAGATCCCAGAAATATGCTGATGATACTCCGTTCTGCCTCTCGTTTACATCAACTCCAGGTGCGGCAGCATCCATCCTGGCTCAATGCCTGAGCTGAATAATGGATTGGATGAAGGCCAATCAACTGAAATTCAGTCCAGACAAGACGGAAGTATTGTTGGTGGGCTGTCAGTGGAATGAGCTAAATGGCCTATGCCCTGTTCTGGATGTGGTCTTGGGTCACCCTAAAGAACAGGGTTCACAGCTTGTGGGGGTGTTTCTGGATCCAAAACTCTCACTTGAGTCCCGAGTGGACTGGCAGCCAGAAGCACCTTCCTTCAGCTGCAGCTAATTTATCAACTACGGCCATGTCTTGATCAACAAAACCTTGCCACAGTCATGCACATCCTGGTAACATTCTAGTTGGACTACTACAATGCACTCAGTGTGGGGCTGCCTTAGAAGACCATCAG
The DNA here is from genome assembly GCF_004798865.1 of Varanus komodoensis. Taxonomy (NCBI): domain Eukaryota; kingdom Metazoa; phylum Chordata; class Lepidosauria; order Squamata; family Varanidae; genus Varanus; species Varanus komodoensis. The sequence goes on along the minus strand of NW_025335661.1, from coordinate 10,147,872 downwards.
GACACTCCACCTGGTTTAAATTAAGGCCACACAACTTTCAACAAGAAGCAGTCTGCAGGCCCTAATTACACCAGTTTTATATTACAGTGGCTACCAGTGGAAGTCTGAGTCCAATTTAAAGTGTTTTACTTACATACAAAGCCCTAAATGTCTTAGGTCCTGGGAACCTAAAGGACCATCTTCTCTCATATGTCCCTACCCATCTGCTGAGATCATACCAGGAGGTCTTTCTCTGGGAACCATCTCCCAGGGAGGTGAGGGGAATGGCAGCTAGAAGAATGGCCTTCTCAATGGTTGCACCCCATCTCTAGAATAGGCTTCTCAAAGAGGTGTGCCTGGCACCAGCACTGTTATCAGCTTGGTGCCAAGCAAAGACATATCTCTTTGTTGGCTATGTTAATGGTTGGTTTTAGTGGCAATATGGATTTTAACCTAACCCTATTCTGGCTTATAGTTTTATTTCAATTTTAAATGCTTTAATTTAAAGTTTTTATGTAATGGGTTTAATTTATTGAATTATGGTTCATCATAGTTTTGGATGTGTTAACGCTCTAGTGTTTTGGATTGTAAAAATGTTATGTGATTTTAACTGTTTGTAAGCCACTCAGAGAGCTCGAGTGTGGACTAATGTAGCAGCATATAAATTGAAATAATTAAATAAATCTATGACTTCCTTGTTCATGGTGCCATGAATATACAAGTTCCCATCACAGCTCTAAAAAGATTACAAATGTGAACTGTTAAATAAATGGATCATTGCAATATATGGCTTTATCCTAATTGTAATTGATGTTTGTATATATTACATATATTAGATCCATATCAAACATGCAAATGATGCCAGCAGCTTTGTAACTATAAAAATAAAATAAGTGGTGTTGACATTCACATTTGATTACTTTTGTTTTACTCAATAATAAATTTTACTCCATACTTCTCTAACTTGGCTCCTCACAATAAATAAAAAGGATTAGAATTTCTACTCCATAGTTTAGGGATCATTTTCAGACTCTCTTAATATATATTATCAACTTCTCAATAGTTTTTCAAGCAAGGTACAGGCAATTTAGGTGATGGAAGGATGGGACTAGGATAGTACTTTGAATGTGGTAAAAGCATGCTTATAACAGTTCTCATAATTGTATGTAAATTGATATCTTTAATTCCAAATTATTATCTGGAGTGTTCTCACAATTGAATCTCTGTTTTAATGCTAAAGCATTCTTTGGAAGAGTAGGTACAATCAAATACTTTATCCATTTTTGCCCATTCATTGTAAGTAGTTAAAGTGTTGAAGTGTGTTCAGGGATACTTAAGGGTTGTATCACAGAACTAAAGACTCTTTGGGAAGAACCTACTTCTCTGTCTGCCCCCTGAAACCATCAGACATGTTTGCTAATTTGGTTTAGTGTAGAATGCTAGACCAAACTCTGTGGTCCTCAAGCTTTTTTTCTGTCTGATCACTTGAAAAGTACTTAGAAATCCAATAAACCCAATAAACAATTTAAAGTATTTACATAACTTTTTCTTTAATAATTTGTTTTTCATTAAGAGTTTGTATCATTGTCAAAAATAGAACCATATTAGAAAACCACAGGTGAGTTAGATATGTGTTATGTGTAGGTAAGTTAAAATATCTTGCAATTTACTGCTCCAGGTTTTGGTATCAATCACAGATTTGTGCTTACAGATCTTGTTCTCAGGTTTTCCTTTTGCCATTGTTGTTGCATGCCATCAAAACTCTGACTTATAGCAACGGAATGAATGAATGCCTTCCAAAATGTATGGTATCCTTCTGGATAGGCTTGCGGGATTGGGGGTTGGAGGCACCGCCTTGCGGTGGTTCCGCTCCTATCTCAACGTCCGATTCCAGAAGGTGGTGCTGGGGGACTATGGCTCTGCGCCATGGCAGCTTTGCCATGGAGTACCGCAGGGGTCCATTTTGTCCCCTTTGCTGTTCAACATCTACATGAAACTGCTGGGAGAGGTCATCAGGAGGTGTGGGCTGCTGAACCATCAGTACGCTGATGATACCCAGCTCTACCTCTCGTTTTCCACCAATCAAGGTGAGGCAGTGGCTGTACTGAACCGGTGCCTGGCCGAGGTAATGGGCTGGATGAGGGCCAATAAACTGAAGCTCAGTCCAGACAAGATGGAGGTCCTGTTGGTTGGCGGTTCGGGCTTCGGAGAAGGTGAATTGAACCTTGTCCTGAACGGGGCTGCACTCCCTCCTAGGGACAAGGTCCGCAGCTTGGGAGTGCTCCTTGACCCGGAGCTTTCACTCGAAGCTCAGGTGGCAACAGCGGCGAGGAGCGCTTTCCTCCAGCTTCGGCTGATTCATCAGCTGCGTCCCTACCTGGAGTACGACTGCCTTGCAACAGTGACTCATGCGCTGGTGACTTCCCGTCTTGACTTCTGTAACACGCTCTACGTGGGGCTACCCATGAAGACGGTCCGGATACTTCAATTGGTTCAGAATAGAGCTGCCAGGCTGCTGTCGGGGACTGGACGTTATGTTCACATGACTCCAGTTCTCCGTCAGCTTCACTGGCTCCCCATTGAAGTCCAGGCCCAATTCAAGGTGTTGGTAATGACCTATAAAGCCCTTAATGGCTTGGGTCCTGGTTACCTGAAGGAGCGCTTACATCCATATATGCCCAGTCGCCCCCTGAGATCGGCGGGAGAGGCCCTTCTCCGGGAGCCCTCTGGGAGAGAAATTAGGAGGGTGGCTACTCGGAGGAGGGCTTTCTCAGCGGTGGCGCCTAAGTTATGGAATGCGCTCCCCAGAGAGGTCTGCTTGGCGCCGTCGTTATTTGTTTTTCGGCGCCAGGCAAAGACCTTTTTATTTAAGCAACATTTTAAATGTTAATACTACTGAATTTTATCTGGCCAGGGAAGCTTATTTTATATTGTGTGTTTTAAATTATTATGACTATTTTATATGTATATTTTAACTGATGTGGTTTTATTTATTGTTGTAAGCCGCCCCGAGGCTTCGGCGAATGGGGCGGCATAAAAATGTTTTAATAAATAAATAAATAAATAAAAATGTCCTGTTCTTAACAGCCCTGCATAGCTCTTGTAAAGTCTTACTGTTCCCCAATAGCTGGTTGAGTGCCTTCTAATCTGAGAGTCTCACCTTCTGGCATTATCTCTTGTTTTATTGTGGATTGTTTCATCATTGGGTTTTCAAGATAGGTAACATTCAGAAGTGATTGCCTTCTTCTGTGTAGTATCAATCAGAGTTAGCTTGAGTATCACTGCCATTGTCTGCAAAAGATCTCCGAATGTCACCTTCAGCTACCACTACCACCCTTCAGGAGTTCTTTCATCCCAATCTCCATTAAAGATATCCATTCTCTTCTGCTGATGTTGCCATTCATCCTGAAGTGGGTAGATGAATCTTGGTCTGGTGTTTCAGCTTTGACCAGTCTGCTTAGGATCACCCTGCTGGGAGAGAGCCTGGCCTCCTGGCAACGTTGCTCTTGACTTGTCTGATACTCTGAGACTCCCTCAGCATTTTAAGGTGTGAATCCAAAAGAAGGAATTTTGCATTCATATATATGTGGCATCCATTTTAGTTTTACTGACTAGTCCATTAACTTCCTTTATATAATAAGAGCACTACAGATTTTCTGATGAATTGAAAGACTAAATCTGAAACACTGATTTAACCATGATACCATCATCTCATCGCAACTTCTGTATACATTAACATGCCCATGGAAAATGACCTGCCTAGCTCAAAATACCATTTACACAGCAAAAGCTCTAATGAATCCAGCACTGCAGTCTTAACCTTCTTGGCTAAGTGGGCACCCACTTGTAGCAATCTCATGTAAATGGCAATATTTAAACCCACCAAGGCACAGCAATAGGAACACATGTTGCTCCATCACAGGATAATATATGCAGAAGACAACTAAAAAAAACATAGATAGCATTACATAGATTCCATTTTATGATTATGGAAGGGATAGCTTATAGAATTTTACAAAGTTTGTCAATACCATTCACTAAGTGATATGGTTACCAGGTGATAGGATTACCAGTAACACTAGAATGACCCAAAAGTATCCTTCCTAGATACCCTTTTGACAACTGAAAATCATAAAATTGTCACAGATGCGTATGCTAACGCTACAGATTCTAACCTGTACCTTAACTGAAAGCTGTGCCATTGAAAGCATCTAAAGAAGAAAGTTATATGTACTTTGGCTTATAGGATAAAATACACTTGCAATGATGAAGAAAACTCAGGAAGATATAGCAAGCATCTCCAATAATCCAGATAACTTCATCATATTATTGGCTACAATATCAATAATCAGCCATAGATAGTGATTTCCTCTTTATGAGACAAAGCCTAACTCTTTGAAAGAAAATTGTATACCATTTGCTGCGGAGTATTATCCTGCCACCTCAATTACCATCAGATAATGAAAGTTAGTTGCCTCTTCTATCCTATTGTTCACATTTAATGGCTGCCATTAATTCACTACCATTCCTCATATTCAGAAAACCACCCAATTTGTGTAAATTCTTTTTAAAGAAACTCATAAACAAGATATTTGCAATCCAGGATCTCACCATTTTAAATCAGACTGCTGTATTATCTGCAGTTGCCTCCAAGAAAAGACTTCTTTTAGGAACACAGTTACAAACAACACTTATCACAATTGGTAACATTCACTTCCATGAATGTTATTTAAATAAATGTAAAAATAAAAATGGATGTCTCATGCAATATGTAGAAAAAATGACAAGACTGTATAACCACAGATCAGCAATTCTTACCAAAGCGGGGGGGGGGGGGCAGTCTGCTACAAGACAGTTTAACTTAAATGTACATAGTCTGTATATTTGCAACAGCTTCTAGTTAAATTCAAAAATGGCACCCACAAGCTTGACAAAAATAACCACTTCTGAATCTACAGATTTAGAACTCTTTGTTCAAGTGACCATAATCCTAAAGACAAGGACTTAAGACAAGTCTTAAGATTTATATCAGTCATACCTGTGTGTGTGGTGGGGAGGGGCAGTGCTTCTTAGGAATGTTAATCTCCCAGCATTCCAACATGCAGCTCTTGATATCCAAGATGGTAGAAACTGAAATGTTTTGCTCCAAATATATTTTGAAATGTCTCTGTATGTGTGTGCATGCACACACACTCACACAGAAATATATACAAAACTTCACTTTGTCATGTCAGATGTGGAATAAAAGAGAAGATATAGTATTGGTATGTATGTACACTTTTGCATTTTAAAGTCATTTAAGTCATAGTGTCATCATACCCACAGGAATAAAATAAGATTTCCTGATGCAGTCTTGAAGGTAAACACATTTACTTGTCTATGACACTTTTTTTTTTTTTTTTTGTGGGAAACGATCATATATATTCAAATAGAAATAACAAAATGAGCATCTGTAACCATGTACCTACCCAGGTGGCCACTCCCAGGTATAATTGAGTGAGAGAGAGAGAGAGAAAAAGGAAGCTACAGCAAGCAACATCAGCATGGTGGGGCCCAGTATGCCCATGCTGGCACATAGGCTGCTGCTGGACCAGTTTGCATTACCTGTAGTTTTCTGGAACTTTCAGGTCATTTGGGGTGAGTTTGCAGAGCCCTGAAGTTTGGCCCCAAGATCCAACCTTAATTGTACCCCTGGGAAGATAAATGCCTTTGTAACTGCCTTTGCTGTATAAGGGCTGTATGAGGACTTAATCCAAGTGTTGTCCATTTGTTTGTTGGTGAAAAGTCTCACCTGTTGACCTCAGAAGGCATTACAAAAGGGTTGTTTATATGTGAGCAAGAAGAAGAAGCAGTGACAGATGCAAGATCTGGAAGGAGCAGTGATGCAGTCTCATTCCTTCTATTCATAATCACACCCAAACACATAAGCAAAGTGTTGAAAAGGCTCATAATATGATCCATATTATATATGCATTTTTCTGTCTCGTCTTTTGTAACAGCTTAAGGCAAATCAAAGTGACGTTGTATCCTTGACACAAACATCCACTTCTTACTCAAGCATAAATGACCCTTTGCTCAGAGCTGGCATCAAAGACAGGCAATGGTGGTCCATTACTCAGAAGAAGTCTATTGACAAGCTAGGCAGTTGCTCCTCCATTTTACTATTGCAACCTACTATTTACCTGCATCTTTTTCTGATCTAGATAACTGTATTGATAAGGAGGAGCCATGCTGGCCACTGCCTACTCACCCAAGGCTCTCTGCTGTCAAGTGATAATGTAATAATGTAATAATGAGGAAGAGGATGAGGAGTAATAGAAGCTGATGGCAGAGAAAAGGTAGCCTTTGCAAAGGAAGGAGCCCATTGATGGCATCTTGTCCAAGAGCCCTCCAAAAACTGGAATCAGCACTGTCTATGCATAACACACGGACAACAAACAGATGGGGCGATTCACTGTCAGGGCACCAGTGCAAGACCAGTGCACAGTCCCATTCCCTTTTCTGTCCATGTCCCAGACATGAAAGTAACCCTTCAAAAGGATTTAGGGTCCTTTCTTAGTGCTACTTCTCCTGTAGTTGTAAAAACCAACCAACCAGCACTTACTCCCATCAGGCTGAGTGTCTCATCCTTCCAGTTGCTTCTTGAAGTGAAAATCTAGAAGACTAACTGTACATTCTGTCAAAGTTAGTCTGGCCAGCTAAAGATAACATACTGAGACTGTGTTCCACCTTTACAGAAAACCTTTGGTGTGGTGAACACTTCAGATGAAAAGGTATGCAGATATGTAGAACAATAGATTTTCAGTCTCATGAGGTTTGCTTGCTGGAGGCTGCCTCCATGATTAGCATATCAAAGAGTAGTCAGAGACAGCTTACAAGGGGAGTCTTTGAAGTAAGGTTTTGACATAAGGTTCATCCTTGTTGTGTCATGCTGTGTGTGTGTATGGGATGGGAGGGAAATCTGTAGGAGGGTTTATCCAAGGCTTCCCCAGGATCAATTCTTGGAAGTAGTTTATAGAACAGAGAAAGGGGCTTAGCTGGACTTGTTCCATTAAGAACAGACACGTAAGAGATTCATGATTAATAAGAAAAGATAGCAAACTTTAAAGCCAACCCTTTAAAGTTTCTGATGTCCGGAAACTGTTGTTCTTGCCTCTGTTCCTGTAATTCATAAAAGACCAGAGTGACTAGGTAACCATTAAGCCCATGAGCCACGCAGAAGTAGTTTGCTAAAGGTGAAACTACATCCCTTAAGAAAATGGCAGGTCCATGGTGAGTATTTTCCTCTTGCTCAATAACTATACAGCTTGTTTCACATGCTGATACCATTAGACTGAGTTTTCCCCTACAATTATCTGCAGTAGTCAATTAGGTAGATTGAATTAGGGTGGCAATGTGATGTTATCAGAACATAAGGTGAAATGGACTGATTGCATTTTTAATTGCTGCTTGCTCAAATACAGATCAAATAATGAATTAATTTATCTTACTGCACATTCTTTTAAATATGTTGTGCTGTTTAGAATGCTCAAACTTATGTGAAACAAATTAATAAATGCTACAAAGGATGATGATAACAATAAGGAGCTACCATTTTCAGTAGAAGCCTTGAGTATCTTGAACCATATTGTTCTGTCTGAACTTTCTGTGACAATGAGTTACTTTGTACAACACTGTGTGCCTGGCCACCAGCCCTCCCAGCCCTCCATACAGAAAGGCTACAACTTACTCAGAAGAAAATGGATGTTCAGCGGAGATTGTGAGGCAGAATGCTTTGCTGAAAAGCTGCTAGAAAAGTTTGCCATGTCAGTTGAGCAGTTCAAAAAAAAAAAAAACAGACTCAGACCTTTACCCCAATTGCTAGGTAAATGCAAGAGTGGTCATGTGACCCTCTTGCAACCCTCAGAAAGCAAAGTGATCTTGTGACTGTCCCCAGACATGTACTGACTACAAAACCTTGATTCAGCCTTTCAAAAGCATTACACATTTCTGGCTTCTAAGCCTTTAGAACACATAGTTATCTTCTAAAGTTTCTCTTGGCAAGTGTGATGGATAGACATTTTTGAAGTTTTGCACAAAGGCATTGCCGTAGGGTATACATGTTACAGAAGGGCCAAATGCTTTCTCTCTTAAGTCCCCTCTATAACAACTATGAGTGTAAATAGTAGGCATTTATTCATGGATAAACTGTCCAGATTGATTATACATTTCAAAAGATCCAAGCTGATATAACATGTAAGCCAATCAATAGCCTAAGTACTTTCTGTTACTTTCTTTAGTACTTGTAAAGATGAATTACAATGCCTAAGGAACTTCTACCATGATGCTTCCTTGATATGTCAATATGTGAATTTTCAGTTTCCATGGTTAAGAAAATGAAAACATTGGTGCCTTTAGAACACACACTTTAAAATGATATAGTTGGGACAGAAAAAAAGCTGTTTTCTCTGGGAACATATTTCACCAATATTGAAAGAGCTCCATTTGTTACCAGATTGTCTCTGGTCCAAATTAAAGGTGCTGACTCTTAACTTCAGACCCCTGAGAAAAACTAAGGGATTGCCTGTTCCTTTAAGTACCCTCCTGTCACTTGTTGTCGAGTAGTAAGTTTCTGACATCGTCGTCTTATTTTAGACTGACTTTGACTCTGTTAGGGTATTTTTCTCCCTATGGATTTCTTCACCTGCCAAGTCTGAGAACTTCTGCTTAGGCAAGCTGTTAAGGCTTTCCTTTTTAGACAAGCGTGACACGTGCCTGAAAGTCTTTGCATATGTTTTCATCATATCTACTGGTCATGTCTGGTGCTGCCAATAGACCAAATGAGGCAGGTGCTTCGGGTGGCAGATGATGGGTGATGGGGTATAGGCAACAGTTGTAGTGCCTTTATCTACCTTGATGTGTGGTGGATGATGATGTCCCATCACCAATATGAAGTAAGAAAGATTTACCTGCCTGTCTGACCAGTGTTTGTATATGGAAATGGAGGCAGGAGGTACCATCTTGTCTGCCTCAAGCAGCAAATGTCTTGAACTCGCCCTGCTGCTGCTTTGTGATTGGGGTTCTTTAATTACTGTTTGAAAATGAATTTTAAGATTTTTGTATTTTGATTGCTTTTTGCCTGGAAGAGAACTTGTATAAATTGAAAAGTGGATTATAAATGGTCTAAATATTAAATAAATATTTCCAGTGAATCAAATCATTGTTAGCAAGAAGTATAAATGGATTTTTAATGTGCTCATGATTTGTTATAATAGACAGGAAAAATGAATACAGAATTTGTATATTTAATATGCTAAGCAGACTACAAAATGGTCTTAATGAAGCATCTGGTGAAAGAATACATTTTCTCTGCCTCACTACTTTCTACATTAGCTTGCTAGGCATGACTTCAAAAGGGCAGCTTGTCAGATGTTCGGGGGCATCCAGTCACCCAACTGCTTGGACTTCAGATTTCTGTGCAGAGCAATCTGTTATTAGTGCCTAGTCCAGCCCACACTTTCTCCTTTGTTCCAGTGTTATGAATAGCACCCCTGTTATTTCCCTTGTTATTTTGAACTGCAATGCATGGGCTATTTGACAGTGAAGAACTCAAGCATAACGAAGGATACAAGAGCTCAGGAAGGCTTTGTGTTGTCCAGTGAAGGCTTAACGGGGAAAGCAAGCCCTCTTATGCTTTTTCCTATCCAAGCAGCCAGTGAACAGAGCCAATCTAGGGCCTGACGCTGCCACCAGCAGCAACTGGTACACTGCACAGGGCAAGTGGCACTCGCTATGCTGAGCCTCCTGCGTTTGGCATGCCATTTGGATGCTCCTCCTGCGTTACTCTTTCATCTGCCAAATGAACCCTGGCGTTCAGACCAAATAAATCTTCACACACCTTGCTCAGATGTCTGTAAATGTTTGCATTTTCTCTTCATGCATTGTGCTTGGCTTACTAAAACATGGGCCTTTTTGAAATGAAGCTTTACAAAGAACTTCTGTTCTTACCCCACATTCTGTTGCATATGGAAAATTCAGAAAGTGGATATTCTGCTTATTTCTGGTGATGTGTCAGTGAAAATATTTCCAGGGGATCAATAATACATGCCACATAGTATTATTCGCATAATGATAGACCAGGAGGTACATTTCTTTACAATAAATGGAAAAAGGATCCAAGAAAAAATAATCCTGAGTATTATTCCATATGGGAATATCTTTTATCCCCAAAGTCATACAAGATTGAATTGTCCACTAGTACCATCCATCCTATTGCTTTGCCCAATCAGTGGCCACAATGGTAACTGATTACCTAGTATTGACAGGGTTGGTCCTACCATCAGGTAAGTGTGACGTAGCCCAACTCTGATGTAAGAATGTACAAATCAGCAAAACTCACACTTGCTAAAGTTCTCCAGATTCTATCTAACAGTTGTTCTGACTCAAGTTCATATCAGATTGTAAGCTTTGGGGGTTTTTTCCTTTTGTTCTTTCTGCATGAAAATCTATGTGAATTTTTCCAAATGTATGTATTGGTTATACACAGTTTTGAAATGTACACATTCTTCTCCCACTGATTATAGCATATTTGAGTGCAAAGTATGCATTTTTCCAATGCACATGTGTTGCCAAAAGTTTTTTGTTTGTTTTGTTTTTGACCGTGGATTATATCGCAAGGTCAAAAATGTGCAGACTTCAACCACAGCTTCCACCCAAGCCTGTGTTCAGCCTGCAAGGTGAACTGGGGAAATCCTGATTGTAAAAAATGATTTGAAATGAATTTCTCACATATTAGTGATATATTTGTGACTAACATTAAGAAGCAGCAAACATTCCATTCACTGTCATTCATTAATGTATTATTGTACCATCACAAATTATCTACCATGCAAGATGCCTTTGGGATTTTCTTCCCCAGACACTGATCAGGTTCATGTGATCATGGGGGAAGAAAAACCACATACCACCTGAGTGCTTTGATACTTGCACAATCGTATCTGAAGCTGGGAAGCGTGCAGTGAAAGTGACTTCTTAACCACTGGAACCCATGGCTTGCTGTTAGGTTCAGATAACATGGGGAGCAGTGAAGCAGAATAGTAGGAAAATCATGCAGTACACACATGGGAAGCAGGAAGAAGCCACTATGACTTCTTTTCGCCCTTGATAATGCAAACATGGGTACCACCTTACTGTCTGAGTAAGGAAGACTAACAGTATCAAGTGTGATTCAAAAGCAAACAGAAGATTCACACAACACAATATGCCATGGTTGCTATAAGCCTGGGGTAGCTTGTCATGTTGTCTGAACATAGCCAGAGTGGTTAACAAACCAAGTTGCTGGATTTGACAGCATAACAAGCAATCACGGCTTATGAGCAACTGCAGAACATTTTATTTTCTCTGTAAAGCAACCTAACGGCATCACAGTTAAAACAAGAAAATACCAAAGCCTGAATAAATCTGTGACTTTATTTGTTGTCTCATTAACTTCCAGTAGGGAAACGCCCTAAGCTGGCATGTTCCCTGTAAATGTGGCATCTTAAAATTATACTAGTTTTATTTTAAGTCCATACTACTAGAGAGGATGTCTTGCAGAAAGACAGTTGCTTTGTGTAAAGTCTATCTGCATTCACAATTTGCTTCTTGTCTTTCTTTTAATAGGGTTGGTATAGATCCAGATGAAGATCTGAAGACAGAACCTGATACTCAGGCAAGTTACAATTTAAATACTTGAAAAGGACATTTTCTTCGGGCATGTACATTTCAGGGGCATTAAAATCTGTAGTGTAGCTTTCAAAACCCTTGAGAAAATGTCCACGTCTTCCCTCAAAGTCAGAAAATCCTGCAAGTGCTTATTACAGTCTACCATTCTCTGTGGAAGTAAAATAAAATGTAACTTTAAGAGGAATTTCACACAACACATTAAGCCACAGTGATTCAGCATGTGGTCTGAACCCAACACTCTTCCTGCAGCATGGTTTATAAACTGCCCCAGCTAGCCATGGCTCATAGTTTAATATACCTGCCATGGCTTATTTTCCCTTGTCCAGACAACAAAATAAAACATGTTCAGGTTTTGCCAATCCAGCCAAAGAGTAGCAGATAACCATCAAAGTTCCAAAAATTGGGACCCCAAAAGCCTTCCCCCTTTTCAGGTAAAGAGGCAGACTTGCCCTTTATCCCCAGCCTTGTGCCACCCACTGGCTTTTCCCACAGGTTTATCCAGTTCCTGGGGTGCTACCCACTCAGGCTAACTTGAACAAGAGAATAGCTGAGGCCTCCAAACCCCAAAAAACCCTGGGGATCCTATTTGTTCCCTTCAAAAAACAGATTCTTTTTAATAGATTCCTGGGGGAGGGTTAACAGTTCCTTGTGCCTCTGTGATCCACACTTGAGAAAATGAGGGCAGCCCAGAGCCAAGTGAATACTCCCAAAAGTCCAAATGGCCACAGTTCAAGGGATATCTTAGTGCTCTGAAGGGGGGGGGCAGAAGGGGAAAAGAGGGGGGCACAATCCCTGTTTTGTCTGCAGGAACAGAGAACTGTTTACCACAAAACATTTTTTTTTTAAATTAAAAAGGTGGTTCAACATGCTGGGTACCTGAGCTGATATTGGGTAATAGCAGACTTGATATTTTAATACAGTTGATCCATTAACCTACTTTTTCATTGGTTTCTTTTTTAAAATAAATAAAAAAGCAATTCAAAATATGCCTTGGGTATAAATCAAGGAAACATATTATTCAAATTTTGAACTTTGGGAAATGCTTCTAGGTCAGGCTATTATAAATGTGCATTAGCCACTTCAGTGTAGGAGGCTGGATATATCTAATGTGACTGTGCATTCTGAAAACTGCATCAAGCAGCAGTAGATGTTCTGAGAACTGAGTGGCTGCTGGAAGGCATGGCTATGCCTGAGTCTGAGCCCACCTAAATCTATGGGTTGGGTAAGCCCTAGGTTTTAGTATGTGCTAGTCATTACTTGAAATGAGGCATGCACAAATCTTTTCAACCCAGGGAACTACATATGAAGCTGGACTGGGGATCAGTTGCTGCACACATCCATACAGGTGTGCATGCATTTACACATACAGATACCAGGAAACTGTGTGCAGCTTTCTGTGTGCGGGAATACAGTCTTCTCTCCTCTTCCTAAATGAAGACTGCCTGTGGAGGTAGAGTGATGTACAGCCACTGGCCAGCAATAGGAGTGATAAGGTGTTCACACTAGGGGCACCAGTTGTTCAGCCCTGTTTAAAGCCAACTTTGCAAAATAATTTTTCTCCTCTTTTTTGTCCCGATTGTCTCCTCACTGCACCCATCTGATGATGCAGATCTGTAAAAATGCACATCACAATAAATTTGTTAGGGAGCAATTGCATCTTGAGTACAGCAGTGCCCATATGTGGAGGGTACTGATAATGCTCAATAGACCCCTGTGTTCTACCACAACACACCCAGTGTGTGTCTATGAACATGAATGTAAGCAACATGCCAAGGCATTGCATTGAATGGGAGCTCTGACTATGTGCTTGTTTTCCTTCCCCTATGCACATCAGGACATGAATAACAATGCATTGCACTGAGAAAAAGCAAGGCTGCCTCAAGACCGCTTGCTGCCTAAGGTGGAAAAGATGCCTGCACATTCCCTGCCATCCATTTCACATACAAAGCCCAACCAGGCAGAATTATAGATTGCAAAGAACACAAACACACTTGAGGGCAGCAAGCTAACTGAGGGAAGGATAAGGCAGGCTGCATAACTCTCCCCCACCATCTTCTGTTGCTTCCCATGCCACAGAATCTGAGGCCTCATTCCACCAATTTTTATTGCTGGCCTCAAGAGAAAGGGCTGGGCATAAATGTATCAGGCTTCCTATTCCTTGCAAGGACTCCTTGTGCTGTTTGAATGAGTGCCAGAGGGCAGGGTGAAACTAGGAGAACCTATGGCCCTGCAAATGTTGTAGGAATCAACCAACCATAGGTCCCAACTATTTGGGTCAATAGCCACAGATGATAGAAATTCTAGCCCAACAACATCAGAAGTGTACCAGGCTCTGCACTCCTGCTTCAAAGGTTCCATATGTGCTTTTCTTTTCACAGACTGGATGCTTTCAAATGTTCATCTCATCACTTTCAGTTCTGATAAAAGAAAACTCTTGCAAGTCTTCCTTTGAAATAGGAAGTTTAGACTTAGTTGTACTGTCTCTAGTCTATCAAAGTAATCTGGACTCACATTGGCCTAATCATATTACATTATGCTCATCAAGGCAATCGCAATTTTTTGTGCCATGTCTGATCTGTCACTTCTCAGTGCATTTATCACTTGCCCTGCAATGGACCAACAGCTCATTTATTTCCACTTATTCACTAATAGTCTTTCATAATGCAATATTGTGAGTCCATCAATAATGTTCAGAAATAATTGGAAGCAGTCACTTCACTCTGTTCCAAACTTGTTTAGAATACAAAGCTACCCTTGACGTGCACTAGTGCAGAGATTGCCATTAAGTTTCTTCATTCATTTGGCTTATTTAAATAAATGTATACCTGCACTTCCATCACAAAGGCTCTCAGAGCTTCAGAGACAACTAGAATACATATGAAATATCAAACAATATTGACAAAAATATAAAACAAGTCATAATTGTATTGATGAAATCTGAAAACATTGATATAGTGTGGAACTGTCACATGGGCACTTACAGCCAGAAAGAAAGAAAGAAAGAAAGAAAGAAAGAAAGAAAGAAAGAACTACTAATTTCCATTAACATCGAAGGAAAACAGAGCAGACTTAGCCTATAAAGTATAAAAATAATGATGGTGCCAAAAGAATGTCTAGGAAGAGAGTTCCAGTGACAGGGTAGCTACCATAGACCTTCCCTCCATCTGCCACCACTCCTGACTGGTAGGTATTGCTGCCCAAACCTAGGGTAGCACAACAAAAAAAGAGGTGGCCAATAACCAAATAAAAGGAAATGCATCACCAATAAAGAGTACAGAAGAGGGATAGTGATTGGTATAATATTTGCACATATTAGTATATATGTAGAAACATAACATCAAAAATAATTTGTATACTTTAAATAGAAATCCAGTACATCTTACCATGGTGTGGACAATTCTGGACAATTGACCAGTGTCCCTGGTTGTTCTGTCTGCTGTCCAGATGCTAACTGCTGAAGAATGTTCTTATGGTTCTTAATCTTGAAATCAGAATTAGACGGGCCAGCCCTTCAAATAGAAGACTGGCCTCTATAAAAAATAGAATATATGGCCACCTAACACTGAGCTAGGCAGTCTTCTCCTTCTCAGGCAAAGGGAAAATGGTAGCCAGAGAGTGCTAAATTCTGAGCTGATGGTGATGCTTGCCTTTTTAATGTCCTCAGTGCCCCTGGTTATGCTACATCTGGGCCTAGATGCACTGTGGAAGAATTAAAATAAGAAGTTCTGGCAGCAGCTGGAATGCACCAGTTGGAGCACTGGTTGGGTGTGTAGCCAAAACTCCTACATTGCACAGCACTATGATAAGTGGAGGGTCCCACAATGTGAGTGTGGGGGCCACCTGCGCAACCAACAAACCTATCATCACTGTAGAAAAGGTCCTTTCTTTGATAACCAGATGTCTTCTCTCTAAAGATGGAAATACCTGGAGAAAAGCTCAGATAAGAACCTTACTTCCAGCCAGGTTCATACATGTTCACTTGTGATATTATTACAAAGGCTGAGTGCTATTTTGTATCATTATTTTTAAAAATGTGCTCAGAAAAAGCTGCTATTCAACTGGCTTCAATACCTAAATGAACCTCAGGGAGTTGCACCTTCTCAGAAATACTTTAATAGTACATAATTTTTGCATAAGTGGTTCAGAACACCCTGTGCCTGTTATGAACTACTGTATATTTGACATTTTGAACTGTTTCATGTTATTAAATAGAGATAAACTGGCTCTAGCTAGAATATAAATTGCACACTCCCCTGCCCCAACCCAAATACATACCTCTTCAAACGACAGTGCCACAATCCAACACAGAATTCAGTGGACCTGGGCCCATGCCTAAGGCTGCTAATCCACAAGTACATATATAAGCCCCACTGAAGCCAACAGCAATGCAGTCTGGCACACGGACACAGAACCTCAGCCACAGGGACCACATTTGGCCTTACATTGTTTCCCAGATAAGTATGTCTCTTTCCCCAACCACCTATTAATACGCAGTTTTTTCCCCACTCTCACAATCTGAAATGTTTTGTTTAAAGCATTGTTTTTGGCAGTGAGAGCTTTAGACTAAAATGTTATTACAGTACCTGTATTATTATCTATTTGGTATTTTGGCCATGCCACTTTTGCCTTCGGATCTGTCTCTACAGGAAAGCAGGCTCTTATGAGTTTCTCCAAGAGGGATTCAGACGTCAAAGGGAGATGTTGAAAGAGATTCAATACCCTGGTTTAGCATGACATGGACAAACATCAACAAGCCTTGGTCTCATGGACTCCCTTCTGCCCAATCTTCCTCTGGCATAGCCAGAAAGATCAGCTTGGAATCTTTTGCTTACCCACAATTTGTCAGATCACCTGAAGCAATAAACAATGCTTAATGTTAACTTTGTTTGGTAGGAATGGTTCCAAATTGGAACCATATATAAATATATAAACCAAATATAATGAATATCAATAGTTTGTTCATTTGGACATCCTAATAACCTGTGGTTAAGCAAAAGCAAAGGTTTTGAACCCCTCCTTGCAGCTGTATCATGGCTCTGGCAAGACTTCTTCAGGCTTACTCATGTCATGCTGACCTATGTTATTTCAAAACATAGTCACTAAAACTTCAAAGTATACATAGGTTCTGGGTACGTCTCTATCTTGGATTAAGGCCAGCATCTTTAGGAATGATCCACATGAAGTTTCTGTCTGTAGCTTTTTTCAAGCTTTTTTTGTATCACAGAAAGGAATTCTATGACACGTAATAGGAATGTGAATCCTGACTTTGATTTCAATACTTTTTATCAGCTTCTAAGAATAACTGCTGACCTAATTTCATTAATGCTATGAGAGTTTCATAGCTTCTCTAGGATTCAATTCTTTTCTCAAAGAAGAGCAAATGTTTCCAAACTCAGTAGTTCTACTTAAAAAAAAAAAACAATGCCAAAATCAACCATAAATATATTGTCTTTTTCCCCTTGGAGTGGGTTTTTTTTCCCCCTTCTCACCTCAAGGAGTCTCTTGAAAGAAGTTTGGTATGTTTTTACATGTTCTCAGGAAAACCAAGAAAACCCCATGTGATGCAGAAGAGTCTATTTTAAGTGTTGTACTTTCTATTGTACTCATATTTTCAAGTCAATTAGAGCTCAAGTATCTTTGAAGTCACAAGAATTTGTGCCCATTTTTTATTTATATTTTATGTATGTTATAGTTTTAATTCACCTTAGCCACAGATTTTCAGGATAGTAAAAACAAGACACAGTCCAATTTATCAAAACCAATGGAATATGATCCCACTGAAAATACAAAAACATTATATAGTGCCAATTAAAATTACCTTGAAATGGTAATGTCACTGTCCACTGAGGCATGGACTACGGTCACCATAGGAAGGCTCTCAAAATCCATGGTCTCCTCCTGCCAGAGGTCACCATATGACATGTCCCAACCAATCATGTTGTGATTTTTCCTCTAATGGCCACTGTGTGTGGCACCTCTAAATGTGATGGCAAATGCTTCCAATACAACCATGATGTATCTGGTAGCATTTTGTAAGAACAGAAACACTGTTTTTACACTATGTAGACATGCACATGGTGGGCATGTCGTGAGCAGAGCCAGCTAGAGCCAGGGGTCAGACTAGATGGCCTGGGAGACCCCTTCTGACTTGCTCTGTTTCTATATATCTATGTTTCTATTTCTGAGAGCACCAAGACCCGTTCTTTCCTGCTGAAGTATAGTCCAAACATGATCTGCAAGAGAAGGAAAATCTTTGATTTCTAAATTGAATCAATACTTGTAAATTAGTTTATATGCAAATATTATGCAAAATATATTTAATGATGCACTTCTTCTTTTTTGGCAATGTGTTAAAAGCCACCCTGAGCCACCAGCTGCTAGGAAGCCATTCCTTAGTTTTATTTTAAGGATCAAGAGTGCAATTAGGTAGGTCTACACAGGGCTTTATGGTGATCTGATGTAACATGAATCAGTACATCTAATAAGGTACTTGCTATTTAGTTGATATTGTGTTTCTACATCCCTACACATCTCTGATGTGCACTTTACTACAAGAATAGCAGTTAGATGGTATTGCAGATATCTTCTGTAGTAGACTTCACTTTCTTGGTATATACCAACTCTCCTTTCCTGCCCCCAGATAATCAAACTGCCGTGGATAAAAAGTGGCATATTTAAATAAAACATATTTATTTTATATGTTGTGTTTCTATATGGAAATGCTAGTAAAAAGGCAGAAATATTCTAACCCATTTCAAAATTTGCTGCAATATTTAGCATATAAGCCCTTAAAGTTCTCAGAACTAGTAACCAGGATAGGTTAGTACTGGGATTTTCATAGCCAAGTACAACATTTAACAAGCTTTTGGCCTGAACATTACACTTTTATATTCATATTGTCTTTTTTCACCTTGTTCAGGACATATACTATGGATGTGTTTGCTGATAATTCAGAATTACAGAGGGTACTGAGTGTGCTACACAAGGACCCACAATGCTCAACTTGTAAAATAGTTGCCTGAAATTTGAAGTCATTGAATAAAATAGCAGCAACTCTTGTTATGTTCCAGTATTGGTTTTCTCATATTGGCAGGTGGGTAGGGGGTAAAGGGAAGAGTGGAAAGTAAATGTGTCATAATTATTACAATATTATGGCCCCTGTAGGACCTTTTTGTAAGCCACACTCAAAAAATCAAATCAAATCAGAAACAAATGCCTTCTCAGTTTGACAGGAGTAAATGGAAAGTAATCCCATCGCAGCAATTTAAAAGAAATATCATTTTATTGATCACAAAATATAGTGTCCCTCAGCTGTTTAATAAAAATGGAATCATTCATAAAAATAAATCCTGAACTATTCTACATGAGTACCAATGCAGAAAAGAAAAATATGGAGTACAATCTAGTGTGCTCAAAAGTAGATCTGTAGCAAAATTGTAATATTCTACATCATTGCGACAAAAAATGCGCAAACAAAAGGATCACTGTAGCCCACCATGGCTCATTAAAGCTACAGTGAAGCATAGGGGATGCCGGCAGCCATGTTGATTATACAGCCCTTGGCAGAGGTAAGATGAAATATGCTTTTATATCATGTTCATGTTTTAACTTTAACTTACTTGCTTGTAGTTTGGGCATCTTCAAAAGGGTTTTAAAATGTTGTTGTTGTTGTAGCCTGCAAGTAACCCGGATAAAAACACCACAAAAGCAGAAAGTGCCTGGCTCTTCAGAATATGGTATGGCTTTGACCATAAGTATCCTCTTATCATGTTAGCAACCGTGACTCATAGAAAGTAATTCCATTAAAGAAGAAAATAATGGAGATAAACTTAGTAGGGTAACTAGATATTCCTTTCATTTTTAAGTACGGTGTGAAATTGAATCATATTGCTGTTACAGAGAAGAAAAAAACAGCTGTGAGTTCAAAGAAGGCTCTGAAATAGAAAACTGCTGTCACAGAACTTTTCAAGACAGTGAGAGGGAATAAGGCTGAGTACTTCTAACCTCAATAAAAAAAGTATTCAGTGTTTACAACAAATCAATAGTTTTGAAGTTCTTAGAAATAAAATGGTTATTTATTTACTTTCTTAAGGGAATAATCCTAAACCCGGGGAGGCTGCTTGTGAACTTAGTGGATGCTCCTATCCACAGATGCAGAGAGGGACCACAGGCACAGGCCTCCACAGTGTGGCAGCAACCTCTCCAGTGTCGTGGCTCAGTTACCTACAGTGTCCTATATGTGGCAGCCATGATGAAGCACTTTAGAGCAATGCTAGGGGCACGCCAGCAGAGGAGATAGATCTGCAGCCGCCTCTAGGCTCCTTTTGGTTGATGAATTCTGTTGATTCCGTTCTACCCCACTGTTGGTCTGAGCTGTTAAATTTTAGAAATGATGGATATTCCACCACAGATCTCTCTCTCTCTCTCTCTCTCTCTCTCTCTCTCTCTCTCTCTCTCTCACACACACACACACACACACACACAAAGAGGACAAATAGAGTTGCTCTAAAACATTCCAAAAGAAACTGGATAGCCATCTGAGTGGGATGGTGTAATGTGGTGTCCTGCAAGAGCAGGGGGTTGGACTCGATGGCTTTCATGGCCCCATCCAACTCTACGATTCTATGATTCTAAGTTAATTTCTATACTGCTTTTTAACCCACATAGGTCTACAAAATGGCTTATGAAAGTAAAAAAACTTGACAGCATCATCAAATGATACTATATTATTCTTATTTATTTATGTAAGCCATCCTGAGGCCTACACAACAGGACAGCATACAAATATTATATATAAATAAATAAATAAATAAATAAAACAAGCAATACTAAAATTCATGCAAGCAATACTAAAATTCAGAAAGCCAACAAACAATCTGACCTCAAGCATAAAATTGTAAAACCTCCCTGAGACATGACAGTGTGAAGGACGGCACATAAATGTTTTAAATAAATAAATAAAGACTCCTCACTGAAGTTTGAAAATTTAAAGAGAAAAATATAATAAGCATCCCTTGGGAGAGTTTCAAAACTTTTGTGGTACCACAGGGAAGAAGATCCTGCCTTCCATGCTAGCCACCTCCACCTTTGCTCCACAAAGAGCAGGGAATAAGGAGCAGCACTGACACTGAAGACCTAAGTGTGCGGGTACATGTTTATTTAGGTATGCATGTATTTATTACATAAGTTAATATGGAAGGAATCTACACGATGATGTACCCAGCTCTCATTTTATTAGGACTACATTGCCCACTCCCGCTTTAAACGTTAAAAACAGTGGCTTGAACTAGAACCAGAAACCTAGAGGGAGAGAGAGACATCGGCTCCTGATCAACTTAGGAATGAATCTGTATTCCACAGAAATGAAGAAATATGAATTTTGATGTTGCTGATAAATCCATTTCTGCTGTTAAAGTTATTGCTGTTGTTTCAGTACTGAAATTGGTTGCACTGGCAAAGTAGCACACAGCATCCAAGCTACTGCAATGCCTGTCTTTGCACACCCATAAGGATCTCAGCTGAGAACATGCAGTAGATAAGAACATCAGTTGGTGCTCCTGGGCTGGCAAGGTCCACTTTCTCCATGGGGCACAAATCTGGTCACTTATGCAGCCCTAGTGAACAAGCAGAACCCCAAGCAATATGGGGTTCAGTGGTTCAAGAAGGAGAATACTGCTCCTGGCTTAGCAGGAATAGGAATAGGTTAGCATGGTCCTGGGTGGAAAAGGGGAAGCATGAGAGGTTAGGAAATCCTGTGGATAAAAAAGAAAAAGGGCCATATAAGTCAGTGTACTTCAAATGTATAGGGTGTGTACTTCAGGTGCAGAAAGTTACAGATTTATTCCCTAGCAGAGGTGTTGCTAGGGATTAAACAGATATGGAACCCATGCCAATAGGACACAGAGGTGTATATATCATGTGCAAATATAAAAATAATTGATAGGATTTCTTTAAATTGCTCAGAAATTGAACCCATCCAATTAATTTCGCATCCAAACCACCTCAAATAAACTAAGTTCTTCCATTGTTTTGTCCCCTCATCATCCCAAACCAATGATTGTTATTCCCTCCATTGTATTGCCACACATACAACTATGAAGCAGTGTTGCAGCATGTAGGAAGGGGAGAGCTAACCTCTTCCTTGCCAGTTGCATTCCCCATTGAGACTTGCCCCCGGTATAGCAATTAAGCTGAGGGAAAAAATCTTCTTTTTTCATCCATAGACACAAGACTCTATGGAATACATCCAGAGTTCTGAGAATAGATTTAGGACTCAGACCTAGCAAGAGTCCAGGCTTAGCAACATTGTCATTTCCACTTAAGGGGACCACATATAGCAGGTAATGGAGCCGCCCCGAGGCTGTTGTAAGCCCCTCCGAGGCTTCGGCGAATGGGGCAGCATAAAAATGTTTTAATTAATAAATAAATAATGGAAAAGCATTGCTGGAAAGTCTGGAGAGCCACAAACAGCCATTGTTTGGGATGTACAAATGGAGCAAAAGCCATTCTGCACATGTTTTGTGGATTTCAAGATAGTTTCCACTCTGTCATCTGCCCATTGATGGACTTATAATTCACACAAATGTGTTTGTGCATATTTGCAAAAATTCACATTCAAGTAAAAGAATTTACATAAAACAGCCAAAAATAACAAATCTACCTGAAACAAGTACTTTAACATGTTAGTCTATGTTTTTTATTTCGTGCTGCTACAATATTATATTATAATATATAATATTATAGATTATATTCTTCCCTATAATATTAGGAAAGAAAGGCTACTGAGCCTAAAGAGTGGTGTACATGTAGTGCCATGTATGGGATTTGGCAGAGAAAAGACATGCCCTGTGAAGCCACCTAAAACTTAAATGAACCCATAAAAATAAAAAAATAGTGCTATTCTGTATTTAAAATACAGTTTAAATTATGTAGCACATCAGAAAAGTTACATTGACTTTAAGGACTGTTTGAACAAAATGGTCTAAGAGGTCAGCACTGGGGGGCTGGCCAGATAAGCTTCCCCTGATAGGCAGTTCCAAACTCTGGATACAGCCGCTGAGAAAGTTTTTTCTCAAATTCTGGACAAATGTACATCAAATGTTCTTGGAAGGACAGGGAGAAGAACCACTCAAAAACATCTCAACATCCAGGCAGGTACATATGAGAATATACTAGTCCTCAAATAACCTGAACTTGTCAGCACAGCGATATATCTGAATAGTACATAACACAGCTACTTTACAAAGTCTATAAAGGGAATTTTATAAAGCCCCTTTTTTATTTCTTCCCATAGAACTTCCTTATTACCTCCTTTTCGAAATTAAAGTTTGAAACTTTTGTGGAAAGTGTGAGTAAATAAGCTTTCAGATATAGATTCCTGAATTTTTGTTGGTTTGTTTTCATTTTTCAGGCACAGCTAAAAATTCAATTTGCAATGCAGTATAAAGGGAAAGAAGGTTTTTAAAAATTGATGCCAAGTGGGATCATAGGACATATGCTGATTCTTCAGTAGGAAAAGTCTTTGACTGTGGATGTTTTAAAGGACATAATCTAGTCCACTTCACTGAAGGCAGAAAAAAGAAAGACTGAGTGTAGAAACTAGAAAGTGAGATTAAACATTGTGTGAAGTTCTGAGTTTCTATTAGACACATCAAAGGCAAAGGGAGGGAAAGGCGTACACACAGGCCCAACAAATGGGCTTCTGCAGGTAATGGTGTACTCCAAACACCTTTCCTACAGACCTTAATACTTAGGTGAATTTCTGACAGGAAAAATAATCACTTAGATTTCAAGGTCTGAAGTTATTTAGGATGTTACAGATTGAAAACCATTCCTTCAGCTGAGCTTGGAAAGGAACTCACAACCTATGCAAGTCTTTCAAGACAGGTGTAATATGGTTGTGATATGATGCACCAGAATTTTGCATGAATTGAAACTTCATATGCTCTTCAAAGGTAGCCCCATATACAGTGCATCACAATAGTCTAAGCATAATGCAAGAAAGGCATGGGTAATTGTTTCAAATAACAAACTCAGGAAGGGTTGCAGCTGGCACACCCTTGTGCAAATACATTCCTTGCCACTACCACCTCCTGAAGATTTAGGGACGGTAAGGTAGGACACTCCCAAGCTACTAACTCAATCCTTCAGAATGAAGGAGACCCTTTCCAGACCAAGAGAATCTTCAGGTCAAGCTTCCTGCTAGTCAAAAACACATTCATCTTGTTTGTTTACCCTTCTCTAATCCATTATGTAACCCAGGAAATGTTCATGGTTTTCAACAGCTTCCCTCATGTTCAGTGAAAATAGAGCTGGGTGTCTTCAGCCTATTGATTGCCCCTTCCTACAAAGCTCTGACCTCTCCTTGATGTGCATGTAAATGCTAAATAGCTTAGAAGACTTTGTGGGGCACCATGGAGCAACAGCCGTGGAATCAAACAGGAATCCCTCATAGTGTTGTGATGAAGCTCTATGGGATCTGTCTCTCTAGTGTTCACTGTCTTCCTCTCGTGCTTGGCACGGTCTTGGGAAGCAAGCCAAGCCAAATCAAGTCATGAGGAAGTCCACAAATGTCCATGGAACAAAGCTTGTGCAACTGGAAGTCTTCTTCCACATCATGTGCAGCAGAGGAATGTTGCTTGTGCCATGGTCACATGCAGCTGCATCCCTGAGGGGTGCCACATGAATGCTGTGAATGCACACCAGGAACTCAGACCTGTGGCCCCAGTAAAGCAGATCAGGGTCTGGGCAGCTGAGCCCAGAAAATCTGTCAGACTCCTGCTTCCAATACAGATTCCTCGGCATTCCTAATCCCCCAGTACTACCCAACCTACCAGAGCCAAGGATTGTGCATTTAGCTCCACCCTATCAGATTCCTGGATTCAAGGAAAACTTTCTATAGCAAAGGTCTTATGACTGCCTCTTGTAAACAAGAGGGACCAACTCCTTCCTGCAAAGAGACATTAATTGATTCCCCTAACCAGTTTAGTCAGTTCAGAAGGGCAAGGGTTGAATTCGATAATGAGCTAGTTAATGGCTCATACTGCTCCCAGCACCTTGTCCACATCCTCAAGATATAAAGAATCAAATGGACTAGACAACCAGTTCTGGAGTTTCTGCTGTTAGGAGGTATAGAAATCTAATAAATGAAAAAATAGGACAAGTATTGTGGAGATTGCACCAGTCTGACCAACAATGCTATGTTCTCTGGCCCAGCACACAATCTACCTGAACTGATTTTACCCTGTAAAAAAATGGAATTTGAACCTAGAAAGAACAAATGGAGCTTGAGGGAGAGAGGGAGGAGAAATAAGCTGGATCTGACAGAGAAACAGAAAACATTGAAAATTGAAAATGTTATAATGTGAAATGTTAAGAGCAGAAAGGAGATTCATGCTTCAGGTACTGAAAGACAAGAGCCAGACAAAATTTGGAGATGAAACTAATGGGAGACATGTAAGACCTGAAGAGATTGTTGGGTCTCCAATATAGACACGTGATAAATCTTTCTTTTGATTTTGATCTTTTGAAATCTTTCAAAGTCTTCTTTGTTGGAAAATAATTTGGAAACTGTCTTGAAATGAAAGCACATTTACATTCTAAAAAGCTATTTCTCCTTCCTGTTACAAGCAGGTGCCTTTCTTTGGTGTTCTCATTTACTGCAACCACTGCCCTAATATTATTGTACAAATATATTTTCAATCTAAAGTCTTTTTTCTACATCTTCTTTCTGCCAACGACTCTACATGCAAATCTCTGAAAAGATGAATAGTCCAGGCTCCTATTGCTAGGACTGACAAATCTAAACATTTGCATATGCTGGAAGAAGCTTCCATTCCTTTGAGGTAGAGCAATCATATAGATAAAACAACTCTGCAATCTCTTTGTCCTCCCCTTAATACTGATAAGATACCCCATTTAAGGAAGCACCATGGTTTTGGTATGTTGTCCTCAAGAGAGGTTCCCCAAACAGGCTTACCTCACACACAAATTCCTACCTTGTCTTTGCCTGCTGTTGGCTTCCCCCAGATATTTCATATTTTATAAGTTAAATTTGTATTATTGTGAATATTTGAAATATTTCTATTCCATCCTATGTGGCTACTCATAAGCCTCTGCATGCAGAAGCTGACAGGCCTCCAATGGGAAAGGAGAAAAAACATGGACGTTAGGATTGCCACCACAATCCCTGGCTTTCCAAAAATATTAGATGTCTGATTTTGGCTGTCTAAATATTTTCCATCTCCTCATGAGAAAGAGGCTCAAGCGCAGCCAGGATTCTTCTCTAAATTCCTCACTCTTCTTCTTACCCCCAGCTGATATAATGAACACTCCTTGGGGGAGATTATTGGACCAGTTTTCCCTTCAGTTCTTTCCAACTCTCTGTTCATAATCTACACAGGCCTTTTCCAAGCATGGGTTCCCAGATAATATTGGATTGCAACTCCCATCACCTGTTATTATTTGTCTTGCCTTGCTGACTGGGAATAATGGCAAATGTAGTTCAACAGCATCTGGTGACTCACAGTTGGATTAGCTGCTATAGACATTACAGAAAGAATTAAGCAAGATCTCCCAATTAACTCTCAAAATTGGAAGCAGCAGAAAAAAGCCCTATCTATTAAAAGGCAACAAGCCATGGCTGTGATAAATTTGTGACTTGATATTTTGTTATAGGAATATAACTGTTCTCTCAGAATGTCATATTTATACCTGGGGCATGGAAAAGTTGTACAAGTCTTTTTCCCAATACACATACAAATAGAGATTGGGTTTGTTTGTTTGGGTGGGTTGTTTGTTTTGTTTTGTTTTGTTTTTACTTTACCACAGTTCCCTACCTTATTTGTAGAACTGAGGTGGGATTATTATGCTCAGCTATTCATAAAAATGGGAAGGCAGTAATCTTTTCTTTTAGCTTTGCAATGTGAACAACACTGAAGTTAGCAATAGAATATGCCAATGCTGAAGCTCCCGGGTTTACCTTTGTTGCAGAAACACTGAGAGTATATTATTCTACAAAAGCACAAAATTTGGCATCTGCTATAGAACTGGAAGAGCTAGAAAGTATAAGATTCATAACACGAAGATAGTTTATAAGATGAAGAGTTTAGTGTCTTCAAATGGGCACTGGACAGGGCTTCACTCACCCATTTTTTATGTTCAAACTGAAGTATGAGTGCAGAAAGTGAAGTTCATTTGGGGTTGCAGGATAGAAGTATTCTGGTAGAAGAAAATTGTATTTGACTTTGACTTCATTACTATGATAGTTCATATTTTCACAGCCAAAGTTCAAAGTTCCAATTTAGTACAGTGGAAAGTGTTACAGTTTCAACCAATTAAAAGGACTGATTTAGAATTGGGGTCTTGTAATTAAAGGAAATTTTAAGATACGGGAGTGTGATCCTTAGGAAGTGGTGCTAGTTTCAGCCCTGTATCTGTGACATAAGTGATGATCATGAATGACATAACTTCATTTCAGAATGGTCAGAAATCGCCTCAGTTCCAACATAACTGGTGAATTTGGACAGTCTACAATTATGCATACTATTGTCAAACAGATACAACTGGTTTCATCCATGTCGCTAATGATGTAATTATTAGGTTCAAGAATGAGGTTGGGGGAGGGAATAAATACATTATTACCAACATGAATACAGTTGCCCCAGCAGCTGATCATACGGCTAGCCAAACGTACATCTTAGTACCTGTTGAAGTAAACATTTTGACATTGCGTCTCATGGAGAAGTGGTACATGGCAGGCAGAGTCCCAGGCATATAAAGTACCAGGACAAGGAAGCAGAAATGGAAGAATTAAATTAGAAACAGCCAAACTGACATGATACAACAACTCATCATGAAAAACTAGCAACAGTGTGGTATCATGTCATCTGCACCCAGACTACTTTCTGCAGGGTGGCATGTTACTTGGAGACGAGCCACCCCGATAACAGATGGGTCGTTCTAGGTGTTATTCACTCCATGATGTATTATTGTGTATTGTTGCATTACGTGAACCCAGGAATGCAATTTCATCATATGTTACAGGGATCAACTAGTAAGCTTCTAAACAACAGTAAACCCGCCCCCTCCCAAAACAAACCCAAAACCAAAACACCGTGCCACTCTTCACAATGTTGACATTACTGAGGCCACTGACAGCCCTTTCACCAGTGCCTAAGCAGCACTGTGGAGTACCTGTGACTGGTTTGCCATGCTTTTTTTTCACCCAGCCTCGGAAAATTTTACAGATGTGTTCATTACTCCATAAAGAGAAGATATTGCCCCTCACTTTCTGAGACTCCTTTTCAGAGCACCTACTGCTGAAATTACTGTGGGTTCCTGACAGTTGCTAAAAACTATAGACAATATATACAAATTTGATGTCTAGGAAGTAGATGGAGGGAAATTCTACATAAATTAAAAGGCTGGAAAATAAACGGAGGGGAAATTTACAAATTACATTGACTGTTCCTTTACTGCAGGTACATATATTTGCCTTCAGTTTCTTCCTAGACCTAAAATCTTTGCATAATACCCCTCTATTTATTTACCATCCATTAAATGTGCATGTATTTCCCTGTCGAAAAATTGTGCAAATATCCCTAACCATTTTTAAATGTTAGCAAGGTTGAAGAAAGGACAGAGCAAATGGGAGCTCCAGCAGCAGTAATACTTAAACCTGCCCCTTCCCAAGGGGCCACATGCACTCCATCCCACCCAGCTGCCGCCTCAGAATTGTTGGGGAACAGTTTGGAGGGAGGCTACCAAGGAGGCTACCAAGGAGTTGCATCAGTACCTGCTCTGAAAAGGAGCTGCAAAAAGTGTGGGGAAACAATATCTTCCTTTCCTGGATTATGCAGAGACTCAGAGAAGTGTTGAAAAGGTGGCGGGTGCTAAGTGTCAGTTCAACACTTAAAAGTGACAGGATCATACAGCAATGGAGGAGATACTGCCCTTTCTTTTTGGATGCTCCTACTTTTTCCATTTCCCTCATTTTTCAATGCTTTTCAGTTGACATCTCAGCAATGGTCCCCAGCAAGGGTGTGCTAATTAGCCGGTATACAGTTGCATCTAAGCAGTTTCCATGTTAAGTTACCTGCTCTTCCTTCCTACTCTGTTTGACTGCTGAAACTTATAAGGCAATTGACCAGGCAAGAATATGCCTATTGAATATAAATAAGGGCATATTTGTACAGTTGCAGAATGTGTATGTGTGTTATATATATCTATATATGTATTCATATTGTATATGTGCAGATAGATGGGTGGATGGATTTCATCTATATGAACACATTTGTTCAGGGGTCAGGAAAAAATATGACCCAATGCATTTTTAAGGGTCTGCAAAAATACAAAATTAAGGAATGAAATCAAGTAGTGATCTTAGCAGGAAGAGGGAGAAAAGCAAGTTTCTGCCTTGAAAAGCACCAGAATACTAGCTGGAGAACTGAAGGGGAAGGAGGGAGGGAACAATCCATGGGAAGACTGATTTTCTGTTGGGTGCACCATAGGTGGTTCTGCAAACAACCCACACTATGCAACTTCTTCTAAGGGTGGCTTGTGTACCTGATAGCAAATAAACGTTCTGCAATTCAGAGAAATAATAATGGTAATAAAGAGATATAATTATGGAGATTTAGTAGACTTTTGAATGTAAAACTCAGATAGTTGGATATAATACAGAAAATGGTGCATACTTTAGATTCTATTTCTAGCTTTCTAATTATTTTTGGTAACATGAATCTATTCTTAGTATTTAGGATTCTCAATAATATTTAGCCTTCAACAGAGCATTTGTCAAATTTAATTAATTAATCAAAAATGTTGAAGCATCAGGTTTTGCATGTGGTTAAAACATAATCATTGACTGCAGTCATTGTTTTGCAGCATAGCTTGTGGGGTGGTGAGCCTTTATCTTGCTCACCAAAGCAAAGCCCTTGCGTGCCATGGAAGAATAGCTGGCAATCAAAGGGAATTTCTCCCTATGATCTTGAACTGAATCTGCTTTTCATCACAGGCTGTCACTGCCATGCTATGGGCATATACTTGAGAAAAGGCAGTAGATGCTTTATCAACAATTCAGAAGTGAAAAATCATGGCTGATTTTTAGTCTAGGTTTTAGCTGCATAGAAGCAAGATGCTTTAACTAATAGTAATATTCTGTTCCTTTGCATAGAAAAATAGATACACATGTTGTAGTGGGTCGTACATGCAAATTCCTAAGGAAAATAAGTTTGAACAACAGCAAATGAAACGGGATTAAGCCAGATGAACAGATAAAGAAAAGGAAATGGCTGATGCATTAAGCCCCAAGTATATAATGTTGTTGTCATGATTCTGGACTCTAACTAATTTTGCAACATATACTGTTTCCAGGTTTTGGAGGTCTCTTGGGTAAGACATCTTTCATGGCCCAATCTCTCAGTGAATCTACCTTCCACCACCATTATCACCAGCTGCTATTTCTCCTCATCCCCTTTGTTTTCATTGCTACCATTTCCTTGAGATTCAAAGCCCCAGTAAGCAAATAGGAATCTACTGTTCTCACTACCTGCCACTGTACTGATTGTCTAGGCCAGAATAAGAGACAGGTGACCAAACAGGATGCAAGAGTAAAAAAGGGGAGAAACTCCACCAGGGTCTTATCAGTGGCCCTTGTTGAAATGGTATATCATTGGCAAGTTCTGATCCATTCTACCCTAGACACTGTCCCTAGCTGCAGAACCACCATGACATGGAAGTGAGGTAGAGGGAAGGTCAAGAATACAGCATTCAAAATGGTCTGCTTTCAGTTCCCATTGCAAAAGATCCTGTGGATCTTCAGCCACCTTTGGACTGAACGTAAGTGCAGAAGCAGCAATTAAAGGGTCAATGTTTTTCACTTGGTGGTTCAGGACAGAGTAGGTAAAAAAAAAAAAGCAGCCCAAGACAATCTGATTAAGAAGGAAATTCAGGAGGAAAATCCCCCACTTGGCCCCTGCAAGACCAATATCATCCACACTGTCAGGGTTCAGACATGATTACCTACACTCACAGGTTGAGTATGGGTTGTGTGTGAGTTGAAATGTGAGTTCTTGAACCATGAATTTTTGCTGAAACATGGGTTATCATGTTGCCTAAACCCAGCTGCACCAACAGACCATGGCTTATTATCCAAAAACAACCTGCAAAGAGAGCACATGTTTTGTTGTTGGGTTGTGAATTGTGGGTTGTTCACCATGGTTTGTTACTGTAGCTGTGTTCTGACATGATGGCCCACATTTCAAGAGCGACCCATAGTTCAGCAATAAGCCACCTTCAACTCATGTTGTCTGAATCCAGTGACTCCCTCCTACCCTTGGTAGGAAGGTGAGTGCTGATAAAATAGCAAATGAGCTGAGGAAGCACAGGGCTGACTTAAGTAGCGCCCAAAGCTCCTCCCTATCATCAGTACTGTGATGCGGACAAACATAAAAGACAATCTCCCTGCATGTTCTCTACATATCATTAGAGAGGGACTGAATCAGGCATAGATGTCAATTTTTAAAAAAAATCAACTTCCAGATGAAGCTAGGAAAATTTATAATGTGCATGAAACATGCACATTTTTATAAGTTTTACTTTTTCTATAACTATCAAATGGTCTTTGAAAATAATTGAAATCTGGGGTGTGCAAAGTTGGGCTAGTTCTTTTTTTTATCTGGATTGATCCACGTGTTCATAAATAAATCATGACAGTTCACCTGTTTATTTTGAGCCCTATGAAAGATTTATGTAGCATTCACATTGTGAGCAAATCTGACATGATGATAGCACTTTGCTTGTGGATATTTGGTCTGAGGAGTGAATATTTTGGTATACTAGAAATTGTTTTTTTTTTTTTAATGATAAAATCTTACCTCCAGGTTAAATGTAAGCATATCTGATGTTGAAGTACATACACAACAAATCTAGAATAAATCTGTATTGGGCATGCATTAAGGATTTATGTTTACATAAAATTATTTCTGGCCTCTGCTGGTTAGTTATGAACTCCAGCAGCAAAAGAACAACTAATGGAGGTCTAAGGATCTATAGAAATCTGAAGGATGACCATAGAAAGGCAGAAACCACTGAAATGTTGTAGAATGGATTAAAGAGGAAGATGGAAGTACAATTTTAAAAGTCTCATTTCAGATTTCAGTACAAGGGAATGTTTCAGCCAGAATACTGGAATAAACTGCAGTATACTCTTCCAAGGGAAGAGTATTTATGTGCATTAAAAACTAGATTTTATAAAGCAACAGAAAATGACTTTGATCTACCCAAGGATAATCTAATAGGACTCTTCTTTCTCTCTCTACTGCCTGTCCTTTTAAGGATATATTAAAAGCACTAAAATTAAGATGTTCCAAAAACAGATGTTTTCTACTGGAAGGGCTTTGCATTGCTAGTCAGAAAGGCACTGCGGTGGCATTTCATGATCTTTAAAGACTTCATACTATTATGTGGTGCTTCAGCTTTTGAAGTAATAAATAATGGTTCATGTGGAGAAAACCCGAAAGTATTTTAGGAGCAACACTCAGAGTGAAGTATCAGTATTGAAGGCATGGCACAGAGGGAAAGGACAATTGAGTCTTCAGTATTACTTCCTACCAAGAGAAGACTGTGTTTATGTGAATACATGTTCATTGGTAAGCTGGAGAATACATTTCTCCTCAGACTGAACATTTTTGTTGTTTTGTTTTGTTTTTAATCCTCATGTAGATTTCCTTTGGTTTCTGTTTGAACAAGATAAGGCAGCATTTGTCCAGTTATATATAGTTTAGTGGCCATAATTCAGCAAAAGTTGTCTGTGAGTCATTGGTTTAAACAGCATGAGAGAGCAACCCTTTGGCCCATGGAAAGTGTTTAAGGAGCCACAGCTTGCTGGGGAAGGCCCCTCCGAGGCCTTCAAAGGAATTGCAACTTCAAAGATGGTAACCCACGCTCAGTTTTCCCTGTGTCTTCCCATATTTCCTGCCGAAAGCTCAGTGACATCTCTTCTCCTGAGGTCTGAGCTTGAATTTAATTATCATGTATTGATATATATGCCACCCCACTAGCCATTAGTTCTCTGGGTGGCTTACATCATTAAAATCCACAACAGCATAAAACCCTACAAAACACACATAACAATACACACAAGAGCCAATAACAATACGATCATAAAAAACTATCAAAAAGTGAGAAAACCAAGATAAGCAAGATACAAATAATAAATAGTAAAACAAAACCATTAAAATTTAATCATCTCAAAATCTATAATTAAAACAAATTGGCAGCAGCACATTTACATAAAAATTAAAACATTAATAAAAATCAAGAAATCACCTAACTAAAATAACTATTGGCCAGATATGTCTTTACTGCAGAGACGAATGCAGAGGAGGGTTTCAGACCACAGTGACCAGGCTGGACTATATGGGGAGAGGCATTCCCTTAAATAGCCTGGCCCCAAGCCATTTTAGGCTTTACATGTAAATGTAAGCACTTTGAATTGGGCCCAGACAGCAATCAGCAGCCAATGTAGCCTTCATAGGACCAGTGTGATATGTTCACGGGTACCAGTCTTAATAAGCAGGTTTGCTGCCTGATTTTGGACATATTGCAAGGTCTGGACCATTGGCAAAGGCAGCTCCACATAGAGCACATTACAATAATCCATACTGGAGGTTACCAGTGCATGGATGACTGTGGCAAGGTTTCACTCATCTAAGTAGGGATGCAGCTCACAGATCAGCCGAAGTTAATAAAATGCATCCCAGGAAACAGAGTCCACCTGGGCCACAAGCAACAGATCAGAATTCAGGAGCACTACAAGGCTGTAAACCTGCTCCTTTAGGAGAGCATAACCCCATCCAAAATAGTTTGAAATTGCCCCAGTTGAACAAATGGATTCCCCCCTCAACAGCATTTCCATCTTACCTGGATTGAGCCTCAGCTTATTGGCCTATATCCAACCCATTACCAAGCTCAGACACTGGGTTCAGAACAGTCAATGCCTCACCTGGAGATGATGAAAACAAGAGGCGGAGCTGAGTGTCATCAACATACTGATGACAGTTCAGCCCAACCCTCCTGATAACCTCTCCCAGTGCTTCATGTAGATGTTAGAGTTTGGGGGCAAGATAGAGCCCTGTGGAACTCCGTGGTGCAAAGGCCATGACACAGGGCAAGAGTCCCCCAGTACCACCATCTGGCCAGGTAGGAGCAGAACCACCACATAGCAGCGCCCCCAACTCCCAACCCAGCCAGCCCTTCCAGAAAGATACCATTGTGATGGTATCAAAAGTCCAACACTGTCAGCATTATGCTACCCTAGGCTGTGCCCTATAAAGCACGTCTGTTCAGGAGTATGTATAGGTTTGCAGCTTCAGTCATGATTGACTAATTAGGTCCAGAGTTTTTATTATTCTGCTTCACACCAGCTGTGACCTTCTTTAAACCTTCTGTCAAAACCATTTGCTTAAATCTTAATTAGGCCTATTTAGAACAAGCATACACAATTTCCTAAATCTTTTGGCTTGGGGCAGTCCTATATGTGATAAGCCAGAGCCCTTCCAGAGTCACGCATGTGTCTGACCATATGGGGAAAAATTACAATGCACAAAGCTATAAGGGTGCATGAAACTGTATGTGCAACCTTGGCATTTACTTGATAGCAGTGGCTACAGGTGGTTGAAGCATTTGTTCTTTGTGAGTTCTGCCATGAAGTGACCTGACCCCATACTTCAAGGATTCAAGCTAATCCTTCTGGTATTCTCTGGTTTTCACACTTCCCAAAACTTCGAGCTGATGCACTGTTCAGCTCAAAAATGAATTTTAAAATATATTCTCAGATTAAGAATAAATGGGACAGAATGGATTTATACTTACCCATGGAAAATACATGCATTGGAAATATCTATTCAGCCATCTGCAATGAAAGCTGGAAAAAGTGTTCCTCGAATTATGCAAATTGCTGCACCTGTTTCCATGTACAGTCGGCACTAATGTTTCTCTATATGTCTACAAGCATGAATTGCATGTGCGCATGCAGGATAAACTGACTGGGTAAACCTTAATTACATTTGACATTGCATTTTAAAAAAATGAACAGGGACTACATCCAGATTGGAAGTCGTTTCAAAACCATGTTAAATACCAGCTAGATGAGGTGACTTTCTGCTTCTCTCAGGACCATGGCACAGGCCAAAATTATGGTTTGTAAGCTGGCAATACTTAACTGTACCCAAGGAACCTAAGTATGATATAATAGTATTGAAAGCTGGAAATTCTGGGTTAATAACCATGCTTTAGAATTTTCTGTAACTCTCTTATTATTTCACTTAAAACACTCGGTGTGCCAAACCTTGCCTTTTGTCATGTCTGAAGTATTTGAAATAGCTTCCTTCTTTGCCTGTTTATCTCTTACATTCTTTCCTTTTCAAGTCACTTTAAACAACCTTCCTGCCATACTCAGAACATTTTGCTTTTCTAGTGCCACTCCTGTTGGAACGATAGGAACAATTGCCATGCAACGCCACTAATTAAATTCCTACCTAAGCAGGAAATTGCTAACATGTCCTAATAAGGATCTCATTATTAGTGTAAATTGCAGTTATATTCCTCTAAAAACCAAGTGAGTGAAAGGAATCTAGACTGATTAAGGTAATAACCAAGAACACAAAAGGAGAAAATGATTTGTCTTCTTAGCCTTAGTAGACTTTGGTATATTGAGGCAACTCACACGAAACTGACATAGTTATGGATTCAAAAATGTAACCGTGTTATCAAGCTGACAGCTATGACTCTAAAATCAGAGTTTTCATGTCTTCATTAAGGCACTTAATAAAGCAAAAATGCAGGCTCCTGTGGTAGGTACATAATACAAAGGAAGCCACAGGTTAGGATTAGTATCCAGTGGATTTCTTCTGCCAACAAAATGGAACTACTCACAGCCCAGATTCTTCTCACCACCACCACCTGCAGCTCCCACACGTATATCCAAGCCTGTTTTATTGGACTGAGACACTCTTTGAAGGAAAATGTGTGTGCTTAAGGAAGAAAGATGAGAAGGGAAAATCCAGTTGCACAAGAGACGTCTGATAATGAAATAGAGATCACCTGTTGAATTTCTACCTGTGGCAAAGCTACTAAGGCATCCCTGCCTCTCCCCTTCCCCAAATTACCTAATGTTGGCTTTTCTGCATGCAAGCACCACTCTTTCTCAGAGGCTGTACACAAGCACTGCTGTATGCAAATGGTAGTACAATCCTATAAGAGGGTTTGCAGAATTGCTCCTGGAGAAATAAACCATGGAAGATTATGGAATTAAGATTCCTCCCTCCCTCACACACACACTTCATGTGTGAAGGGATAAACAAGTTACTTGTGGGGATAAAACAAGTTACTTTCAGCAGCACAGCTTGCCATGTTGTGCAAAGCTCCACCCTGGGTTGTTGTAGGATTCTGGGTGTCTTGATAGCCATGGCTGGGTTCACATGACAAGCTGACCTGCTTAGGGTAATTATGTCAATCCTTCCAGCATGCACAGGTTTAACAAGTCACCATAGTGTATTAACAACTGTATGATCATGTAAAATAGATCCATGATACACAGTTAAACAGGAATCAGTTGTGTTCACCATGCCATAACCATAAATGCCTTGGTTCAGAGCCAACCAGATACTCAATACCATCCTCCAGGTTGTGTTCCTAGTTTTACTTATGAGCCATTTATGTTCTCCAAGTCTGCCTGCTGTGCTCAGCTTTCTTGTGAGTTGAAGAGCATCTATCCTCATTTTTTAAAAGAAGATGCCCCCCCTTACTCTTCAACATGAATGTTAATTGATACAGGATTAGACCCATATTTGATCATGGAGTAGACCCCCTGAAATCAATGTGATTGGAGTTGGACATAATTAAATTGTTTCATTAATTTCAGTGGATCTACTCTGAGCATGACTAAGTCTGGATCTAACCCATTGACTACAGCAGAGGTGCAGAACCTCAAGCTTGAGGACCAAATTCAGCCCACTTGGTCCTAATCCAAGTTTCTCTAGTTGGTAACACCATGCTTTCTTGGCAGGGCTCCCGTTCCCACCTCCATGAATCATTTGTGGTTTCCTGCCTTTAAATGCCTCCCCCCACTTAAGGGTTAAAAAGTTGCAAGAACTTTCAGCTAAAATAATCTGATATTTTTGGTATGTTGGCCATCCCTTTTGCTTTCATCCCTGCCTGCTACTAAGATATGCTCCCACTAACACTACCAGGAGGTTCTCTGAAATTCAGCCCTGCAACTAAAAGAAGTTCAGGACCTCTGTAGAGTCTTGGACACATGCTTATGACTGTGAAGACCCTTCTAAGTGCCACAGCTTCCTGCTTTCTTCTGAGCTCCTAAGTGTTGCTGTTCTTTGGAGCTTTTATATTTTGAATCAGAGCCAAAGACAACTTATTCATGTATTTATTGCACTCTTGCCTGTCAAACATAGTGCATTTATCACATTTACAGTAACTTCATGGATGACACTTCACCATACTGAGGTGGCTGGCTGCCATTTACCTGGCATCCCCTGGTCCCCATTTCCATAGCAGCACTTAATTAAGTAAAAGAGTAGGGAAGCCATTCAGCCCTGCAGAGTGTGTGGGCAACACTTAGTGTTGTACCTGACTGAAAGAGAAAACTAATCTGTATAAATGAGTTTAAAGTATGTATTATTTATGCAGCGGAACAGAGCACTCCACCAGAGTCTTTTTGGTCTTTCATGTAAATACATTAAGAGAACACGTGCTGGGAATAACAACACCAGTTTCAGGGTTTTGTTTTGTTTTTTTCAAAGTATTGGCCAGGTGCAAACTGGATCTTTTTTTAATATTACCCCTCTGGATTATTAAAGGGCATGCAGGGAGCTGTAAGCCTTTTTTCTGTCTACAGTTACATAGAATTTTAACTTAAAGCATTGATTTTTTTAATTAAGTGGTGAGGATAGTGTTTGCTTCTTAATGAAACAAATGTTTCTGTTCAGTGTTCATTGCTTATTCACTCATAGCTTGTATCTTCTGTTGATCAAACCTGCAATGGAACTAGGAACCCAGCATATCGTATAGGCATGTATATAGAAGCCCTATTTTTACCTTTACTTCCATAGTGTCAAGTATCCCTCCTATGGCAATTTCCCTTGTCCTTAGTAAGTTATAAAGAAGAATTATGCATTTTTCCACAATCGTTGTTCAATCTTGCTATTAAGTCAACAGAAATCTGACAGAAGCACCTTGAATTACTCTTCCCTGTAGCCATTAGTACATCCACCTTTCCAAATAGGACAGTGTTGTTTTTGCATTATTTATTTATTTATTTATTTATCTAGAAAATTTCTATGCCGCCCCATTCACCAAAGCCTCAGGGCGGCTCACAAAACATTAAAATATAATACATTAAAAATATAAAATGAATTTACAATCTAAAATAATTCGCCCTGGCCACAGAATAAAATAAGGAAATAATATTAGCAATTAAAATGACATTTGAAAAAAAAGGTCTTCGCCTGGTGCCGAAAAACAAATAACGACGGCACCAGACGGACCTCTCTGGAGAGCGCATTCCATAGATTGGGCGCCACCACTGAGAAAGCCCTCCTCCGAGTACCTACCCTCCTAATTTCCTTCCCAGAGGGTTCCCAGAGAAGGGTCTTTCCTGCAGATCTCAGGGGGCGGGCGGGCGGGCGTATATGGATGTAAGCGCTCCTTCAGGTAGCCAGGACCCAAGCCGTTTAGGGCTTTATAGGTCATCACCAACACCTTGAATTGGGCCCGGACTTCAATGGGAAGCCAGTGAAGCTGACGGAGGACTGGAGTCATGTGAACATAACGCCCAGTCCCCGTCAGCAGCCTGGCAGCTCTATTTTGAACCAATTGAAGTATCCGGACCATCTTCAAGGGTAGCCCCACGTAGAGCGCGTTACAGAAGTCAAGACGGGAAGTCACCAATGCATGTGTCACTGTTGCCAGGCAGTCGTACTCCAGGTAGGGGCACAGCTGATGGATCAGCCGAAGCTGAAGGAAAACGCTCCTCGCCACTGCTGTCACCTGAGCTTCCAATAAAAGCTCTGGGTCGAGGAGCACTCCCAAGCTGCTGACCCTGTCCCTAAGAGGGAGTGCAACCCCATTCAGGACTAGGTTCAATTCACCCTCTCCGAAGCCCGATCTGCCAACCAACAGGACCTCCATCTTGTCTGGATTGAGCTTCAGTTTATTGGCCCTCATCCAGCCCATTACCTTGGCCAGGCACTGGTTCAGCACAGCCACTGCTTTACCTGGATTGGTGGAAAACAAGAGGTAAAGTTGGGTATCATTAGCATACTGATGATTCCGCAGCCCACACCTCCTGATGACCTCTCCCAGTGGTTTCATGTAGAGGTTAAACAGCAAAGGGGACAAAATGGACCCCTGCGGTACTCCATGGCATAGCTGCCATGGCGCAGAGCCATAGTCCCCCAGCACCACCTTCTGGAATCGGTCATTGAGATTAGAGCGGAACCACTGCAAAGCAGTGCCTCCAACCCCCAATCCCGCTAGCCTATCCAGAAGGATACCATGGTCGATGGTATCGAAAGCCGCTGAGAGGTCCAGAAGAACCAACAGGGACGCACTCCCCCTGTCCTTCTCCCTGCACAGGTCATCGTACAGGGCGACCAAGGCAGATTCAGTACTGTACCCGGGTCTGAAGCCGGACTGAAATGGGTCCAGATAATCAGTTTCATCCAAGAGAGCTTGGAGTTGTCCCGCCACCACCTGCTCCAACACCTTGCCCAGAAATGGAATGTTGGCCATTGGTCTATAATTAGTGGCCATCTCTGGATCCAGTGATGCCTTCTTCAGGACTGGTCGGACTACCACCTCCTTTAAAGGGGCAGGTACTCGACCCTCCCTCAGAGAGGCGTTAACCACTTCCAAGATTCAGATCCCAATCCCGTGCTGGGAAAACATTTATGGGAAAACATTTATTTTATTTGAGTCACTGTTAAAGTCTTCAGTTGTTCTAAGTGCCTTATTTCAAAAATTTTGAAAGATTTAAAAAAAATTCTGAGCACCTAGTAATAAATAATTATAGAATACAAATTCCATCCAGGAAGGGTAAACTTGGAGTTTTTGTAACCTACAGAAAAGAGTGGGGAGGGAGGAAAGAAGCTTATATTCATAAATATCTTACAACCACTTAATTGGCATGAGCAAATAGTCAGTTTGAGATGGACCAATAATTCAGCATTTTAAAAAGGAGACTTGGATTAAGAACTGGACTTTTTTTTCAACCAGAAGGACAGAGGGCCAAGGGAGATTGTAAACACTCTTTATAAGAGAAAATTGCCCTGGCATATAGTAGATCTCTGGGATAGTGCCTTATGGCAGAAGCTTGAATTTAGTAGCTGGTTGGATGACTCACAACACTGTCCTGATGTTTAATGACTCAGTAAGCATGAGTAACCAGGTGTGCGCATGACTGCATGACCAACAGACAGCATAAAGTAGAAAAGCAAGCCAATCTGTCAAATGACTCAGGGTGTGGTTTTTATGATGATGAAGATTTGGTGAAATCCAATGTCATTCAAGCAGGCTTTCTTTTACACATTTCCTCTTTCTC
This sequence comes from Varanus komodoensis, assembly GCF_004798865.1. Lineage (NCBI taxonomy): Eukaryota > Metazoa > Chordata > Lepidosauria > Squamata > Varanidae > Varanus > Varanus komodoensis. The sequence goes on along the minus strand of NW_025335661.1, from coordinate 10,107,572 downwards.
TTCTCTGCACACATTCCTCCTGAAATCTGCTCTGCAGGTTCCTCCAACCCTTTAAAGCATTTTTGGAGGTATGCAGGAGGGCGGCTGGGAAGAGGGTGATGGAGGCTGTTCATTGGAGAGAAGGGGTAAATGAATACTTTCCTTGTATGTTAATGGGATACTTTATTCAAGGTCAAAGCTTTAAATTGTGAGCTTATACAGGGCAATGGGACCAGAAGGTATAGGAAACAAATTTTAATTGGGGGGTGTGCAATGGGAAGAGATAGATCCAGCCTTTCTTCTAACACATTCATGAAAGGGTTGTTTTGTCAACCCTGCAACTTCACTTGATCTGTTTGTTACCCAGTTCTAAACCATGTGAAAGTTTCCTTCATCAGTGATGCAGAAACTGTGTCTGTGCCACAAACAGTTAAGCTTTAAGAATTCCTTGTGGCTTCTCCATTGAAATTTGCATTTGCTAGAGAGTATGAACTATTTTGGGGCTGTGCATAAATGGAATACCTAATATAGAATTACATTATAATGAAATATGCAATAACGCAAGTGCTCATAAAGTGCTTTTCATGTACTGCAGGCACCCAAAAGCTTTAAATGCATAAAATATTATTACAGTTGCTGCACAAATAACTGTATATTGGGTGCATTTAATTAAAAGTCAGATTTGGAATATGTAAGAAGCACTTAATTTGCTATTGATATGATATTTGCCTTACTGGGATTCAGAGGGCTGGAGGAATGAATAGAGATGCAAAAGGCCTGTAGGGGAAGCAGACCTGATAACTTTATGAGATGCAAAACACTTCCTGATTATCAGGGACTGCTACATATTAATAACCCACAATGCAGATAAGACAAACAGCACATCTGACAACTCCACAGGAGTACGTCATATTTACAGGATGATGAACTCAATATTGTTTTGGCTTGCTTTTTAAACTTTCTTGATCTGTGCCATTGGTATAGTCATTTTTGCATATCTCCAATGCCTTGTATCAGACCCTCTGTATCAGACCCTCCTGCCAACCAGCCCAGCTGAAGCCCACCCGTAGCCCACCCTATTCTCAGGGGTACACCTGAAAGATTCTATCTAAGGGCTACAGTCACCGAAGCTGAACTGCAGCATTTCTCAAGAAAGTTCTAGTGTGAACATGCATTAAATGAATTTGGGTTGCTTCAGTTGCCATCATCGGTATTCACAGCTTGCTGGTATACATGCATATCAGCTACCTAGCCAAGAAACTGGCCCAGATCCAGGGACTGTGCTAAGTACCAAAAAGATCCAGGGCTCAAGCCAAGAGGACAAAATAATCGCACAAATACACAGATGGTAACTGACATACGCACATATATGTGCATAATTAGCAATAATTGTAATTTAATTTAATTTGCCTTCCTACAATGGAAGGCAAACTAATTAACCTGTTGCTTTCAGAACAGAATTATGTAATATCCCAAACTGTTACCTTCCATGCACCCATAGTTTTCCTGGTCATTCAGGAATCCAAATGAGGAGCATGAGCAAAGAGCTGAATGGCACCTTAACCATTTACTAATTAATCGCAAACAACATGAGTCACTGGCAAGGACGATTGTGGCACTGTATTGCAGGCCACCCATGTTGCAAAGTTGGCACAATTATGAGGGACTAAGCCCCATTAAACATGGTGGTATTTATGGTGGTAAACATGGTACTCAGTCCCCATCCCATAACCAGCAAACACAGCTGCAGTGGGAAGAGACCCAAGCTTTGCTGTTCATGGTCCCTAGATCAGGTGAAGAGGCAGAAAGGGCAACCACAAAAGGTAGCCCTTCATTTTCTTTCAAATACTTTGTTAGTAGCTTCAGGGGGGTTTAGACTCCCCTCCCCACCATTTTTATATTGGTTTCCAATTTCTAGAAGTCCTAAAATCTACACCAAAGGTTGTAATATTAAATTTCTAGCAACTTCATCATTACACAATTCTTAAATTACCAAATTGCATAGTGGATACCTTTATTAGGAATTCTAATAGCCCAAATGTGGATTTTTCATTTGTTTGTATTAAATTTTTATGGACTAACACAGTTGCCTTTGTTTCCCTTTGTTTGTTTTTTGTTTTTTAATTGCCAAAGTTGCAATCTCCAACTTTCCCTTGAGATCTAGATATTGGGACTATTGCCGGGGTAGATAAAGCAGGATGTAGCTCTAAGCACATTTATTAAGGAGTAAGACTACACTTACCTGGAAGGAAATCCCAGCAAACTTGCTACAACCTATTTCTGAGTAAACATGTACAGAAGTACACAGTAAATTTGATGTAATCCTGAACATGCTTCCCCATCCACAGTTATTTCCCTATTTCACATCATTGTCTATGCCATCTTAGCTATCTTATCCCACCTGGGTTTCTATAGCCATAGCCAGATCTGGCCCTAAAAATATTTTGCTGGCTGATAAAGAGCAACAAGTGGTAAATCCCCCTTAAGCTCAGTCAAGTGCATGGTAATATCAAAGACCTTTGGGTTGTTTTGCTTCCACCCTTGAAGAAAAAAAATCCTATAAGCTTGTCTCCCCATCCTTGGCAGTGATAATACAATAATTAATTAATTAATTAATTAATTAATGATTTGCTGCATTTTCATGACCATCCTAAAGCAGCTGCCTGTGGCGGATGCCTCAAGGTCTGTATTGTGCATGTGTCTGTGAGTGTGTTGATCTCTGAAGAATTATCCTAATGATACCCCCTTTTGTAAAATAAATAAAAAAAAAGAATTATTGACTGGCAAGAAGAATGCATTTGATTGCAAAATAAAAACAAAAACCAACCTCAGGAAGAAAAATGTAAAGGAGGGGCAACAGAAGGGGAAGCACATGTTAGCCAAAACACACACACACACACACACACACACAATCTGGATGTATCTGGATGTATCATATGCATATTATGATAATACATAATCTGGATGTATCATATGCAACCAAGATAATCAGGACTCTGTACCTTTACTTCAGCAGGTGTCCTTTTTTTTACAGATACATGAAAAGCAACAACCTTCAGAATAACATTCTGTACAGTAGACTCCTGTCTTTGAAATGTTATTGTGCCACAGTAAATTTGTGAGTCTTTAAAATGCCACAGGATTGTGTGGCTTTTGAACAAAACAGCAGGAGGCCACTGCCTTTCTTCCACATCTATTTTCCACTCTCTAACTTAATGCAAATCCCTGATGCCAAGGAGGACCATATACCCACCAGAATCTAGCTATGTGGATCATGCAAAAAGGAGTTGCATTCCATAAAGATGATTGCAAAGCCAAGGAGCTGGAGACACTCTCCAGCAAACCAGGACAAGCTCCACACTCATACATTACTTTGGCCAACTGGTTGTTCATTCAGAGCCTTTTTGCAACCAAATGTTCTTCTATTTCCCCCCAAGGTATGGGGCCTGAGTCAGCTTTCAGGAAATGGCAGATGAAGAAGGCCTCTGGCTCTCTATTTGATGCATGAGAAGCCAATGCACCTGCTCTTCTTGTTAGTGCCTTGCTGCCTATGATGGCCTGGAAAACAAGTACAACTGCCCAGTAGCAATTGGCTTAGCAGGTATCTGCAGAGTTAATCATACTCTGAACAGACAAGGCTACCGTGGTGCTGTGAGGCAATTATGAACTTTCTACTTATGGAGCCAATGAACAGATTGTGAAAGCAGAGAGGTAATCTCTCCTCCAGTTTAAAGCCCAGAGCCTTCATGCTACCTTCTCTATTAGGTGAGCCACATTCAAACACTGCCCATGAATGGCAGGGTGGTAGGACAGATGGTCTTCCAGAGATTTGGAACTGTGAATGAAAGATTTGGAGCTCCAGGACTAATCCACCTATGTCCTGACCTTCACCAAAGTCAAGTCCACTCAAGGCATATCCATAGATAGATCACATAGCACTACCAGTGAAAAGGTATATGCAGCTATTTTGTCTTTTCCTTCTTAATGGATTTTTGGTAAAAACTGAAAAAAGGCAAAACAAGCAATGGGAAAATACAGTAGGGTTACGACCAAAAAACAACTAACAGGGCTGGCTCTTCCATTAGGCAGAGTGAGGTGGTTTCTTCAAGTGGTAAATGCTGGGAGGGGCAAGGAGTTGTTTGAAAGGGGAGCTGTGTGCTGCACAGCCTGTCCTCTACTCCTGAAGTTAGCCTGCTATTTTTCAAGTACAGTAGAAGATGCTTTCCCATTGACTGTATTGCAGAAATAGGTATCTGCCCTCCAGTCAATTTCTGTACATGGAATGGGATGAGACGCCATCTTGTTCTTCACCCCAGGAAGCAACATGGCTTGGACTGGCTTTAATTATGATGTCTGGACCCCGTGTAAAATCAGGGTAATTGCTCGATAAAAGGCTCATTAAGAAGTACCCCTAGTCAGTGCCTTTATCCATCCATACTTCCAGAAAGATCCATGTTGTCCACCTTTGTAAAGTTTGCAAGATCAATGGGGAAAACATGCGTGAGGTTATATGCATGTAAAAAAGAACCCATTTGATGTAATTAGACCACTGAGCATGTCCTGAATCTCAGTATAGCTCTGTACATCAGAAAACAAAGAGCAGTGAAGGATTGGGTGCAGCCTATACTTTCTGCCTGTCATATGATCAAGTTCCTTTTAAAAAGGGCAAATCTAAGGGGAATGGCCAGAGGAGGATTGTTGTTGACCTTCTCAAACTATGTACAGAGTGTTGATTTCAGACTACTACTACTGTGCAATGTATCTGTGATCAGACCTCCCATTGATATGCTATAATTTCAACTGTTCAGAAGGTCATTCTCTTTCTGTTGTTTGCCTTTATTCCCACTGCAAAATAATCAGCTGACTGAGAACCTCACACTACGGCCTCAGTGCACAGGCTGCCATGCATTAAAGCAATGCCACCAAAATATCAAGCAATGATAAGGAGTGTGGCCTGATTTAAATCAGAAATTATTCTCTGTGTAGAGCAGCGCATGTGTGTGTGTTGTGTATTTTTACTGAACGTGGAAAAAGAAAGAGTAACACAACTGCACATGATAAAATGTTATTGCTATGTGCTGTCAAAGTATTCTCTAACCTATGGCAACTTGATGAATGAATGTCCTCCAAAATTTCCTGTCCTTGATAGCCCTGCCCAGTTCTTGCAAATCAATACAAGAACTGCCCTCATAAAATTAATCCAGCTCATATTTAGTCTTCCTCTTCTTTTGCCTTTCCCTAATCTCATTGTGTTTTCCATGGACTTTTGGCTTCCCATGATGTGCAACAGCTTCAGTATTATCATTTTGTATTTATTTATTTATTTATTTATTTATTCTTCTGGTTTATGTCCTGCCTTTTCTCTACAAAGGGCTCAAGGCAGCTTACATCTCTTCCATCTTATCCCCACAACAACAACCCTGTGAGGTAGGTTGGGCTGAGCGTCTGTGGCTGGCCCAAAGTCACCCAGTTGGCTCCATGGCTGAGCGGGGACTAGAACCCAGATCGTCTGAGTCCCAGTCCCATGCTTTTAACCACTACACCACACTGGCTCTCTAGAGAAAGTTCTGGCTTGATTTGCTCTAGGACCGACTTGTTCATCTTTCTGTCAGTCCAGAGTATTAGCCAAACTTTCCTCCATCACCGTGTTTTGACTTTCTTTCTGTCAGCTTTCTTTCCTGTCCAACTTTCTCTTCCATACATAGTGATTGGGAATACAGTTGTGAATATGTGATAAAATAATGTGAAATATATGGGATAAAACACTTGGTAGTCATAGTGCAGAGCTGCCCCTTTTCTCACACTATTGTTGACAAAAAGTATTCCAGTATTGTAGAAGTGAAATCTAGGCAAAATAAATTCTTAATAGGGATGAGTGAAAAAGTTAGTCCACTAACTTTTTTTTGGGGGGGGGTGTTATTTTTTAAAGCAGAATTGCCATATTTGTACTACCTGAGCCTTTCAATAAGCAGAAAGAGTAAATCATATAGAAATACGTATTTTTGTGAGCTTTCTAATACAGCATGTCTCAGGGGAAATATGCCTAAAAGTATGTACTATATCAGGAGAAAGTGCATGTACAAGAATATGCTGTTGAGTGTTGCACCAGAGGCTATCCCAAAGATTATGACAGAATTATTTAAATACATAACACCAGCAAGAGTAATAAGTGCCTCAAAGTAGACAGTTGACCACTGTCCAACTGTCGGGGATTAGAAAAGCAAGTTAGCCAACCATGCACTAATGGCAAAATTAACTAGCTACATTAACAGAAAGCCAGTCAAAGAATTTACTAAAAGCTTATTACGAGCAATTTAATCAATTGTTAAAGAAAATATGGTTTTTATAAATGTCAGTAATTACTACTTTAAAGTTAAAGCAAATTTTTTCTAAGAATTTAATTGTTTTGATGTGATTATGGCTGATGAGATTTTCACTTTTCTATGGTTGTGTTTAAATGTTGCCGTCACATGCTATATTTGTGTACTCTTGGCACCTTCCTTTCCGCTATCCAGCTTCCTTTCTTAATGGTATCTTGTGAAAATAAATTTTAAAATATTTGTTTTTGAAGGGAGAAAGAGGCACATGCTGATATGGAGGGGGGGATGCACCAAATTGTGCTTCTACCATGTAAAGTACCTGGGAAATGTGTATGATTTTTAAACAGTGCACACAAAAATACACTCAGCTCCATATAATTTGTTTATTTTTACAAATGCGTGCAGAAATGGAACAGTTCCTGTTCCTCAAAAATAGCAACTAAAACCGCTTGAGATTTTCTAATGCTTAACTAAGGAACATTTCTTTGTTACAGATCCAGTAACATACAAATCCCTCCATGCAATAAAAGTATGTGCAAAGGGAGCTGCTAGTCCTGCCACCTCTGCCCTTTTCTAAACCTCCTGCCAAATCTTCATTGGATGTTTGCAGGGAAGAGGGAGGTTCTGGGGAGGGCAGGACTAGCTTGTGCAGCCATGAGAACCCCTCTGCCTGTTCACTGAAGGTACAGAGGATTGTATGTGAACCATACTCCCCACCCAACTGTCTGGAAAATCCAGGGCAAACTTTTGATAGGCGTATTAAAAGACTACAAACACGTATTTTATCTCAGTACCTTAGGTCTAGCTCGAGTCTGCGGATGTTTCTCATAGGCATTGCTGTAGAAAGATTCAACTGCCAAGCCAGTGGGCTTTCTGGAATCAGAAGCTGTGCATTCTTGTTCTTTGACTGAGGAACAGAAATGTCTTGGGCCAGGTCTGGTGCATATGACTGTATCCAGTGTGAGCAAATCTTCAGTACACTACTTGGATTTGGCAGACCTGGAGCATTTTTCCACAAGGCATTTTCTGGAAGGCACTGCTATTATTGCTAGGGACGCTCAATAGGTCTGATCGTTTCAAATTTCTGTGACACTGCAGTTCATTTAATTGGAATAATCTAGTCAGTATCCATGTCTCTAACTCCCTTACCCAAGGGGACCGTGCAAAGATTCAAGAATGTGAGGAAAAACTGAACACTACAGAGTTGTGTAGATAGATCAGACAGATATTAAAGAGATAGATCACATATCACACTGGGGAGTGTCTCAGGGAAGACAGGAGAAGTTAATGATGATGCCATCAGAGAGGACTTGATGAGCTCCAGTATTCCCTCAAGAAATGTGTACTCATTAAAAATGATAGTTAGGTCATCCCAGATAGATTGTAGTGTCAGCTTATATCTGGGTCTAATGTACTATCATGTTATGTTGGCCCATATTTCAATCATACTGTGACATTTTACAATTATAATTGGGCCAATATTTGTGTTTGTTTAATTGTTCAGAAGCAGACTTTCTTACAACAGCAAGATGGGATGGCTCTTGTACAGAATGATGGGTGATCGATTCACCATCATAAAAGAGCCACGCAAACAAAAAGAAGCCAGCTTCACTGTGACTTCCAAAAACTCACCTTCTTTTTGGTTTTAACATCTTTCTTTCAGTAAGGGATTTGCAATCCAGTTCTGTGCCTGTTTATTTGGAAGCAAGCTACATTTAAATTCAGTGGAAAATATAACAGGAATGCACCCTTTTCCTTTTTTCCCCTTTTTTTCATTTCAAATGAACCAGTCTTGAGGTATTTTTAAATCATCACAAAATGCCAAATTCAAATATAGTATATTCTTATAATTGCAGTTTAAATGCTTTAGCAAAAAAGGAGTGTATGAAATTCTTTAATTTATATACCACCTTTCTGCCCAACAATGATCCTGAAAATAAAATCCATACTTAAAATCTTAAACCATAGCACTTTCCTACACAAAGCATTTATCATGCACTCCTTATTCCCTACCCAATTCTTTATGGGACAGCATCATGAGCCTCCATTTCCACTTCCAAGTGTAAATAGCAATTCCAGAAAGTTTTTAGAGCAGTCCCCTCCTTAAATCTCTCCTTTAATTGTGAAAGGAATGGAAAGGCATTTTTCAATTCTGTGTTTGTGCTGTACCCCTGTGCCACTGTGCCACAGGTTCTGTAGCAGAAAACAGAAAAAGAAACAGTAGTCAGATCTCAATTATGCAAAGAAAGAAGTTGCTACAATGAATTAACAACCAAGTAACAGCATTGTGTACAATTGCTCAACATCAAAATGAGCTTTGATCCCACATAAAAGCATCTCTGGCTGCCTGGGAAAGGGCAGAAGGGAGGGTGCCAGGCTGGCATCCCCTGGCGGGGAGTTCCTAAGTCTGAGATCAGAAATCATTTAATCGGTTAGAGCGCATATGTGCAGCATCCTCACAGCAAATCAGATTCTTGATAATCATACTAATCTTCCCACCTTGAATTAAAGCTAATCAAGCAATATTATTACCTCTGACAATGACTAGTGCATTTTCCTTTTCCTACCTACCTTGCTTCACCAGATACTCTGGCTGTATTACTGGTCAATTTACAGACCACCCCAAGCAGTTCTTTGTGACAACTTTTCTTGAATTAGGAGGCACAGCTATCAGAAGGGCTGTAGGACAGCTGATGGGGGTTCCCAAACATTCCCCGGCATCTGTGCCCACCATGAATGGAGTTGGCCCTTTCCCTGGCAGACATCCAGCAGCATGCATGATCGTTCCCATCCTGGCACAAAGCCTCACAGTCAGCCCCATGCCCTGTGCCTCAGGCACTGTCAGGCATGAAGGGCCCTCAGGTGTTTCAGAGTCACCTGGACTGAAAGGTCAGACTGGAGGAAACAGGATAAAGACAGGCTGGCTGGAGGTCCAGGAGTATGAATGTGCAGAGCATACACCTAAAGGGTTGCCTGTCTCCATATATCTCTACCAGACCTCTCAGGTCATCAATGGAGACCCTCCTTCAGGAACCACCCCCTAAATGAAGTGAGGGGGGAATTGGCTAGGAAAAGGGCCTTCTCTGTGATTGCATCTTGTATTTAAATTCTCTTCCGAAAGAGGTGCAATTGGCACCCTCATTACTTTCTTTCCATCACCTAGTAAAGACTTTTTATTTAGCATTTGTTTTTAGACATGCTTTTATTTGTTTTCTGCTGGTGGTTTTATCGTTGCTTATATAGTTGTTTATTATAATCTTGTTTCAGCACTTTATATTTGCTGGATTTTATGTTGTTTTTAGCAGGTACTGTTTTGTTTGTTATATTTATGCTAGGTTGTTGTTGTTTCTTGTGAGCTGCCCAGGGTCCTTGGGCTACGGAGTGGCATACAATGCAATAAATAAATAAACAAATCTCCAAGTTGCTTCACTTCATCCATCTGCTCATTGTCAGAGAGAGGGATTTCCAGATAGAGGCTTCCTAGCACCACCAATCAAAAGCTGTGATGCCCTCTTTCCCTTATTAACGTTTTGATGTAATTCATTGTTTGTTTTTGTTTCTGTGATTAAAAAAAAAAGCATAGAAGATGTAATGGCAAAATGTGGAAGTGCTATAAATGATAGGCAAAAGCATCTACACTGCCTGTAAAATTCAGTGAATGAAGCAGGGCAATTGCATGATTAAAAGAAAAAAAATCCTGACCCTCCGGTATCACCTGACTTTCCAGGTAAGGGGATTGTGTATTGCTGGGGTGAACACACATATGGAATGGCTGTCATTCCATCTTCCCCCAGAAGCAGCAACTTGATCCACAGGACTTCTTTTCTGAACTCTACAGCACTTGCAAATCACTGGCAGAGCTGAAGGAAGCCTTCTTGATTATGCAATGCTGAGCTATAATTATCAAATGCTAGAATCTCTTGAATCCTCTCCATATTGTGTCAAGTGATTTCAACACCATTTGGGGCAATAGCAGTTGCCTTACAGCCATGAAATCAAGCTGTCTTGATTTCCCTTTGGATGCAGCCATTCACGCACTTCCTTAGCCTTTATGCTCTAAATTGTCTTGCCTGCAATTCCTTGTTGATTCTGTTTTTATCAAAATCTTGAGAGGAGCAAATGGTGAAATGATGCACCAGAGTTATTGCTGAGAATACGGGGTGAGGTGTGGGGGAGAGGAAGTTGATCATTAGCGGAAAGCTCATAGGAAGAGGGGGATGGAATTGGTAAAGAACTGAAGAACCGTATTGCCCTGTGTGATGAGGAAATATCATGGAAAATGGAAGGAACACAGGGCAGGGGAATGTGCTAATTAAGAGCAGCATGCCAATACAAGACAAACCAGTTGTACTGGGTTAGGATGTTGGAAAGTCGGTGTAGAATAATGTTTAATGTTCTGGGACTCAGAAGGCCTGGGGTGTAGTCACAACTCACTCATGAAGCTCAGTGAGAGACTTTGGGCCAGTCTCTGACTCCCAGCCTAATTTACCTTACAGGATTGTTCTGAGGATAAAATGGAGTGGAGCAGAACTTTGTAAACCAACTTGGATTCCTTGCAAAAGAAAAACAAGTAGAAAAAGATGGTGATGATGATGATGCCATAACCTATGAACATACACAACCATTTTGCAACTGTTCATAAGAAAGTTTTAAATTCCGCATAATAATATTAGCATGAAAATGTACCTTCCTCTCTTTTCATTTGGATTTGTTAAGTTACACTTCAGAAGATGAGGCCCTAAATTAAGTCATTTGAGTCCCCCACCCCCTTTTACTTAAAAACTGCAATTTATTAAAATGTAATCCTGTGCTCAGAATTATCCTAGACAAACAGTAAGGTTTTTCTAGCTTCAATGTTTACAACTTTGGAGAGGATTATAAATAACATGCATACAAGAAACACAAAATTAAATCTGCAAACTGACAGCATTTTTTAAATTATCCTCCATTCTTTCCTAGATCTTGGGTTTTCTTAAGACAGCAACTTCTTTAACTAATACAGACAGTGAGATAAATAGCCAGATTATTTAACGTGCACCCGTATGCATGTTTAGACAGGAAAGGGGCCTACATCTCCCAGCATTCCCCAGCCAGCATAGAATCATGCTTTTTATTTCTCTTTTATTTCTCCTCATGTTGTGAGCAGAGCTGGCTGGAGCTGGGGGTCAGACTAGATGGCCCAGGAGACCCCTACGGACTCGCTCTGTTTCTATGTTTCTATGTTTTAAAAATAATCATTTGAGAGCAAATATATTTGGAAAAAGGAAAAAACTGATCCAAAATGTAAAAATTCAGTCTATCATCAAATCCAGAAATTTGTCTAATTAAAGTTTATAAACTTTACAGAATAAATAGGTCCTACATCTAAAAGTGAAGCAGCATAGTATCATTCATACTATGATGAAAATGTTTGTGAAAACTCTGCAGTACACTCACTTTTTATGGTGATAGGGTTTAGGAGACGCTTCCAGTGGCAAAAGAAGTTACCTTTTTACTTCATGCCACAAGATTTTGTATTTTACTGGAGTCCACGAGATGCCATTCCATCTGTCTATGCCACGTCTCCCAGGGCTTGTCATACTCCTCACTCGAGTTTGCCACCAGCCTGGCTGCTGATTGCTCATGGAGTCAGGCTGTGCATTTCAGTCACTGGAGATGACAAAGTGATAATCCTGCACAAATCTGGTGTGCCAGTTTTGCAATACACAGAAGAGCTGTTGTTGATGTTTCAGAAAATGCCTCTGCTAATGATACAAACATTCCATTTTCTCCAACTGATAAAATTATGGCCTATATTTTATTAAACATGACTGGCAGCTCCAACAGCCCCAGAAGACCTGCTTGTCTTTTGATAGTGGTGTTGGTCTTTCATAGTGATGAATAGGATACAAACATGAACAATGAATGCAATTTATGACACTTCTTCTTCCTAGCAGTTGTGTGGTAGCCGAGTGATGTGACCTGAAGTCTCACTTAGCATTTGTCATCTTCAAACAGCTTTACAACCATTGATCTTCTTCTTATCTTCTTCTTATTATTCTTATTATGGCAGTAATAGTAATTAAGGTTTGGAATGACATTTTTAAAAAGGTAATTGCTTTTGAATATTAGTATGTCAGTTTGCCTCTGAATAATTTATTTCATTTATTCATCTGGTTATTAAAATTCATTTATCATCCTCACTAGGCAAACACATAACTAAAGAGGGGGAAGGAAAGACAACATTGCCAACTTCAGTAAGCCATGAGCCTTTTTTTACAGTCACTCCACCAATCCAGCAGTCAGTTAATGATGGCAACTAAAGCCAGGCATCAGAGTTTTCTGATCCCTGTGGTCAAACTGTTACTCTAAAGTAAGTGTGCATGAGCCCAATTCAGATTCTCTGCACTGTGGGAGAGGACTGAAACTTCCTCCATTCACTACGTTTTCCCTAATTCCATCCACACACCCCATACCACGATTAAAAGCAGTGGGGAGGTTTAATCATCCCTTCCTAGTGCATAGTGAATCTAATTCAGATTGGGGTTCGTCTTGCTTACTCAAGTTAAACACGCACACACACTTATTTCTAGAGTAAAATATGGTCATCAACTACACTCTACACAATTAACATTTTTGACTGGGTTCACAAACCACTCTAGCATGCAGCACAACTAGCCAACCTGCCTTATAAAACACCATGGCTTATCATCTCATCTGAACGCAGTTAATGTGTAAAAAACTCCCTCTGGCCTCCCCATTTCCTCTCTCATAAAAATACATTGCTGGGCAGCCGACTGCAGCCACCTGCTTACTGCTTCTACCCATCGGCCCTTGCCTAGCTGCACGCACACCTTCAGTGACCTGGGCAGTCACTGTGGCAGTTGCAGGCTGCTTCGAGAGGGCATGGATCATGTTGTGTGTCAACCACAAAGAGACTGGGCAGCACATTTTCACTCCAGTCCAAGAGAGCAGCAGCCAGCCAGCCTCTCTAGGCACATATAGCCCACAGAAAACCTTGCTAGTTCAGAGTGTCAAGTCAGTGGTTGTCCGATTCAGTTGCTTTTCCCAGAGAATAGATCTTGGAATGCGCACAGGCAATCTGCAGACTATGGTTATTGCACACCTGTGCTATATTTTGCCATTTATTCTTACTTTTAAAATTATGCATCTTTTTCTAGCATCTGGTTTATCTTAAGGATGCAAGTCTGAAATGCTTCAATTATCAAGCCATGTTGGAACATCTGAATCATGCCACTGGCAAAAGAGGAAATTGGTCACTGGCTAGCCACATAGATCCTGGCATTCTGAAAGCAGCAGAAGGGGAATCCAAGAGTTACCACTCCTGCAAGTTTCTTGGATTTTCTTGACTTCTTACTTCCTGGGTTATTCTTGTTATCCTGACTTCACTTATCCTGGGTATTTTATTTATTAGATTTCTAACTTACCCCATTAGCCATACAGCTCCCTGGGCAGATTACAACAATAAAACTGTGTAACACAATATAAAAACACAAATCACAGTTACAATAACACATTAAGACAATAAAATAATAAACTAGTAAAAACACACCCAGTTAACAGAACTAGGAATTTCATAAAAGGCATATCCCATTGTTAAAATACCAATAAGAACAAGTTAACAATTAAAATAGCATCAAAATAAAAAGGTCTTTGCCTGGCACTGAAAATAGTACAAAGAGGCCTCCAGGGAGGCAAGGGTTACTCAGCTTCTCCCTCAGAGTCCCTCCTCCTTTCATGGTTATTCCGCCTGAAGGCCAATGCTCCTCTGAATCTTCCTGCATTGTCTCATCTGAGGCTCTCTTGATCTCTGAGATCTTGGGGGGATTCATCCAGTCAGGGCATAACATTCTCCACAGCAGAGAAGACTAACTAAGCCACCTACCCTCATTCCCCACCATAAGCAGCTAGAACCTAGCTGCAGCCCACCAGCATTTGGCAGGAGTGCCACTCTGTTACTTGGTTTATCCACTGCCACTGGCTTACTTGCCATGCGTATGCCTATGTCTGTTTGTTTATCAAAATCCCCTTTCTCTTCCATCTTAATAATGATGAATTTTCTGAAATTTTAGAAGAAAGAAGTGGCATCTAATTTTGGCATCCAGTCAGATGGAATCCAATATGCATCCAGCATAACCCTGTCTTTTTGAAAGAAGAAATTAATTAAAAGTAGCTTCAGAAGACTACAATTAAGGGATCAGTGGAGAATGGCTAGTGCTTACAAAGTATCTTGGTGAGCTTCCTGGAACTCTCTGGTTAAACACTATAGGATACAGGTGGAGTGGATTAGGAGTGGACCATTTGTGATCCTGCAGACGTTTTGGCCTACAACTCCCCTCACCCTGCACCATGGGCCATGCTGGCTAGAGCTGATAGGACTTACAGGCCAAAGCATCTAAAGATCCTCAAGCTGTCTATCCCTTAGTGTTGCAGGGGAAGTGTGTAACTTCCATCTTTCCTTCACTGGCTGCTATTTCCACTCAAAATCCTAGCCTCCCAAAACTTATTTTACTTTTTTTTATTAATGTTGGAGCTATATATCACACATTTGTGTATAACAGCATTCCCCATAAACTCTCCCCTAAATTGCCATTTTTCTAAGCAGTATTTATTTATTTATTTATTTATTTATTTATTTATTTATTAAAACATTTCTATGCCGCCCCATTAGCCGAAGCCTTGGGGCGGCTCACAACATAAAGTTTTTTATACAACTGTATGGATGCTATAGTGATTTATCTGGAGAGGATGTGGAAACTGCTTCTGGGTATAATACCAAGAACTTGAAGACAGAAAAATAAGCACATTTAAAAGTATAAAACAATCAAACATTAACTTGTAGAACATTGTGAAAAGTCATATATATGATAATAGCTAAACTTGCATAAAACATCCAGGTGGCATTAACATACTTTAGTTGTTCATTAATGGCAACTGGCCTGTAAAAAGGCAGTAAAATCCTATCGGAAGGGGGAACACAGACATTTCGAACTTCAGCTTCCAGCTTTACGGAACTTCAAGAAATCTGCAATGGACATAAATAAGTGTGGATTTCTCAGAGTCCACTCCATGGATTCCATAGTGGACTGACTTTCCTAGGACACAGAATCTGCAGGGCTTTTGGACCATTATTTTTGCACAAAAATAGCCATAGACAAAGGCAGCAAATAAAAACACTTCTCAAAATTTGCAAATTCCCCCGTAGAATAAAGCATGAAAATATGTGTTATAGGGGGATTTGCACTTTTTTCCCTGCTATTGGATCATCTTCACGCATGCATTTGTGCAAATTTCAAGTCCATAAATAGTTCGGCAAGAGATTTACCCCAAAACCTGAAAGTCACTGGCAGAGTGGCTTTCTCTTTGCATCCCTGTTCAAAATTCCTGACCATTAGCAGTGATCTCTGGGAGTTACAAGTCCAAAGCACCTGCAGATCCAAGTTCTGGCCACCATAGCTGTAAAATACTTTGAATTATTACTCTAGAGAATGAGTCTTATGGCAGCCAGGGTTGTTGGTTTTTCTTTTCTTTTTGTTTGGGTAATAGTATGAATATCACACTGGCAATGAGCATCCTCATACCATCATCAGAATACTAATCCTCTTCTGGGTGTCCAATAGCTCACCACTTTAGATTTTACGAGAGAGAGAGAGAGAGAGAGAGAGAGAGAGAGAGAGAGAGAGAGAGAATGCAAAAATATTCATCAGTAACTCAGTGTGATGCAGTTATTTTAGCTAGAGATGAGGCAAAAATCCCACCTTATCTGCACTGGTATTTTGTGTTCTTGTCACTGCAGCACAACTACTTGCTTTCTTCAGAATAATTTTAGATAATACAGCATGGCAGGCTGTTGATGCCCCTAAGCAGCTTGCAAAGAGAGTACTGCAAAACAATAGCACCTGCCCCACCATTCCACAAGCACTCTGTGTCCTAGCCATGATAATCACCTACAGGGCAGTATTAGGAAGTGGTCCACTAGGACTGGAGCCTGAAATTTTGAGCCCCAAACAAGCAGGGGCCCTGTTGCACCTGAGCCTCCTGGATTAGCTGGCTTTCTGCCTACACGTGCCTCTCCCCCACTGTTTCTGCCTGAGTTTCTTCCCCCTGGAATCAAAAGCCTTCCTCTCCCCTGTCCCCTTTTTACAAATAGGGGTGTCCCTTAGGAAACAGAGTCCTTTCCAGACTTTAACATATGTAGAGTAGCATATGCTAATACTTGTACTCTTTTTCCTATGCAGCCGAGCCCTGGATCTTTTCAGCGCCTAAGCACCGTCCCCGATGGCCCACCAATATTGATTCAAATACAGAAATTCAAAACTTCTACAGTTTCAGTATGACCCTTTCCCTCAAACACCAATCATTTGGGGATTTCTCAGACTTTGTGCAGTTTTTTCTCATTCTAAAAGGTAGAACACCTGCCCTAAAATGTCTCTGTGGCTTAGTTATTGACAGTAAGAACTTTAAGCCAAAATAAAGTTTCTAATTATGGCTTCTTACAAGTTCTCCTCAGTCAGTTTGGGAAACTCGGAGGTTTCCCAAACTGGAGGAGGAGGAGGAATGCTTGGGTGCAAAGCTAGAGAATCCAGGCAAGGTACAAGGTATAGATATGCAAGTCCCTGAATTCTGCAAGTTCCTGCAATGACAGACACATCCTATGTGGCTGCGTACCTAGCCCCCACTAATGGAGCTGACTCTTTCTGTGGCAACAAGACTGGAATCCTTGAGAGGATCTTTATCTGCTTTCAAGGAGATCCCATCAGTTGTAGGTTTCAGGAGCTTATGATTCCCAGTATCCACTAGCAAGAAATCCAACCTTCTGTGCCTCATCTAACCCAGGCACACTGGACAGATAGAGAGATTGCACACATAATTTTTAAAAGGGGGGATCATAAATATCCCACTGAAAACTTGTTTTGGAAGATATTCTTTTTAATTAGTCATTCCATCTCTAGATCTGATGAAGTGTGTGGTTTCGGCCTGGTTTGGGTGGGACTCACAGGGCTGGATTCTTCTCTAGGTGGTTGGAGCAAGTCTTTTCTCCCAGTAGCTCAGGCCTGGTTTAGTGAATATAGAGGTCCCAGTGGGGGCTTTGCAGATGCCCTATCATTCAAGTCTCTTTCCCATACCCTAGGAAGGTCATGCGCAATATTCCAGGATGAGACTCATCTTCCAGGAAAAAGAACAGGGCCTTACCTATTCTGACACATTTATTCTTTTGGATATCTTAATAAGCAAAAGAATGAAAATGTCCCCCTGAAAGCTTCTGGAGTCTTGATTGTACTGTCTGTTGTGACATGTTTGTAACAAGATATAGAGAAGAGACAAATACTGTCACTGCAGCCTTTTGAAACCCAGACTGGAGGGAAATATAATTTCAGCAATCTAGCTAGACTGCAGTGTACATCAGTTGACATCAAAACAGCACTAAGCAATTTAACATAATGAAAGGGCTCTGTTGGACTCTAAGACTTCTAAAATGTCTGAGGTCACATTTGAGCACAGTGTAGCAATGGATCACAGAGGAGGAACAGCTCCCTGCCTGACATCAAAAGATGTTATCAATCCTGGGTTTCCTAAGAGCTGCAGTACATTTTTTACCCAACCCACCCAAACAATATACATCAAGTTATAACAAAACCAATATTAAAAAATCAATACATGGCTATATAATTTAGTCCCATAGCTCAACCAACATTGTAAAAGATAGACGAATAAAGCAAAACCCTCAAAATTAGATTACAGGATCCACATACTGTTGCTATTTTTTAAAGCAATTTTAAATGTTAGGCATAAAAAGGAATAAAGGTACAAAATGGCAACTGCTGTTGCTACTGAATTGTGAGTGAGACATGTTTAACTTTAGCTTTACCCCAGAACATGGGGACTTTGGAATCCCCAGATCACATGCCATTCCTACTAGAACATTGCCAGAAACTGCCTACTCAAATGAAGTCCCCATATTTCAGTATCCTGCCTTTTATACTTTTCTTGTTTTGCTTTGTTCTGTTCTTTAAAGAAGCAAAATATGCCTTGGTAATATAACACTAATTTTAAGAATTTTAGATCCTAAAAAAGGAGAAACAAAAAGATTATATACAGATCATCTTAATCTCCAAAAATCCATTGAGGGAAAGCTTTTGTTATATTTTAGAAAGTTTGTAGGCCAAACTATTACTATGCAGAGAAAAGTTCAATGGGCCTGTTTCTCCCAAGATACAGTTTTCCAAGGTAGATACCTCTGAATCTGAACTAGAAGATAAGGCAGCATTGGAAAGCTTAACTGAAATGCCAAAGCCAAGAAGCTTCCAGATAAGCCAAGCAGCTGTTTTCCTTCTCACTGAGGAAAAGAAAAAGGATAGGCTGTGGAAGGGATGAATTAGTGTAGGATGGCAATACAGAAGTACCGAATATGGAGGTTTAGATGCAGAATTCCTGCTGGATGATTTTCCCATAAGGTATGTTTTATGGATCCTTCCTTCCTGCTCTGCCCCCTCAAAATTTATCTGCAGACTTAGGCGTCCTTCTTAAAGAGTGTGGGGGGTGGCCCTGGTGGCCACAAGGGAAAGAGAGAATTTGGAGGAATTGCCATCACCCACTTCCTTCTGCAGGAGCATCAGCTGAATCTCAGGCCCTTCCATGAACAGAGAGAGCCTTTGAAGTCAGTGGACAGGTTTGGAAGTTTTCATAAAACAGCTGCTTCAGTAGGTATGGCTAGATGCAAAGCATTAGTTTGGAACCACAATACAGAGGGTGCTGGAGGGCAGTGCTTCATTTTGCAGCATGCCAGCCTCCCATTGACAAAAGGCAGGAGGGGAACGCTTGGTGGATCCCATTGGAGCTCACAGGTAGTATGCTGGAGGTCCGAAGACTAGAATGAGTCATGGCCTAGTATTAGAGCAGTGATGGTGAACCTTTTAAAGAGCAAGTGCCCAAACTGCAACCCAAAACCCACTTATTTATCGCAAAGTGCCAACACTACAATGAAACCTGAAAACTGAGGTTTTAGTTTAGAAAAAACAACTCACAGCCAGTCCAAGCTATATATAAATCTCTCTCTCTCTCTCTCTCTCTCTCTCCCTCTCCCTCTCCCTCTCCCTCTCCCTCTCTCTCTCTCTCTCTCTCTCTCTCTCTCCTTGGCAGCTCACTGACCAGCCATGAGAAAGCCTGGACAAGTTGCAGCTAATGAGACGTGGTTTGTGACATCATCGCCTGGCACCGCTACTCCTTTCCGAGCATGCCATGGCCCCGTGTACTCTGTTATCTGATGCTCGGCTGCTGGGGCGATGCTGGGGCGACTTGGCTCGTGTGCCGACAGAGAGGGCTCTGCGTGCCCACGGCGGCATGCATGCCATAGGTTCGCCACCACTGTACTAGAGTATCAATTGCCATTGCTACGGGGATACCTCCATTGAACTTTCCCATGGGCTGTAGTCTCTATAGGCACTAGCCATACTGAATGCAGCCACCAAGTATATTGCCATAGCCTCTCGTGTAGCCACCTGGAATGAGAGATTGTTCAACGGGCTGGTTGAAGTACAAAGTACTCTCTTTGAAACTTAACTGTGATTATAAGTCCACTCTAAAGCAAGTCTATTGGTGTGTGTCATCGAATTTAAGTGGATTTTCTGAGTAAGCACTTGGCTCTTTCTAAGGAACATTTTTCTAGGAGGACACTGCACTTTTAATGCTGCTGTATTTGTTTCATTCTCTTTGATCTTTCATCTGTCTTCTTGTGCCTTTTTCTAAATATGTATAAAACATATAATAAAATTCATAGTAGATCTAATAACAGGTGATGTAGTTGGCTTTGACACTGCTGGAGTGGCAATGTTCTTTTGATGCGGATGAATGTTTACATGTGATTTTTATCATTGCTTACCATTTTCCAAACAGGAAGCTATGAGTCCTTTTGTGACTTTCAGTAAATGTGCTAGCAACTAAGCTTGGTAACTTCCTATTGTAGCTTACAGGATTTATCTCTTGGGGGGATTTATCTCTTGGAGTAGTAGTTGGAGCACAACAGCAATCACCAGCTTAGTAAAGTGCCCATTTTATTTGGAAAATAAACATTCTCACAAAGGATTCCAGATACCTGCTGTTCACACCAGGTACGGAAATATGGTTACAAGGTCAGAGTGTTCCTCTAAGGATGCAAACCTGTGACATGAATTGCAGAAAAACACAGACAAACTATCACCAGTGGGGCCATACAAACATACATATTTGCAAGCACAATCTGATGCCAATGAGATCTGTTAATGAACACTTCATAACTTGCAAATGCAAGTAACCATTACGTTCATAACAGTACAAGTCAGGACAAGTGCACTTGTTTGCAAATCCCCAAGTAAATCATTCCAGATTCAGTGTACTACAACATTTTTAATCATCTCAGTGATTCACTTGGAGGCCTTTTCCATTGTCTCCTTACTCTGTTATTTGAGGGAATCCATTGCACAGTGCTTTAATATTTGTGCTTGATTTGCATAGATACCTTGCATGAGCTACTGCTTCATTGGTTGAGTATATAAGGTTCTCTAAAGACATGCAACACTGAACTAAGCTGAAATTTACATTGGGATTCTAGTAAATTTATCACTGTTGTCTCAGTTTTGTTATGTAATATCTGATCAAGGACACTCTTTCAATACATTCAGCAAATTTATAAACTGTAACTTGCAGCCTTAAGCCTTGCTCTAACCCTTCTCTACACTTTTGTCCTTTTGTCCAATAATGTCCTTTTTCAGGTATGGTGACCATTGTGACCATACACTCTTTTCTCAGTGAAGTCATACTAAAGATTTCTATGCAAGGAGTACAATTTTGGCAGCTTTATTTTCAATCTCTTTCCTAATTATGCCTACCAAGTAGTTTGCCTTTTCCACAGCAGTTACACACTGGGGAAACATTTTCATTGAGCTGCCCACCAGAACCACAAGATCCCTTTCTTGATCAGTCAGTGCTAGCTCATATCTCATCAGCCTATACTTCTAGCTGAAAGTTTGTTTATTTGCACTACACTGATCTGCATTTGCCATTTTGATGCCCATTCTCCCAGCTTGCTATCATCAGTAAACTTCACCACTTCACTGCTCACTCTGAAATCCAGATAATTGATGAATAGGTTGAAAGGCATTGATCCTGATATAGAACTATGAGGATCCCACTGCTTAAATCCCTGTATTGGGAGAAATTACCATTTATTCACACTCTCCGCTTTCTATTCTTTAACCAGTTATCTATCCATAAGAAGACTCCATCCCCTTTTATTCCATGAATGCTAAGTTTGCTTAGAAGTCTTTGTTGAAGGACTTTTTTTGAAGTCCAGATAAATAGTGTCTGCCAAATCACCCCTGTCCACATGCTTATTGACACTTTAAAATGTTAGTGAGTAAAGACACGCCTTTGCTTTCCAACTGGGCTTAGGTTTACAGTTAACTGGGTTTAATTGGTATTATTGGGCTTGTACACCTGGGAACCCTAGGTGGTTGGGTGTGGGGTTATCCTCAACCAGCATGCCCACTGGCTGCAGATGCTGGGAGGAACACCAAGATGAGGAAGGCTGGCTTCAGCCAAAATATATCCCCAAAGTTAATGTCAGCTTGTCAGCTGTGCTTTCAACGATCTCAAAAGATTAGGTAAGAGTGCAGAGAGAGGACCAATTAAATTATGAAGTTCATAAGTTTTATTCTGGAAACAGTAAGCAGTATTGTAAGTTTATTGTATTCTTATTCCTGCCCACCCCCTATACAAATCAGCATCAGGACTACAATTTGCAGATCTGGGAACATTTGCCTCATTGCCTTTCAGTGCATGAACATAATGTTTGTATAGAAGTTACTTGGCTTGAGTGACAGTAAAGGGGCATTATTTCAAAGGGACCTGCAATAAGTATGTATAGTTCTGTTTATAATTGCTAAAGGGTTTAGTGTGCATTTTAGGTGTTGAGCAAACTATGGATGCAAGATAAGGGTTTGCCTCCGGTGCACACAGAGCATTCTTTATGCAGTGGTTGCCTGTGCTGAGATGTGGGAGGCTACAGGGCCAGCATGAGGATTTTTAGATATGCTGCCTTTTCTTTGCTTGCTTTGTTAGAGAGAACAGAGTGCTTTGAACGGTATGGCAAAATTTGCTCAAACAGGGTAAATGGTTGTGCAACTGAAGCTTGAAGGGCTTTTTTAAAAAATAGCCATTTGCATGATTTGGCCCCCTTTGAAAGCTTGGCATGAGGACACCATGAAATTTTGTAACAATAACAAAGGCACCAAACATTCCAGATTGGACTAAATGTACCTCCCTAAGGAAGAAGCAGATTTTGCTCATCTGCTGTCATATCTTTGTTATTCAGAACTCAGAACTGATTAACATGATGTGATGACTGTGGAACAAATCAACCTTTGCCTCCAGACTTCTGGACCCCACTGTGTACTACCACTGGTCATGTTTGTGTGACAAAGTATACCACTCTTCCATGAGCCATTCAAGACAGGCTGTTGGTTGAACAACCCCTTTGAATGTCAGGCAGATGATGAGATTAACTGTGCATCATTCTCCTGGCTTCCCTCTTAATTCTGTAGCTAATAACCCAAGGTCTTTCACAGATAAACCTGCCTTGGTTCTTCATCCCTGCTCTGACTGCTACCCTTTCTTTCACAACTTTTTAAGCTATCTGACATGCATAGTCTTTTCTGATCCATTTCCTCATCTGTTTCAGCTGTTAAAGGAAACAGCAAAGTGAGATAGATACTATACATGGAAACTGAAAAATACCTCAACCAGCTTCTTTAATCCCCATTTTGACTGCCCCAAGTGCCCAAGCAGGACCTTGTAGGATACCTGTCCAATTGCTCTTTCAATATTTTAACAGGAGAAATTCTTTCTCTGCTGGGACTTTTCATGAATCTGTTCCTATTCTTCTACCTTCTCAATTTTCCTGGATGATCTCACATAGTTGACAGTATCATCTATATGCTGATGATATCCAGCTCTACCTCCCCACACCTGAACTCCCCTCTTCACTCTATCCAATCCTCCATCTCCAAATTCCTGTCTGATATTTCCACATGGATATCCTCCTCCTCTCAAAATCAGCTGGCCAGTTCACATGATTGCAGGGTGGTTATTATTTTACATGGAGCCCAAGGAAGCTCATAAGGTTCTCCTCTTCTCCATTTTATCCTTAAAATAGCAACCTGTGAGGTAGGTTAGGCTGAGAGTTCATGACTTGCCTAGTGAGTTTCATGGCTGAGTAGGGATTAGAAGCTGGATCTCTCAAGTCCCAGACAACACCCTAACAACTACACCACACTGACTTTTTATGCCAGTCAAAAGTCACAGCAGCTTGTTAAATGCTCTGCAAGTACCAGTTGTGTGCCAGGCAGATTTACATTCATCGGGTACTGGTTTTGTTAGCATCCAAACCCAGTGAGGTGCAAACGTTAGTGTGCTTAACAAACAACTCAAAACAGATCATTATTCCAGATAATTTGTTAACCACACCAACCAGCCACCCTTGACAGGTTTGGATGCCTCTGCCCTTTGGTCCTCTGGTTTACCTTTCAGCCATCCAAAGGTTTCCTGTTTCTTAAAGCAATCTTGATGTCCCTTTTGCCTAGAATTCCCTGCAGAACGCCAGTGTAATGCTGCCATTCCAGCTTCAAATTCTTTCCCCAAATCCACTTTTTCCAAACCCCTAGACCTCATCCTCTGCTCAAATTCAGCCTAAAGCACATGCAACAAAGTATTTTCTTCCCTAGTTTGACTTCACCTTCATCTGTCTCTCCTTCCTCTATTGGAGACCACAAGCTCCATGAAGCTGATGTCATGAAGCAGTGGTGAAAACCTCTTTCAGCCCGGGGGGGGGGGGGGAATTCAATTTTACAGATGATCTCAGTTGCTACATTCCACTGGGTGGGGCTGAAGGCAAAGGGAGTTGGTCAAAGGCACAAAAGCCATTGCCAATTTAAAATAAAAATTAACGTATACATATACACACAGGTCTGAGGGCGCCCACGCTTTGTGTAGCACAAGGCTATTAATGGTGACTCTTCATGATACCTGTCTATTAGCTCTAGCCTGCTTCTCAAGACCGGTCACTATGGAACACAAGCAGGAGGCTGTAAGAACTGTGCTCATAGAATCATACGATAGTAGGGTAGGAAGGAGCCAAGAAGGACATTGGGCCCAACCCCCTGCTGGGGCCGGTTGTCACTTACACCATTGCATTCAGATAACTGTCCAGCTTCATCTTGAATGTCCCATAAGCATCTGGCTGGCCAAATTGTGAACAGATTGCTGGAATAGGCTTTTAGTCTGGTCCTATTCCTTTCCTCCCCATAAAACTATTAAAAACAACAGCAACAATGCCTTAGCAAGATTAGTACAAGTTCCTTCTTGAAGGCATTGTCCCATTTTGTTTTTCACCAAAAAAAAAAGAGAAAGAAATGCAGTCATAGAAGGTACTGAATTTGTAATAGAGCCCACGGCAGAACTGTGCTTCTCAATGAGTTTCCTGTTGTTTTTCTTCTCCATGCTCTCTTATTTCTTTTTTAAAACATTGTTGCTAGTTTATCCTGTTCCATTTTTGCCTTGAAATTGTAGATAGGGCATTGGCTGTGCAGAATCTCAGTGGTATTTCATCAGTTGAAATGAAGCGGAGAATATGCTCTTTCTTTATGAAAACAAAACAAACCCTATAATGAGAAACAGAGAACATATAAAGAAACAAGGAACACATTTTGTCTCTAGTTTATATTTAACGTAGAATAAAACTTAACAATGCTTTTGTTTGCAATCCCATGCATATTTACCTCTGAGTAAGTCTAACTGAACCAACCGAGGCTTAATTCAGAATCCAGATGCTTAGCCTCTTGCTGTAATATGGCCAGATTCTAGACTTAAGTGTCATGTGGCAAAACCTCATTAATTTTTCAAATTCTGCATTCATTATTTAATAATAGTTTTAATATGTAATCTCTTAGTTTTTTAATATATCAATTGAATGCACAATGTATGGGGCACCTTCAATGCAGGTGACTGCAAGCCTGCGGTATGTACAGCCACTTAGATATATGCTCTACTCAGCTTGGCAGGGTGCACTTCTGTGTAGGTATGCCTGAAGAGCAATCCTGTGGTTCCTATACAATGTCTAAAGGCCCTCTGAGACTTCAGATTCCCAGAACCAGGACCTCAGAGCTGGGGATCACTGCTCTGATCTACAATCAATAAAATCGTGTGCTTAGCTCTACACTCTAAGGGCCGAACTCAAGGAGGGACCTGTGTAGACCTGTGTCTATGAATGGAGACTACTGCCACCTGCAGCAAAATACTGAGTTTAATTCTAGCACAGAAGCTGCAAAAAGCAGGGGAGAGGATGTTGCTGACTTCTCCCCTGGTTCTCCTTCTATCTCCACAGCCTCTTTCTTCCCAGACCATTTTCATTAGATGAGATATCTCAGATACTTCATCTCAGATCCTGGCTGGGAGAAGCATGGCAGGTGGAAGAGTTCTGCATTTCACTCCTGTTCACCGTTGGATTCCACTGCACCCTTTTACCTCACTGTTTTGTGGCAGAGGCTTCCATTCAAAGACACTTTGGCAGACACAAGTAATGCTGCCCCCATTCTCTAACCTGATGACTTGCTGTTGTATGCTGCTGTATCAACCTTATCTGTACTTGTGTCTTCCAGGTGTGTTCAACTACAACTCCCAGCATTCCCCAGTCAACATGGATGTCTGGGAATGCTGAAAGTAGTAGTCCAACACATCTGGAGAGTACCAGGTTGTAGAAAGCTTATGGAGTGTTGGGGATTCAAAGAGGCTCCCAAATTAAAGGAGGCTGACCAGCCAGACAGGCAGGGTTTGTAATTTTCTCCACCATTGTGTTGCGTATCTCATTTTTATTACATGTATATCTACAGATTTTTAAAAAATTAATTGACATGGTCAGTTTTGTTCTCTACATAGCACATAAATATGTGATCCTGTTCAGATATTGCAAAATATTTACTACAAACTATCTCCTCTACCCGACATTGGTTCACCTTTCCACCTCAATACACATAGTAATCTAGGGGGATATTGGCTATACGCAAGAATGCTTTTTGCACCTACGTCATCCAACAACAGTCATCTGTTCCCAGATTAACCTCATTAGTACAGGTACTTTGCCTTTGTCCCCTTTGTACTCATTCTTCAGAAGGGAATAACATTAGAAGATTTTGGCTGTTGCCATTGTTTCTGGAGTGAAACTAGATGTGACGTTGATTGCATGACAAGTTAAGTTAGTTGTAGTTTTTGTGACATAAATGACAACTGTGGGGAATCTTATCAGCCTCAGGAATGCAGGGAGGATTTAACTCTTTCATGGAAACTTCCCTTGGAATGCAAATGTAGGACAAAATTAAAGAAAAACTTCAGTCCAATTAAGAAAAAAATGCAATCCAAACCACTTTATTAAAACTAAAATATTGTAGGAAGTGGTCCTTTGCCAACCTTGTTAGCCCAAACAACTCATACCCCTATTAGAACCAAAGCTTTGTATTGGTTGTACCAGTTACATCTGGTTTCTTCTAAAGCGCAAAGGAACAAACAAGGAACTGATATCAGATAGTGATCATGCTGCAATTTCTACTGTACTTGATGCCAAGAGATTTCTAAACTCTGACTATAAACAGCCTCATGTTTTCCAGCAACTATAACCTACTTTCTAAAGTTTATTAACCCCACAAGCAGTGCCAGACCTAGTGATATAGCACAAGCAATAAAAGATTTGACCTGACCCAGGAAATTTCTTCCACAAAAAAACAGTCATATCATTGCCTATTCTGGTTTAGACTGGTCTTTGTTTTTAACACACCCTCGCCCGAGATGCTAACTGGCTGCCATACAGTAATTGTTAGTCCGCACTCTACCTTTGCATTCTGTCCATTCCCCAGCTTTGAACGTCTGATAAACCCTCTGGTTCAGAACCAACTACGTGTGGGTGTGGGTGTTCCTCATGACTCAAAAAGGCTGATCAAGTATGCACTAGGAGGATTAATGATGCTTCCAGATGTCTGCTCTCAAGGAAAAGGTTATGTGGAGAACTGAAAACAATCCAGCACTATATTCTCCTACCTCCCCCATTGTATTGGATGGTAGAACCCATATCCATTGTGCCATTTGAACAAGAACTTCCTTTCCCCACTACAGATATGAATGCACAAACCTGTTTCTACACATGATGGCCCTAACATAGCCTTCTCCAACCAATGCCCTCCAAATGCTTTGGACTTCAATTCCATTGGCCATGTTGGCTTTGGCAGATAGTAATTTGGCTTTGGCTTTGGCAGGGTGGGGATGGCTACTCTAGCAGAATTTGGATGACTGAAAAATGCAGTCATGTTCCTGCAAGAGGAGATACTGTGACCAGAATCACCATACTGAGAATAACCTAAGCCTTTGCATCATATTATTCAAGAATTTCCAATTTCAGCCCAAGTCAAAGTTAGATAAGTGACAATGATTGACAGTAACATGCTAAAATTCTTTGCAGCTAGCTTCTGGTATCAGATAATACTCAACAATAGGGAGAAAATCGGTGCATTAATAACCAGAGGCAAGAGGAATTTATTTGGACAGTCCCTTGCTCTCTCTTTCTTGCATGGCAAAAGGAGAACTTGAATAAGGAAAATTACGAGAAACAGCAAAATGCAAGCAGATCAAAATGAACCAGAGTTGTTATAGTTTCTTAACAATGTACTCTCTGAATATTTCATTACTGCTTTCATGTTCTTCCTTAAACAAACACATATCACCTATAATTACAACTGAAGCTAATGAAGCCTTTGTTAGAAGGGTAATTGGGTTTCCTTAATATATAGTGGTATTCAGAGACCACAGCAATTACCTTAGCAGAATATTCCTCTTTAAAAAGAAAAAACAAAACTATTTTTTAAGCCAAGAATTTCCTGAATATCTATTCTGCTGTGACTGTGGGCAAGTTATTTAATCACTTGTATATTGCTTTTAAGCTAACCTAACAACAACCTTCCCAATTATTTTGAGGAGTTGGGTACAGGTTTCACAGCTGTTCTCTGCATGAGAATGTTTTTTAAGCCAAAGATCAACCTGTTGCCACAAGAACAGTGCTTTGCATTTGTTTAATTAAGCTCACACCCTAAAAAGTCAAGGCAGGGAATATAATTTTGCCCAGAGAAAAATATAAAAGGAAAGGGGTTGGAACAGAGAGAGTCTGCTGATGGCCAAGCAGTATCCTGCAGTAAATTGTACTCTCCTACAGGGGATTCAATAGACTCCTGGGGGCTGTTAGCTGTTAAACAGGCCTTCAGATTTTTTTCAAGTGATTGTGTGTGTGTGTGTGTGTGTGTGTGTGTGTGTGTGTGTTTAAAGTTTGGCTTTGAACTTTGTATTGTAATCTTTTAATTATGTTTAATATGAAGTATTATTTTTAATGTGCTCTTTTGAACCACCTGAGAGCTTCAGCGGTTCAGAGGTATAGGAATTAAATAAGATGGCTGTTCAGTCCTCAGGTTTTTGAGGATCTAGGGGGAAACTGACCAGGAAGGAAGAAAAGGTTTGGC
Organism: Varanus komodoensis; assembly: GCF_004798865.1. Lineage (NCBI taxonomy): Eukaryota > Metazoa > Chordata > Lepidosauria > Squamata > Varanidae > Varanus > Varanus komodoensis. Next base: position 10,078,690 of record NW_025335661.1, on the reverse strand, counting down.
AGAATCCCAAGCTGCATTCATGGACCAAATTCCTGAAGGTGTTCTGTATGCAGTAACATTTGAAGGCACCTTTCCGACCTCAGTTGCTAAGCATTCTGCAAGATCTGTAGCCTTGTTGGATGCGACGGCAGTGCTACCATTCTTTACATTCCTGACTTTGAATCTTGGGTACAACAGATTCACAACAGCATGAATTGGATGCCAATAAAATTCTCCCCATTGCTTAATAAAACCTTTAACTTTATTTTATTTTGTAAGTGGAGAATCACTTTCATTCTGAAAAAAAATCAAATGTGTTTATCCTGGACATTTAAGGTAAGAATTTCTGACAAAAGTGCACTGTCTGATTTAGATGCAGGGAATGTTAAAGAAATTGGCTTTAGAATCCTCAGAAAGTTTTACAGCTGCTCCCAGAAGACACTGTCAAGTATCGTATTCAGTACACTTCTGGGTATTTTCAAATCCCCTACTATTACTGTTTCCTCTGTGCTTTTAGTAAGCTGTCAAAGAAGATCACCACTTCACCCCACTACAGTACTTTGGTGTCACTATTCTATTCTTTGAAGATTGCAGCTACAATATGAGTAGATGTTACATGTTGTATAACTACTTGTACTTGCATATAGACCTTTTGAGGGGTATCCAACTTCATCATATCACCAAGAAACACGTTTAGCCCATGGCATGCATATCTTTTTGCAATAATATATGAATACTTCTCCATTATGATTCTCCCAGGTCACTTTCATATTATTTGGATTGTCAGTCAGCAAAGCAAATACTTTACCACTCCCAATTTTCTGTAGGATTTCACATATTTTACAGCTGAAATACTCTGCAGTATGCCTGTTTCCTCTTGTTTTGATGGTTTTGTAAAGGTGTTGTTGGGGTGTTGTCATTACAAAGTTTATGATTCCTTCTCTGCTCACATTTGTCCATCCATCTGTAGTGTTTTTCCTTGCACAGATTCCACTACATGTTAATATTCAGATTCTAAAAGATGTTTGCTCAGAAAAAGTCTGCTGGGCAAGTGGTATATAGTCTTGGCAATTTAAAAGCTTCCAACCAGTACACATTTTAAGTTATTGACAAGGGGGTTCCAGAAGAATATAATGCTCTTGCAACTCTTGGTCATTTTTTCCCTGTTCTGCAGGTGTCACATGGCTGCAGTAGAAACGATTGAGAATTTTTTGGATGCAGGTGTTTGCAATGTTTGTAATGCTTGAAGATTTCTTTGCTGTGGGGAAACTCAGAAAGAGCCGAAAAAGGGCTTTTGGAATGAGAACACTGGAAAAAATTACCTGCATCTTGATCAGTATGGTCTTCCTCCCTTAGAAAAAATGGATTTGCAAATATGGTCAAATGAAAGGATTTTTTGTCTGCTGGACACATCTTACATAATACAAGGATACATTTTCCCATCCTAGTAGCATTTTAAAATGCATATTTCATTTGGCAGTATTTTTTTCCTCAAAAGAACTTGCAGTGTAGAAATGCCTTCATTCGCTAGATGTCCTGCAACAAAATGGTCAGAAAAGGAAAAATAACTTAATGACTAACTTGCTGGTAAACACTAAGTTATGTTGGAGAGTGGGGGTTGCAACAGAGCAACAGAACAATAGGAATTTAATTCTGATTTACATAAGAGTTTAATGCAGTTAAAATATGTTTCAGTTTTCTGATTTCAGATAAATTTAAACCCTTACCTTTCAAATATGTATAATTTCAGCTCCTTTTTGTTGATCTTTACTTGTTTTCATCCTTTGAGAACTAGTCAAGAGGTCAGAAACAGTTCCACCAAGCTTGTTAAAACACTGTTGATGATTTATAACTAATTTGAAGCAATTGGAAAATTTGTTGGTATAGAGAACTATAGCCATTCTTTTTTTGAACTTCAACAGAGTTTTGACTGACAGAAAGATATAAATTTGTGATCTTTTTGGAAATATACAGGTTATGAAAAGATTGCTTTACTGGTTTAAAATTTCTTGGCAATTTATTTCACTTTTTTTCTTATATTGTTGTTCTTTCCATATCTCATCTATTTAAGAAAAGAATAGAAAAATAAAAAGAAGCCAATCCACCAATTATACCAACAAGAAAAAGCCCACAAGCAAAGAAGAACCTGAAACCTTCCTTCTCTTATGACAGTGCCAAAGACCCCTAGAAGCAAAAATGCTTCTGCCTTTGAGAGTTGTAGTCTCAGTTTACAACCTAGGACTTGTTTGCCTTCAGTGTGCAAGAATTGCAATGATCTGATACAGTACATCAGATCATTAAATAGACATCTTTTACATAGCTTTTAGAAAACATTTTGGAGGAGTAAATATGTGAAGACTTGCTGGCAAATCTGATATTCCATAAGTCATTGTTCCCATTTTGCCATTTCAAGGAAAAAATGTAGAAGGCTTTGGAAAAAAATGTTTTATTTTTCCATTTTTTTCTCCAGATTTTTTCCCATGCCTTCTCATTTCTAGCTAGGAAGACTAGTGCTACTTTCACACTGAACAGGAAGTTTTGATATGCTTTTCTGTTCAGGAGAAACAATCACCAGCCTGGAGATACTCCAGTAATAAGAAAGCCTTCCCTCCATCTTATAGCCCTGGTGGATTCTCATTCAGTGCAAATGAATACAGAGCTGGATACCTGTTTCCAGCTTCTGTAGCAGTGACAAAAATGCACAAAGAGAGGACAGCAAAAGAGCCATACACATTAACCCAAAAGTGTCTGAATGACCAAGAGGTCATATTACTGGAATATATAAGTACCTGAATTCTTATCCCATCATCAAGTGGAGAACTCCATTTCTTTTTCTCCCTTATTCAACATGAGTTAACACTTTTGCAGCCACAGTGCAAAGCACAGACAACCAGACCAGAACCCAGGAGATTTAACTAAGATACTATAGCTTGCTATCTCCCCTGCAGATCTTTTTCTCTCCTGTATATTTGTTGGGGGAGGGAAGATTTATATACTGGGCACATATTTTTGCTCTTGTCATGAACTTATTTTATCTTATAGCATGGAAACAATAAAAGAAGGTGAGGGGTGTGGGCAGGCCAGACCTGAACAACTAACATGTGTGCTATAGAAATCTGAAGAATAATTTGCCCAAGGCTTCCAGATACTTCAGTCTTAAGATTATATAGTTCAGTAGAGTGAGAATATGGGAACAATGCAGATAATAAACAAGTTGTTTTAGCAGACTCCATGCTGAGAATAGTTCTGAGCAGGAGAAAATATATGGTAGGTCTCTAGCTGATCAATGCCCCCCGCTGCTTTTGAAATGGAGGGTGGATTTGTTTGTTTCCCTTTTCTATATTCCATGCAGGGTTTTGATCATCTGTATTCAACACTATATGGGGGAGGGCTGTGATGTCTCCTATCATATTTCAGATTGCTCTGTGTTCTCTAAAGATTTCCTTTGCCATCAGGCATCTCCGGTTTCTTTCTCATGGCTTCTTATGTGTGGTCCTTCCACAGTCATGGAATGGCTTTCCAGGGACAATAGCTAAAGGAGCAGTTTTCAGTGAAAGCAAAGAATTCCTGCTTGCTTTCATGAGACATTTCACTATACTATATTTATTTGTGTATTTATTGTTTTTATATACTGTTCAGCAACCATACATGGCTGCCAGAATGGTTTACAAAAAAGCAGTACTAAAAATAGATGTTCATAATTACATTTGCAACGTTCTATAACAATTAACAGGAAAAAGCAATAATCATAATTACAAAGGACCATTTTTTAAGTAAATCTAAACATCTCTCAGCCGCCAACCTACCCACCTCTTGTCCTCATATTAACAGTGGCCACATAATCCTACCTCTGCTGGACATAACAATAAAGTTAAGTAGAAATAGTTAGATGGATTCAAATAATTAAATACTAAGAGAACAAAATGAAATAAATACTCAAAAATAAATAAAAATAACAAAATGCCTGAATCATACAAGTCCAAATTATTCCACAGCCATCACAATACTATACAATATAGAATACAATTACGATGATATAATATTACAATCCTTACTTCCCAGAGGATTGCCACCTCCTTCAAGGGAGGCAGGACCTGCCCCTCCCCAGAGGCATTCACCACAAAAGATCAGCTTGCCAAATTTCATTTTGTTATTGTGCATGTATCATTGGAGGCAAAATATTGGTAAGATATATCTTTTCAGCCTCACATGAGGCATGGGTCCTTAGGGTAACCACTGCAGGATTTCTAAATGCCTAATATATTGGGGGTAATGTTATGCATGTATAGATGGAAAAGAGCCTTACAACTCCCAGCATGACCCCAGCTAGCATGACTGGCAGGGAAATGCTGAGTAGTGGGACTTTTTTGCATGAGCAAACATGCATAGGATTGTGTTCCAGTTAGAGTGTAAGCATAAGAAAAGGGGCATCAATACAAATAACATATTAGGTACCAGAAAATCCATCAGGAGTCCTGATGACTTAATTTCAAAGGTATCTTGTAAATGCTTCCTTCACCTGTCAGATTATATATTGGCTGAATTGTTCTTATAATCTCAGCCATCACAAACATAGCATAACATAGCTATTTAATCAAAAGCCCCATCTCTTAGTCAGAGCTGCCAAAGGAAAGCTGGAAAGCCATGAAAGAAAGAACACAACATCTTAAAACTGTTAAAGAGAAATCCATCTCAAATATTTCCAAATCCGCTCTCAGCAAGTGCATTCTCCCTCCCTTGCCTTTAAGGCCAGTTGCTACATTCTTACGAATGGATTTCATTTGCAAGCTTCCTGAACCATGCATTCTTCCTTGCTTCTTTGGTGGGATTCAAGTTCCTGAGAAATTGTCTGAGATTCAAAAGATGCTACGCTTGCCTGTGCTTCATATTTTGCCACAGGAGAAGATGTAAGCTGCAGGAGAAGATGTAAGCTGCAGTTGTTTTTCAGTTTAACTAGAACTAAACACCTGCTGTTGTGCTATGACTCAGGGGCAGAGGAGGGGTGCAGGCAGCAGCTACAATATTAAGCACAGAGCAGCACTGCAGTAACTGTGCCCACAACTTTACGAGTATCACCAGAGTATCTAGCAGCATGCCCTCTCCTGCTAGTACCTGCTCAAACCCTTAGGTCGTCTTTGAGGGCCCTCCTCTAGAAACCCCTGACAAAGAAGCTAGATGGGTGACTACAAAAGGGAGGGCCTTCTCAGTGGGGTCACCTCACTTAAGGAATAACTCCCAAAGGAGGTTATCCTGGCACCAGCACTAATATCTTTTCAAGGTCAGTCAAAGACCTTTCTCTTCTTCCAGGAATTTTAGGGACCTGTTATCATGGCTCTTTTATCCATTCTATGCTGCTTGTTTTGCATTATATTTTTGTTATTCTTTTAAATAATTTTGATTAAAACACTCTTAAATATAAGTGTTTTAAAATGGCATTTTAGTTGTTTAACTGCTTATAACCCACCTAGAAGACTTTAGCTATTTTGCAGATTAAAATTGTATGAAATAAATAAATGAAATAGCACATAATTGTCATAGGGGCAGCTTGAGGCTTGGATGGTTGCCTTGAAGCACTTTCTACTTACCTTCTGTGAGCAGAATAGTGAATGCACTTTACAACTATGGAATGTTACTCCTACATAACAGTAGTTGCGCTTTACTGCTGTGTAAATCTTGACAGATAACACATTAGAACATAACCTGAGAGGAAAGAATGGCATTGTAAGAAACTCAGTTTTCCATGCTTTTGAAGAGATAGATAATACTTTCCATAGGTTAGAATACTTCTCATAGGTATTAGGCAGTTGTCCCAAGAATCAAGAGGCAAGATCATGGTTGCATTTACTAAAATGCTAAAAATGATCCACTGGGATTTAAACTTCTAGACAGGCATAATAATAAATAGCTAACAGTACAACATGGAGGTTAATAGGTTATTACAAAATGAGAAGAATCCAGTCAACTACAGAAAATGGTCTCTATTTGAAGGCAGTGCTCATCAGGAGTAAGAGAAGATTTATAACTGATGGCTTCAATAGGTTGCACAAAAGCAAAGCAGAAGATGCTGAAGGAGTATGTCTTCTTTGGGAACAGCAAGGCAAATAATATTTACTCCAAAACTATTTTGAAAAATCTCATCAACATTTTGCAAAGTGAGTGCATAGAACATACATATATTTAGGGACAGTAGAGAAATCTGCAATGGATTCAAATAAGTTTGAATGTCTATGAATATGATCTACAGATTCTAAAGTGGATCAGCTTCTGCAGACCAATATTTCTTGGGGAGGAGGAAATATGCACTAATTCATATTAACTGGTCAGATTACTGCATTTGCACAAGTAATGCAAATTAACACAAGTAGAATGAAATTCTGGTAAATTCAATTCAGCCAATGTGCAGATAATAGAATGAAAGATGCCTAACAATCTATGAAACATAGACAGAATGAATTTAACAAAATCCATACATGCCTGATCATGTTAGGGGACAGATTACTGTTCAGTGATAGAGCAAATGCTTTGCATACAGAAGGTTCCAAATTCACTGTCTAGCATCTTTTGTTCAGTTCAACTCAGGTCGCATGTGATCAGGAAGAACTCTGCCAGGGGCAAAAAGCAGAGCTGCCCAGATGGTGGAGAGCAAGTCAGGCAATTTGCCCTAGGCAGTTGCAAAGGAATGGTCCCCCCGCTTCTTTTTTAGGACATACGGTTGGCCTCTTCAGTGATCGTGTCACTTTGCTCACCAGGACCTCACACATTCCTGGGTCTTGGTTGGAAGCAGCTGCAGAATCCTCAGTATCAAAACTTCCCCAGATTCCATAATTGTCTTAGCCCTTAGAGACCACTGAGACCACTGAGTGGACAATATTGTACAAGATGGACAAATAGATTGGCTTGGTCTATGGCAGCTCCCTATGTTCCTATCAACCCAAAATCAAATCAAGCATCACAAATCTAGTTTTCCCCAAATTACAGCTCTTTTATATCATGGAGAACACGCACACACACCTATTTGGACTGGCTTCTATAGCTTTAATATATGAAACCTTACATGGCCAAGTCCAGCACTCAGAAAGAAGCACCTCTTTCTAGATGAAACTGAACAACCACTGAGGTCTGCAAATTAATTCTCAGTGAGAGGTCCTGTACAAGATTAAGTAGTTGGACCCCACACGACCTGTGAAAACTTTCCTGAGACTGCTTGCTTATTAACTGAAGTATGCACCCACTTTGGAAAACACTGTAACACCAAACCAACATGGAATGTTTCATAAAGAAAATGGCAAGATAGAAAATATATTCAGATCTCTTACGCAGTGCAAGCCTTACCCAAAGCTTCAGGCTTGCTGCAAACTTGGAAGGGCACTGAGGCAGCTGGCCGGGCCAGCATCAAGGGAAGAAATTATATTATTACTAGTATTATTATTAAACAGATTTCTATACCACTGAGCATGTTAAAGAAATATCTCAAAGCATTTAACAGGGAGATTAAAATAGATCAAATCCATTAAAATACTGGGTGCATTAAATACATAATGATGGTTAAATTATTTCTAAAAATATAAAAATCAATACTCCCAACACCATAGCTAACAAACCATCTGGGCAGCATATTTACTGTGTAAGGGCCTGGGCAAGGAGATGGGTTTAACTCATGCCTAAAGTATTCTACGGTTGGTCTTGCTCAAATACTTGCAGGGTACATTGTAGAAAAGGTCCACTTCCAGGTTTCTGCAGCATGGAAATCTGCAGGTCGTGGTAAAGACAAGATGCCCCCTAATTATCTTAACATTTGCATAGGTGCAGACTGAAAAAAGGTGATATGTCAGATAACTGAGGGGCAATCTAGACTAGGTACTTATAACGTAATGCCTGATTCACTGGTATGTCATGTGATACTTACTCCAACCTGTACTCCTTGTGCTATTTTTGCCAAGACATCTCAGATTTCTTCAGAGCCAATGTATCTCAGTGTGTCCTAGATTTGCCTAAATGCTCTAAATGTCCTAAATGTTCTGGGTCCAGGAGAAGGTTTTATTTCAGCTGTTGAATTGCAAGGTGGTTCTGCCAGGGCTTAATAAAATGGCAGCAACTTGGAGATCCTTCCTTTCCTGCCTTCCTGCCTCCCCCATGGCTTCTCTCTCAGGCCTGCAAATGCCCTGTCCCCTCAGCTCTGAAAAAAATAAATGTTGTAGGATCTTTTCAAGCTTCCCTGATTATCTCCTTTGTCTATGTGCTCAAAATACATCTAGCTGAAACACATTTCTACTCAGAAGTTAATAAGATTATCTTCAATGGCTTTATTCACAATTAATTCACATGGTCCTGAGCAGAGTTAACTCATGGAAATTTCTGCATCACAGGAGGTCATGAGTGTTTGTTTTGGGGTGGAGGGAACAGAGATGCTGCTGCTCCCAGTGGCTTGAACCCATTAGTTAGGAAGACTGGAGCAAGCAGCACTGTCTTTCCCCTTCTCCCCTACTCTTCTGGGGAATACTCTGAAGGTGGCATGTGGGTATTGACAGCTGCCTCAGTATAGACCCTGAGCAGTCCTTCTTGGCAATGAATAGCTAGCTGGGACTCTTGACAGCTTTTATCTATGTCTCTTTCAAAGGAGAGAAAGTATTTCCACAAACATTATGTGGCCTTAAGGCAACAGTGTCCTTGCTGGGAGGATGGACATCTCCCCTCCCTGACACCTAGAGAATGAGAGAGAGAGAGAGAGAGAGAGAGAGAGAGAGAGAGAGAGAGAGAGAGGGAGGGAGGTTTATCAGGATATACAAATTTTATTTTTCTTTCTGCAAGTTAATGGAGCAATGCTGTCTCACTGAGTTGCAAAGCAAAGACATAAAGCCCCAAAAAATTGTCTGGGGAATCAAGGCCAACCCCACCACCACCAAGGAAACTTGTCAGTGGGTCTCTGCCACCATACATTTCTCTGTAACACTCAGTGAGGAAACCTGAAGCTCTGAGTTTCCCAAAAAGCCAAAGACCTCTTTTGCTTCAGCATCCCTCCTCCAAAATGGTCCAGAGCTTATCTGCCCACTATCCAAAGTATGGTCTGAACCAGAGATTTTCATTATGCATGGTTTTGAAGGTAATAATAGTCCTTTCTTATACTCCCTTGACACGGATTTCTCACTCCTTGAAAAGTGCATAGATGAACTTTGGCAGGAATTTAGGGCATGAACTACAGTCTAAACACAGTTATGTCACACCAATTCTAAAGAATAAAATTAAGAAAAGGGATTTAGTTAATTTTGACTGGATTGAATAATGGCTAGAATCTAAAGGAATGTTTGTGTGTACCTTGCAGACATGATGGAAGTGTTGCCAATTTCCCATTATAGCTGCAGCCACTTTCATACTACATTAAAATCCATTCCAGTCAAGGGTCACCAGGCCTTCAGGAGCAGATGTGAGGTGAAGCACAAGGGCTGTGTTGTTCAGGAGAGGTTGAAAAGCCCCAGTAAGAACATGGCCCATTCGTCCATGGCTACATGAATTTCAGACATAAGACTGGAAGTGGTTAAAATGAGCGTTTTGTTGTTAATACAAGATCTCTGGCCATCATTTGGCTTTAAAACCCTTTTCTTTCCTAGCTAAAGAATGTAATCAAAGCAAATGTAAAAATGAAAGGTTCTTAAACACTGAAAATAAATAATGGACAACTAGCTTCTCCTAGTACAGCAGAAATAGTATCATGGAAAAGTGGCAAAAGATACATCCGTTACAAGTGATGTTGGTGAAAATTATTCTGAGCAGATAGGAGGACGATATAATTACTCAGGATGAGCAGATTTTCTTTTATCCCAATAAATCACTTTGGGATGAAAAGATCGGAAAGACAGGTGCAAAACAATAGCATAAGCCTGTTTCTGGCATATTTACATAATTTCATATAAAGGAGCACTGGAGTGTGAAGTGTAAAACGAATGTGTTGGATTCTGAGAAAGAGCACATTATATGGAACAACTTAACACTTACTCCTGAGCTATACAGTTACTTAACATTTCTTGAAATACATTTGCATCATGACAAGGAAAGGGAGCATTGATTTGATTTGTAAAATGGAGAGTGGGCCATCTGAAGGAAGCAGAAAATACGTGACAATTGCTAGCTATTTGCCTCTTTTATGAAAAGTGCTCCCTGCAGCTGTGTCTTGAATAGGGTTTTGTTTTTGTTTCTCTTGCCTGCGATTGTCTATAGGGCACTTTTTTCAGGGCATCACAGATGTCAGATGAAAACGATACACCCAGATAGCTTGTTATACACATCCTGTGACTAGATTCCCTCCTATTTTCTAATAACATGTCTGTGTGAAGTTCTGGGCATGACAAGTTCCCGGCATTGCTTGATATTCCAGGCATGCTGATGGTGGCATGTTAGGTTTAGAGGAACAAGCAGAAGCTCAAAAATGAGCATATTCACCAAGCAGTAAGCGAAGCATCAAGCGATGGCCTGCACATTGCACGTGTCCCTGCCAGCAAATGGTCAGTGAGCAGCCTCAGCCAAGGATGGGTGCATCTGTCAAGTTCAGTTTCACTCCACTTCCAGTTTTCCCAACCTTCAGTTCATTTTGCCCCATGGATACCTCTGAGAGCTTTTGAAAAAACAGCCTGCAGAAAAGCTCACATGTATTTTCACACACATTGCTATAGCATACTCATTTTTGTACTTGTTTCTTCCTAATGCATATATATCAGCGAACAAGTTTTCCTAATGCAATACATGATATATGTTGTTTTTGGTAATGTGCTCGTTTTTGTATGCTTTTTTGAGAACTGCTTTGCAAGATTTAGTAAAATGTGAATACTACAGTAGAACTGCAGTTTGGTTTGTGTATTGGCTATGGAAGCGTAAATTAGGTGTGAACTAAGCTAATTTCTCCCTCATCCCTTGTCCAATAATTCCATGAATGATGGAGTCGTGCCATTTAATTGAATAGGGAGGGGGAAAGCATCTCCTGCTGAAAAATGGCTGGGGTAGGATGAAGCGCAGGCTTTTAAAAGGGATTTTGGGGCAATATCGTTCTTGGTAGGAGGACTGCCCACCCCCCCATTGCAATTTTCAGGGGGAAAATTTCAGGGTTTTTTTTTTTTGCTTCCCAATCAATTGAATGGAAACATCCCTCCATGTACTTGAAAAGAGAGGAAAAGGGATCACTTGCTGAAAAATGCCTGGAGTGGAACAGGAGTCTTGCCCACCAAGGACATGTGGGCAAAAGGATCCATGACAGAGGAATGTCTCCTCTGCCTGTGCAGCCACATTTCAGCCGGGAGCTGTTTCCTCTCTATTTAAGTGATGGAGGAAGTCCTTTCATTTACCTGAATAAGGGGAAGAGGAGAAACCAGACTATGCTGTCAAGTTCTTTAATGTTTCTGTCCTTTTAGAAATGCTACAAAATGCATAGTATAGACAGTCACACGGTTTTCTGGCATAAAGTATGCAGCCATACTCCATGAGATTTTGAATGCTATATTTCTCTATAATAATGATAAACAATCAGTAATGAGTAAGTTTAAGATAACATCTGTTCACAGAAACTATTTCCTGCAATTACATCATTCAAATTTAAAAACCCAATTTCTCGCATAACTTGCTATATGGGTGAAACAAATCCTGTGATGGAGATGAAAAAGTGTTCCTAGAATGACTTGTGAAAGTGAACTGAAACATACCACGGCCCTTGCTTTTCCTTTACTGATGACGACAACTTCCCATTTCTGTTTAATTGTAAAAGTCTTCCCCAACCTGGTGCCCTCCAGATGTTCTGGACTTTAATTCCTATCTGCCCCAGCCAACTTGATCAATATGCAGGACCACTGGGCATGGTAGTCCAAACTACCAGGGTATCAGGCTGGGAAATGTTGTATTGCCATACTAGCTATTATGAGGTGGGTGCCTAACAGCACTATTTGAACTCAGACTGGGAATTAGACCTTAACAGTGTTCACAGATATTTGAAGCCCATTCTCACCCATGCGGGACCACCACTTACTACAACCTTACCTGAATGGTGTAATCCTGTGGCCAGATTGCTAACTAGCCCTAGAGCCTATGGGGTAAGTATTTAGCTTGCATGTGCATGTTTCATTATTTTGGGAGTTCCACTGTGAGATCTCCAAGAAGTTAACAGAAAGAATTACACTGATTTCAGGTTAACTTTCATTGAGGCTTAGAGCATGCTTTCTCATTCAACTTGGTATAAAAAACCCCAGGTTGAGCCTAAGAGTTCTGAGCCAACTCACATGATGAGACTGATAGACTTGAATCCGGACAATTGGATCCATCCAGAATTCTCTTTATAAGTGCTTCAACACACAATTGGCAACTCAGTCCACATTACTGTACCATTGCAAAAAAGATATTTGACCATAATACTGTTATTATATGTGCCAGAAGTTAGAATATTTTTGTTTAAAGGATGAAGGAGAAAATGTGTGGAGAAAGCTACTAATATTGGCTACATTATTCTGCTTTAGATTCCTGGGAGCCTCAAATAGTCCCTAAACCAGGAGACTGCATCTAGTCGGGGATTTGGGACAACCAATAGGAAAGTTCTGCTTAGAATCCAGAGATCCATGTATGTTCCAATGTGCCCATGAAGATCCTATGCTTGCAAGCTTACTATTCACTTAAACTGAATAACATATACATATCTCATACCATAGGAAGTTACCCAACCCAGTAGAGTGATTAGGAAGGCAACTTGCAAGCATGGATGCACTGTACATGAAAAGTGAAAATCAGGTGATGTTCCAGATGCTATTGGCCTGCAATTCACATCAGCCCTACCCAATACAGCCAATTGTAAGTGAAGGCAGTAGTATCCTGAGATTTCCATCCCAAGTTCTATTCCATTTTAATGCACTTGTATTGGCACAAGAGGAGCTTGTGCTACTTCTCGTTCACCTCTCCGCTTGATTACCACATCTTATCAATTTCCAGGGATATGCAGGAGGTCCCAAGATTTCCTGACCCTAATCCTACCCTAACTCGGAGCTTTGCCCCATTTTCCTAGTCATTGCAATGCACCTATCATGAAACACTGCTGCACAGAGCTCTGCATTTCCAGGCCCACAGACACTCAGGGGGATCCAGGATTTCCAAACCCTGACCCTAAGGTGAAGCTTCATCCCATCCCTGACAGACATTGAGCCTGGCTGTGCCCTGGGAAACTGCTCTCAGTTGAAGCACTCACAACCATCATCATGACCACTCCTTTTGCATACCCATTCCCATTGATTTCTGGTATGGAATAGGTGCAAAGGGAGCCCCTCTTCTCTATCCTTAACCATTACCTGAGATTGTCATCCCGTATCTCAAGCCACATTGATGCACCTATGCATGGAACTCTCCAGGTTTTCTTTCTGACCACTCAGCTCTCTGCCTCACATTGAGCATTTCCAGGTTCCTAGCATTCCCTGGGATACCAGGACTCCCTGGTCTAACCCTGTTTGGAGTTTTTACTGCATCCCCCATAGCCATCAAGAATTGCTCCACATTGAGCCATGTGGCACAACTGCATCACTCACCCAGTTTTGTTGCTCCATCTTCTTGATTTTCAGAGCCCCACAGCGGCACAGGGAGTATTGCATTTCTACACCTAATACTTCCCAAGGATTTTAAGTTCAGTGCTTCTACCCCATGTAATTCAAGGACATTCATACGTACAGCAATGCACTCTCAAGTGGTTGTTGTTTTTAACCTCTGAAGTTGCCTGCCGTCTCTCATGAATGTCCATTCCCCTGGTCATGCTCAGGGATCCAAGATCTGCTAACCCAATACTAAACTGAAGTTTCATCCCAACCCTTCAGGTCATATAGACTTCCTATAGATTGATACATCTCTCACAAATGCACCTCCCAGGAGTTCTTTGCTTGATTTGGGTACCCAACCCCCTTGATTAGGTAGCCCATGCATGGGAGCTCTGATTTCCCAACCCAAACCCAATATTTTCACCCCCATGCTCCTACCTTATGGACAGTCATGCCAGTGTGGAAATGCTGTTCTCCAGCTGCTTTTTTGGCCATGAACATGCAGGCCCCTGGACATGCACAGGGATTCAAGATTTCTTAAACTTAACCTGGAGCTAATTTTTTGCACTCACCATTCAAGGCAGGAAGAATTCCTGTGCATCCAGACAAACTGCCCAAGGTAGCGATCAGGATCTTCTCTGTGACCACTCAGATATTCTTGGACTGCAACTCCTGCTTTCCTTTACAATTGGCTCTGTTGGTTAGGGCCCAAGAACAGCATCTCAGTGTCACTAGCTGACCACCCTTCATGCACATGGCCCATTATTTTTCTTTCAGTCTTACCATTTGCCTTCTGGGAATTTAGTGTTTTGTGGCCAGCCATGCCTGACATGGCTGCCATTTTATGAATAATGCTTGCCAGCTTGTTGAAGCACCCACAAAACTCTCAAAAATCCAATGTTGGGAACTCTTATGTAAAGGAAATCAAGAGAATTTTAATCAAATCAAGACAAAATTTGATAGAACTGCAAAGCCTTATTGTGATTTTTTTACCCCTTCCTTCCTTCCTTCCTTCCTTCCTTTCTTCCTTTCTTCTTGCATTAAAAACTGCCCAGGAGCAACTGAAGGATGATGATATGGACTTTATTGTCAATAATGATGAACTGACTCAGAATTATGAGGCCTCTGACCTTTCTCCAGTGCCAGCACAGAGCAGAAAAAAATCACCCTATCCTGCAGGTGAAGAAAACATTTATGAAGGAGACCTTGGCTTAGGAGGCTATGAACTCCAATCTGAACCTGTCCCAGGTCAATCCCAGTTGACTTCTTCTGCCTGAAATCCAGTGAAAATGTGCATCACAGGCACAACGAGGAGCTCAGAAGCCATGTTTATTATGCAGAGTTAGTGAGAAGCTTGAAAATGTATTAAGGGCATAAATTGAGGAGAAGAAAAACCTTGCTGGATCTCTCCCTGGAGCCTAGAGGAACTGAGAATTTATTATCATCTCTATACATTATACAACTACATTTAATTTTTCTGACAGTGGCAATTCTTAATAATGGAATTGAGGGCACTGCCTGCTACTGGGACATTACATATGCACTCCTATTCTCTGATCAGGCTTCATCATTCCTGTTCCTATCTTACATACACACAAAAGCGCTGAATGTTATTCTTCTGATTAATTCAAGAGAGGAAAGTGTGGGAATTTATTTAACTAGGACATGTTCCGAAGATCACAGGCATGTTGACCCTTTTGATCTCTTGCCAGTACACTATCTTGTGGGGATGAGGTGGACAGATTTTTGTACAGCAAGCTGGGGGCAGAGGCCTGTGTCCCATCATTTTGCAATGCTTTACAAGTCTTTCAGTATGTGGCAGTCTGCTAACTAAGGGTTAATAATGCAGCAGACAAAAACTGGGCATTGATATATGAGCTACGGAAACCTAAACAGATCAATAAGAGAGGGTTTTATATTATTATTTTGATTGAGCATGATCGCCAGTATAGACAGCAATTATGCATCTTTCCCTAACCCATTTGTTGCCAGTCGTGTGCAGTAGATTCATAATACAAAGTCCATGTGCTGGCTTGAAGCAATCTTTCATCAGATTCCCTAATGTTCACTGTTTACTTCTGGAATCTTGAGTGAGTGTGTGTGTGTGTGTGTGTGATGTATAGGACTTTCAAAATAATGTGTGCACAATCTTTTGCATCTGCTGTGCAGTTTTAGAAAAATGCAGAAAGGAATGAGAGTCTTAGACTAAAAACTGCCCTGCATATAGTGTGGAGTAAAGGTGGCCTGACCTCATGAGCACAAGATCATCACTGTACCAACCCACAAATTAGGAAGGTTTGCAATGATGCCCCAATGCACTATATTTATAAACACCCATTTACTATATTACACAGTATTATACGGACTATAGTAGGGTGGGACAGCATGGCTGAAATGTTTGATGTTAACTAAATGCTACAGATAAGGTGACTAACTGTCTTCTTAATGATATCTGAGTCTTATCAGGAAGTCCACTGTGGGCAACCTGTCCTCATCCTGTCCCACTGCTTCCTTCCCTAGTAGCCCTTTTCATACTCATCTGAAGCTGCCTTATAGTGAGTTGCTCCATTGGTTCATCCAGTTCAGTGTTGTCTACACAGGCTGGCAGTGGCTCTCCCGGGTTTTATTGCTGCCTAGAGACAGCAGGGATTGAAACGGGGATTTTCTGCATGCAGAGCACATCCTCTTCAGCTAAGCTGCAGCCCCTCCCTAGCTGTTCCTGTGTGCCACAAAGCCTTCCCCTGGTGGCATTCTCAGTATCTGGAAAGAAAGGAATGGGTGCTGAAATACAACAGCTCTGTGGCGAAACACAGTGCAAACCCAGATGATGCAACTATTAAACTGCAATACAGTGTTTATCTTTGTTTTTCATTTCACTGTGGTGTGCTGTTGTTTACAGTGCATTCTGTCTGTTTGCTGACTTCTCCAGCATTAGAAGAGCATCCAGTGTCTACAAATGTTTGGCTCCTTGGAGCCTTATGTGAATGTTATTTTGTTGCCATTCTTTGTCCTCTAATTATTTCAATCATCTCCCCCATCACACACACAAAATGTAATGAATCATAACAAAAATAGAATTCAAGATCTTTTGCATCGCTATTTTGGCTTATAGAATGTATTTCTACAATTTCTCCAAACTTTGCCTCCAGAGCAGGATGAGCAGACAAAAATATGAGGCCAAGATAAGAAGTTAAGGCATTCCAAGTATGCAGGTAATAGTTCTCATGCCTCCAATCTGATCTGTATGATTTTTATTCATTCACACTTCTTTAGTGCAATAAGTAAAAGCAAGGCAATTGCCCTCTTTGTAACACTGTCTTCCAGACTTATGTGCATTTTGATGTAAACTGTTTTCAGTGCAAATAACATAGATTAGATGTTGTACCATGCACCTCAAATCAACACAAATTTACACTAACAATGTCATGCAAACAAGTTATAGAGTCACCTCTGACAAGTTGTTTTTTTCCTTTTATTACCCATGACCCTTCAATACTTCTTAGCCTAGTGCTATAAGGCATTGTTGCAAAATACATGCCCAAGCAACATGTACTTAAAGGCACATCTCCTTGGGAACCTCCTTCTGTGCTATCATACAGCTGGAAGTACGACAAGCAATCCCATGGAAAAGGGGATTCAAGATCTCAAAGTGTAACTTACATTTTACTTCCTTGTGCACGAACCAAGGACAGCCCTACCAACTGGTAGAGTGAAGCACTTGCTTCAGGCAGCAGATTGGGGGGATGGGGGGAGCTGTGGCAGCCCATCAGCCATTTCTCCTGAAACTGCCAGCCATTTTCCTCTGCGTGCTGCACAGCCCATTGTACACACCCTAAAGGAGCATAGGCCACCACCAGTGTTGAAGTCAAGATCCATTCAGCTTCAATAAATGAAATGGGTATGGGCTTGTTGAAATTTTCATAGGCAACAAAATAATTTGCCATGAACCGTTGCCCTAGTCCAGCTTGGGGTTTCCCAAATTTGCTTTCTGGCTACTCAAATGTAACACATGTAGATTTCAGGTGAGATGAGTGGCTGCATCCAAGACACCCTCAAAAAATTCAGTGCAATTCTTCAATGATAGAGGTTACACTTTAAGGCCACAATACAAGTACTCAACTGAAATTAATGTACATAAAGATGATTACATTGGATTATCACTTCTGTTTCTCAACTCAGGAATAAAGTTTCAAGTTGCTTATTGCAAAGCTGTAAAAAAGTTCCCACTATACAAGTTAAGCTATAAACTAAAGTTGATTAAAGAAGACCTCATGATTTTAGATATCATCTGTAATCTGTAAGAATAAATGTCAAGTTATTTCAATGAAACTCTGAATGATTGTAAAGTGGAATGAGTTGGAGTTCCATCATCAATGGAAACAGCAACAAAAACTTAAATATAATCAAGTTGTAATCTTGCTTCCAAATCTAATTAATTGCTGGTTGTGTATAATACCAAAGTAACTGCTTTAAGCATAAATTAAGGAGCAGGAATCCTATGATTAGAAACATTTTTAATTTTTTTGCAAAGCATGTACCAAATTGCTTCAAAGGATCATAGTCCCCACCAGAAAAAATGGCTTAGCTGATATCGAATACTGATGAAAATAAGTCATTAATTTATTACTTAATGGCATTCTGTGAGGAGAAATGAAGAGAGGACAGAGGATAGAAGTGTTCTACACACAACAAGGTATTTGGGTCTTATGATCACAATGATATGCCTCCTCACTGTTCCCAGGAAAGAAGCAACTAGAACTTTCCATCACCCAAGGTAAGAACTGAGACTTCTGACTATGGTTTTAGGACAAAAGGATGGACAGCACCTTACCCAGAAGTGTCGATTCACAGAGGAGTCCTAAAATCTTGAAGTCCTAACTTTAGCCAGCAGACTAAAGTTATGCCGCTTATATAGCTTAGCATAGACTAGCCTTCTATAAACTTGTGCCCCCCAGATGTTTTGAACTATAATTTCCAGCATTCCTGAGCCTTGGTTAGACTGGCTGCAGCTCGTAGGAATGGAAGTCCAAATCATCTGGAGGGCACCATGTTGGAGAAGACTGGCATAGGGATTAGAGGTGTGCAGACTGTGCCCAGTAGCCTTTACAAAAGTTGTGCAATGACTTATATGTATACATAAATATATGTATATTTTATGAGACACCAAACTCCCAGCCCAGCCAATCAAGGATACTATTAAGTTGCAAATTTGGGAACTTTTCTGACTGTTATGCCATTTAAGTGGACAAAATGGGATCTGTGTGTCCTCCTTCCAAGAATGCTCTATCTCATCTGAAATCAACCTTGCCCATCTGAGCACAAGGGGTATAAACACAATCCATTTTGGACAAGAACATGATGTGCAAGTAACATGCAATCTCCTCTCTCTCTGGGCCAGAATGCCCAGAACAGTATCTGAGCAGTATCAGGTGAGAGACAGGCAGAAGCAATGCATAGCCTTTAGTGGAGCTCAACAAATAACAGTTAAGCATAGATTATTATTACCTTTGTTGCATTAAATTAGCCTATTGCCTGATACCAAATATTTGCCACTCACTGTTTTGGTAGCTCTACTGTTTCTTGCCCTTACACAGATCTCTCCAAGCATAACAGCAGCCCCCCTGCGGATTTATATGGGGCTCCATTCACACACACTCCCAGCCACATGGCCATTTCCCTTTGATGTGCAGCTCTTGCATGAATTTTTCAGCCCCAAAACCAGAACCATTTGTATAGGTCTGTCCTATGCAAACCTCCTTTGGAAGAAGTTTAGGGTTAGGGGAAACTTTTAAAAGCACCAATCTTGTTTTTAAAAACAAACCTTTCTATTTACAGAACCACAAGCAAAGAGGGGGAACTAAAGATACAAAAACTTGTGCCAAAGTTTTCTTCAAATTCTATATGTAAAACCTTCCACATCTGAATATATGCTGGGTATCACCGATCCTGCAATTATTAGTCACTTCCTCCAACAGAATCCCATCAAAATGGTTAGCGCTACTACTCATGCCTTTTGTTTTGTTTTGTTTTGTTTTGTTATTTCTTGTTCTTTTTCAAGCAAAGCTAGATAAACAACGCATCTAAAAATTCTTAGTTTACATGCTTTTTTCTGGTTGTAAAATGTCCATGCAGTTGAACTGAATGTGCAAATGCAACATTTAGGATTAATTTAGGAAGCAGTTTTCAGCCTTTGCAGCTCTGAAGATAGTGCTGAAAATAAGCACAAGTGACCTTAGTCTTAACAGACATATGGACAGTCTGAACTCCTGTGGGCTGAACTCCTACAGCTGCAGTAAACACAAGGCTCTTCTTCTCCTTTTCCCACAGCTAACCCCAAAAAGGTTTCTATCAAGTCTGACTGCTGATCCCTAGTTGTGGGGGAGGAGCCCTGCACAGACCTCTGAGACCCTAATCTGGAAGAAAAGCAGAATCTGCATCAAAAATGGGAGGGAAGTGGCAACTTGGAGAGAAAGGAGAGGGAGGAAGTTTCAGATACCACACTGCACAGCGAGATGCTTACCCTTTCCCAGGGTACCCTCTTGACAAGTGACTGGAGCAAAAGCACTGGGAAAGGCGAGGGGTGTTTTTTGCATGTACTTACTTAATCCATTGTGTCACTTTCCCAATTTAAATGGTCCCCCCGCCCCTCACACACACACACACCATAGTATAATCAGCCCTCTTGGAGGGGAGGGAAATGCAGACATGATAAAGGAACAGGGCACTAATTAGATTGGTAAAATAGCATAGAGAGAAGATTAAACAGCCCTTGCCCAGTTCCTGTGCTGTGCTCCAAAACACAGGGTCCAGCAAGGCTACTTTGAACATTACAAGGATCCACAGGTCTCCCATATCATGTCTAGTTTGGCCCTAATCACAATTGCTCAACTGCTTTAACTTTTAACAGTTTTGATTTATGAACCCAGTAGGGAAAGCTGATGACTATAAATAAAACATACTACTACTTTATTCAATTAAAGCTTTAAAAATGGATACACTGTTGTCTCTAAAAATGCATTTTTAAAAAGCAATGTACATATTCCTACCACATGAAGAGATATTATTAGCAGGCATTATACTTGCTGAAGACAAGCAATACACCAGTGAGTTAAAGATAATTATAAGACTGTCCCATAAGCATTATGAGATTTCTTCTAATAGAGTACATACTAAACTACCCCAGTGTCCCAGAATACATAGCAGATTGGAACTGAAGATACAAGGCAGAAGAAAAGAGTGAGGGAATACAAAGGGGAATAAAGAAAAGTAAAGGAAATAAGAGAATTAATCAGGATGCAAATGGAGAAAATGGTCCTAAACAAAATCACAAAGGAGTTCAAGAAAGATTTGTCTGGAGATTTTCTGGAATTTAGCAACATGTGCTTTTGTTCTAAGGAGGCCTTAAGTGTCAAATGTGTTTCCTCTAGGTATTTGTATTTGTTCTTCTTTTATCATGTTTTGAAACTGCCTAAAAACATTTCAGCTCCCAAATACCTAGCAGATACATTGTTGGTTTCCATTAGTGTGTTTTATCACTTCCCCATCTTTTCCCCTGCCCCCTTTAAAATCAATTTTACATGGATTTTAATAGACTTTCATTATTTCTATGCAAAGTGCCCTGAGTGGGAGGAAAAACACTGTCATCACCTTTCGCATTTAAGATTTCAGACTGAACCATCAAGTAATACTCCTGGGTTGTTCAAATTGGCTTAAATCCCTGCAGCTGCCACTTCACACAAGCAGCTCAACTCACATAAAAGCACCCATACTATTCAGGTTCCTAGCACCAAAAAAACTCTCTGAGAAGAGTGTACCGATACAGTCTGACTGGATATGTGTGTAGCTGAAAGTAAGACTGCCAAATTAAATGGAGCTAATTGTTCAGAAAATTGTACCTTCAACACTCATTCCTTTCTATTCTACCTCTCACCATTTCAGCAAAGTAACCATCTTTTAGCCCTATTCAAATCTTCACTGTGAAAACATAAGCGTACAAAATGTATAGCTTACTGGGAAGGAGTGGATATCTCCCACCCACCCCAACATTCCCGTATGTGCTAACCTCCCCTTCACTCCCAGCGCTTGCTTTTCACAAGGACTTCCACTCATGTGGAAGCATAAAATTGGAATGTGCTTAGACTCTGTCAAAGTCAGGAGTAGAAGGCAATAACATCTGCAGGATGTTTGGAAGGGAAGGACATGCAACATAGATCAGGAGGTGGCAACCATAGAACAAGCATTTCCATCTTTTAGAATGGGGAGCAACTGTACAAAGGCCTGGAGTGGCAATGGTTTGGGAAGTTTAACTCAGTTCACCCCCTCACACAAACATAGGCTCACCTCCTTCTTGCCACTACCATCATCACATGCTCAGAAACAGCAAGAAGAAAAGTAAGTCAGAGATGCAGAAGACCTGAAACTTCTGGAACTTTTCTGAACCAGCCCTAGAACAAGAAATTGATTCGTGCCCTGTGTTTTCCAAGACATTATTTTTGCAGAATTAAGAGCATTTCCAGTGAAGGCTCATGAGATAAATGGGATTCATATACATGGATAAAACCATTCCTGAGTAATGTTTGTAAGGAAAACAAAGATATATCTTTCAGTCCTGGTTCCTGCTCTTCATCCCACATGGACCCTAGATTAAGAAAAAAAAAATATTTCTGGGAGCCTATTAACACATCTACTGCAATCCAGTGATTTCACCTGGCACTCTTATCTTATAAAAGATTTTAATTAGTTTTATTGTGAGTCTGTCATGAGTTATCTCAAAAGTTCCTGTTAAATAGGCACTGTGTGGTATTTATTTTATATATATATATATATATATATATATATATATATATATATGAATGAGAGAGAGAGAGAGAGAGAGAGAGAGAGAGAGAGGGAGAGAGAGAGAGAAAGAGAGAGACTGACTCACACACATAATGAAACCACCTTTAATAAAAATAAGCAAGGCTGCTAGAGAAAGCAATGTTGGCCTCTGTGTTTAGCAGATAACCTCTATTTCTGTTGATGACTCTTGGGATCTTTTGAAATGTCAGCTTGAATATTGAAAAGGTTTAAAATCTGAGACTCAGAAGCACCTCCAATTACATACACACCAAAAGAATGCTCCTCTAGATTTCCAGGTAAGTGCACAAGGGAAAGACCATGATGATTTATAGCAAGGGTGAGCAATTCGTGGCCCTCCCAATATTTTAGCCTACAACCCCTATCAGCCCTACCAGCATAGCCACGTGTGAGGGATGCTAGAAGTTGCCATCCAACAAGATCTGGCGGGTCACAGGTTGCCAAACCCTGTTTTACAACTACAGTTTTCTCCTGGATTTCTCCTCCTATTCTAGTTTATCATCATTTGTATTAGCTTGCCTTTGATGCAGGCACTGAGTGTGATGCAGAGAGCTGGTTGTGAAACTGCAGGATGGGGGGAAATGCTTGGCTGCAGCCTGCAAAGAACAGGCAATATAGGCGCAAGCCATTCGAGAGCCATCCATGGGGAAGCCACACTCCTTGAGTTTGCTGCAGTTTTGATACTTCTGGCTTCAGCCCAACATCATATAGAAATCTTGGAAACCTCCAGGTTCAGGTGCTTCTGAACAGCAAGGGTGTAATTGAGAGGCTCATGCCCTAAATGAAAAGGTGTGACTTCTCACCCGTACCAAGGGGGTGGGATCAGTGGGGAACAACCATTTGAGGGAGTTATGGGATTCATACTCACCCCACTCCATGTGGGCTAACTGGGGGCAGCTGAGGCAGGCCTTATCCGGCAGACCTCGGCCTGTTTCACATGTTCTCTGGGACCCTCAGCCTAAGCTACTTTACAGGGCACAACATGGAAGGCCATGTGCACTTACTTGTGCTCTTTCAAGGGCAAGATTAAAACAATAACCACCGCCACAAAAGGAAATGGTCAGCAGTGAAAAAGATGTGGATGGAGTAGCATGTCTCTTCTGAAAATTGTCTGACAAGAAATCTCTTTAGGCAGTATTAGCAGTTTAATGTATTAGTTTCTTTATCCCTGAAACAGTTTATCCTATCACCTCCACCTCTGTTTCCATTTACTTCCTGCATCCCTTATAGGCACTGTTAGGAAATGTAGTAAAGCATCTAAAGAGAGTACCTTAGCTTCTTTCAGGGTCTGAAACTCTCCCTAGTTTTTCAGTGTGAGTCCTAAAACATGAGAACTAAAAGTAGAAAAAAGAGTAACTCTGAACATGTGTGGAGTTCTTTCTTTCACCATTAGTCACCTGCAACAACCGTGATCAGGGATTAGCAGGAAAAGCTTCTTGGCCAAAGAGTCCGACTTCCAGGCTTAAGCCTTGGTCCCTCTTGTTTAAGAAATGAGGTTTTGCCATCTGTACTTATTTACAAACTCTGGATAAACAGGAAGAGAATCTATTACTTAACCGGTGTCAAAATAAAACAAAACACACACACATTCTTCATGCTGGAAAAACATTGTGGGGAAGGAAGTGCAGTGTATCTATTGGGCTTTGCTTCGCAGCACAAATGGGGACTTGAAAACGTGATGCTCACTGGACCAAATCTTCTGCCCGGCAGAAATATTTGGCAGCTTACATGGGTTTGCTATTAGTCAGTTTCACTGCTTTAAAAGAAGAGGAGGAGAAAGAACCAAAGAGACTCGTGATATTATGTACTTAAAGATCATACATGTGCTACCCATGCTGAGTCCACACAGCTTAACTCACATCAATAGTTCCTGAAAACTTTAGCAGTGGCCAAGAAGCCTTGCTTTGGGAAAGTGTATTGTCAAGTTTTCTGCAAGCTCTTTTTCAAATTGTACAGCCTCATTATTTAATGCTTACACTGCTTTTCTGAGTTGTTCTAAGTTTAGATTGTGCATCTGTATTTTAATCACTGTAAGCCACTTTGGCACAATCCCATATTCACAAACTCTCAGGACTCAGAGGGACTTACTTCTGCATAGATATTGGACAGTTTGAGAACTCATAAGAAACATGCTTGTATTTCATTCAGACACTTAGACATTCACTCACTAGATCAATCAACCAGTAATTGAAAGGCAGTGTTATGGATGTGTTTTCACATTTTCCCAGCATCATCCCTTGCAAAAAGGAGAGTAGTTTAAGCCAGAGGATGACATGTAGAATTATGTCCAGGAATGTCCACAGTATTTTTTACAATTCCAACTTAGCTTCCATTGTATCACAGCACAGAAACAAATGGAAATAGCAATAAGGAGCAGGAGCAGGAGGAAGAGGAGGATAGAAGGGGAACCCAAAGACTACACTCTGCAACTGGTCCTCCAACTGGGAGGCATTGGGTTTATCATCTGCAACAGAGTGGCTGTGTTTTTCATTATTGCAAGTTGCTTTGAAGGTTTCTTTTAGGTAGAAAAGCAAGAAATAAATAAGCAAGCTGGACACTGTGTCTTTCACCTTGCATTGTGTTACCCCATCATCAATCTGCCTGGGATCAGACCTCAGACACCATGTTGTGAAGGAGTCATATCTTACGAAGCAGAACTTCTTTCTCTATCCCTGCCATTCTCTTCACTCTCTCTTTGTGAGATGAAGCCACATAGCAGAGACTGGATCTAGCTAACAGGGATGAATGAATCTTTTAATAAGATCTCTGTGGTATCTTATTAAAGGTCAAGGTCAGCCACTACTTGCACTCCCCAAACATGAATGGTATGTAGGTTCTATTCTCTATAGAAGAGCTCTACTCACAGAAGGTGCCTCTGCCCAAGCTTCAAGCTCTCCCCTTCCTTCCTTCCTTCCCCTTCCCTACACCATTGCTCACTTCAGACAACAAGGCCCATGCCCTTCTGTGTAGGATTTTCAGGGAAGGGGAGCAGTTGCCCAGAGAAGATGAGACAGGAAAGTCTTTTTCGGCTACTCCCATTTTCACAAGCCCAAATCTGTGGAGGTGCGACCATATCGTACTGCCACTGTATTCCATAGCCTCCTCATTAGAACCTATCCAAGACTGGAAACAGATTTAGAGCATAAGTTTCTCCCAATATGACTGGACAGTTGCTATCAGCAGGGCAGACGCAGCGTGCCACGAGTCTCATCCTATCCAGGGCGTAAATATAGTTTGGGATAGAAAGCTTCTGTGTGTCCACCAGATTTTATAGGAGTCACAGAGATATCCAAAGTGTTCTTTGCCCCTTCCAATAGGGAGGGATAGAGGACACCCAAAAGATTCTACCAGCTACACAGTTACTATTCACAATGCATTAGCTTCAGTAGCATCACGATGTGTCATTAACTGCATCCATAGCAGGCTTCTAAAGAACCATTTCATTCCTGTTCCCTCATAGATAATTCCTATCTTATGCAGTGAGTGCAAATGAAAATGATTCATACCTAGAAGAACTTATAGCCAAACATGATAAGCTTTCTTCTGGTCTTCAACCTCAGATGTTCACCAAACAACAGTACACACATACTCACACACAGGAGAACTTTTAATAAGTGGTCTTAAACACAAAGCTTAAATATCCTCAACACTCAACAAAGTCTAGGCTGGCATCTGGTTTCTATACCTACTTGTTGCCCAGAAGTATCTAACATAATATTGCAACATAATATTGTTGTAAGCCACTTAGAGATTCCTATTGAAATAGTTAGCAGCATACAAGTATATAAATAAATAAATAATAAAAGGGGACCTCTGCCTGCTCATCAGTGTATTCACACAAAAACCATGATCCCTAGATGCCTGAAACTTGGCATGCATTCTAAGGGGATCCTTCTTTGTTTTTAATTAATTGTAATACGTCCATGCAGTCAAAGCCCATAGTAACACCTTCAGACACTTCAGAGTTCTGTAATTGCCACTTAGCATTGCAGTCCAGAGACAATTTACAGACTAAGGAACAAAGTTATATAGTTACTTCCCCCCCACACACCCGTCTCCTTCAAGGGAATGGAGTAGATGGGCTCCCTCTTTTGAGGGGGCTCTAAGGATGCATCATGGCAGGAACCATGGCTAGGTTGCATGTGACCACAGCTTCCTTCGGATGAACCCGTGATGATGTGACCAAATCTGACAGCTATGTCCATTTGCTTGAAGGCTTGGCTGCATCAGATGAAGGGCTGTTTCACACTGTGTGAAGCTTAGCGCATTTGTGTTTGTGCAATATGAATGTGAAAGTGTTCTGATCAGGTACAGTGTTTGTTTCTGTTATTAATAAGTCGATACAGAAAGTCTAGACACACTGGAAAAGAGGAGGACTTCCAGATCAAGAACCTTTTTTTAAAAAATGGTAGCATTTAGCACCAGGAAGGAACAAACACAGTAACATTTTAAGACCCTGGCTGGTTTCAGTTCACTCCTTACCAGAGGCAGCAACATAAATTACAATATTTTTTAAGAATGTGAAATCTACTTTGACCTGCACTACAAGCAATTTTGCCATAAGGGAAAATTTGCTGCAGTCAACAACAATTATGCCATAAATGTTTTGCCTTCCCCACGGTGGATTCGATCTTCTAAACCGGCAACTTACATTCATATTGTTATGTTGTGCTTTTATTGCAATCTGGAGAGCTCAATGGGACAAACCTGTGGGCCATTTCTCTAATGTTTTGCTTCAATTATTATTTCTGGAGAAATAAATCCAGGTTTTACTAGGTAGATGCTTAGAGGAAAAGTTTGCATAAGACACCAGTAAGGTTTCCAAATGATATGGTTGATCTTCCCTGATAGCATCTTGTGTTCCTTTAGCAAGAGCAAGGCTGAAAAAGTTTCTATCTGCTGGAAGGCCTTACTGGAAATGAATTAGTTGGCCTGGTTCTAAACCTGTGGGTGCAGGAGTCGACAAGATCCTGCCAGAATTCAGTTTTACAGGATTAAATTTCAACCTTTGTAGAGAATTACAACCCTCACTGCTGGGACTACTGTGCCGAAGACTCCAGATACAAGGTAAGCATGCCTGTTCTCAGCCAAACCCAATTACTTTGTCATAGGAAGGAATGAAAGTGATAGACTCAGTTTGTCCTGAACACTTCTTTTGCAAAAGAAACAAATGGTGTGGTAAATCTGGTGTACCTGGAGCTGGAAGCAGTGACCAGAAACTAGGAATAAAACAGACTTGGAAGTTTATATTGAAAAGCTGTAGATTAGATAGTAGATCATGATCTACTGAAGATCTCCAAGTAATTTGTACATTTGCAAGGGTTTCTGATTCTCGTTATCTAACAATAGCAACATTAAATATCTTTCCCCTCCTTAAATTAGGTTCTTAAAAACAATTAGGAGGAAACCTGGAGTGGATTTTGTACCTAAGGACATAACAGCTTGCTTCTGGTACTATCACAAATTGCTGTGTGCTCAGAAGCACCCTGATCCTTAACACTTGGCCTATGTCCCATCTGCCTGAGCCACTATTTCGCACCCAGCTCCAGTCGGTGGAGCTCAGTGTTCCAGCAGGAAAAAAGGGTCTTGCAGGCTTGAAGTTTACCCATCCTACTTCTAGGTGAATGCTATGGCTGCAGTCAGCTTAAGAAATGCATATTTGTTCAGGGAATTGAGAGCAGAGAGACCCATCAACTGTTCAACTTCAGACTTGCTTGGAGGAAGCTGCTCTTCCTTCCTTCCTTCCTTCCTTCCTTTTTAGCCATTTCAGTCTGACTTCTGTCTTGATTTTAAAATGGAAACAACTTGGGTTGCTCTGATGGAAGACTTCTATCAGGAAAAAATATAGGTGGTAAACTCAGTTGGTTCTCCTTGATCTCTATATAATCAACCATATCATCTGCCTGAACTGAGTTTGTGAGTTTGGGTTTGGGAGAAAGGTGTTTCACTGGTTCCACTCCTTCCTGCATGGTCAGTTATAGAGAGTAGCGTTAGAAAGTGCTTGTTTAAATCTTCACAGAGAGCCACAGAGCCATATTCCCAGGACAATCTGTGAATGACATTATGATGTGGCTGCAAGAAGTTACTGTTTCATCCTGCCTAGGGGATGGATAGGTATATGCAATGAGATTTAACCTGCAGGTAGGGGTGCTCAGTTTTTAAAACTCCAGTGCATTTATTTATTGCATCCACCTACAAGTGGCTAAGCTGCCTTTTTTCATTCTCATCACTACCTTTTGCTCACATTTGAATAAGTATCTTTTCACTCTCTGAACACAAGTACAGTCCCAAAAGTGTGGGTATCATAGCCCTAGAAGGAGCCAGTCACAGCTTTTACTGCTCCAAGCACCTTCCCCAGAGATCCTCTATATTGTCAATTGAGCTCTGCAGCCACAATAAAGTCCCTTTGTGAAACTCGTAGTAGGGCTGCATTTGTCCCTGATAGAAATCCATAGCACTTATTGTAGATTACACAACAAAGGTAAACTTGGCTCAGAATTTTCATCATGCATTACCAAGCAGGCTACTTTATCCCTTCTTATGCAAGGTGATTTGGACTCACCTTCCTGTTCTATTGATAATGTTCATGTCTCCAGGTCCAACATCTTGTCTTAATGTAGCACTTTCTCTTGTAGAATGTTTTTCAAAAGCAGATCCTCAGGCAGGAGAAAGCAGCGTGCATTCTCCATTTCTCTGTTAGAGATTTGCTTAGAAAATGAAGAAAGAATGAGGGGGGTCTGTTGGTTAATCTGGTTCTTCCTTTAGAATGTTTGCAGCCATTGTTCATGATGGGTGAAAAGTTTGCCACACATCTAGCCATTAAAACTTTGAAATTCTATCTATCATTGCTCACACACACACACACACCTGCCGCCACATGAGAAAGCTCAGGACCAGTGATATTTCTAAATCAGTGCCTGATGTCAGTACTGGAATGGGTGAAGACAAAGCAAGTTTAATCCATTCAAGAGCGAGGTACTTCTTGCCAATCAAAAGGCAGATCAGGGACCAGGGTTCAACCTGTGTTGGATGGCACTGCATGCTACCTGAAGACTCAGGCTTGCAGTTTAGGTATCCTCTTGAACTTAGCCTTGAACCTGGATGCCCACATCTTGATGGTGGCCAGCATGTGTTTGTACAGTTGTGATTAGTGCACCAGCTGTTCCCATTCCTAGAGATGTCTGATCTGGCCATGGTCACACTTACCCGAGTTACATCTCACTTGGACTACCATAACGTCTTCTACATGGGGCTTTCTTTGAAAACTGTTCAGAAACTTCAGCTGGTCCAGAATACTGTGGCCAGACTATTGACTAGGACCATGGACCACACAATTACCTAATTGCAGCAGTTTCACTGACTACTGATCTTTTTCCCAAAAGATTTCAAAGTGCTGGTTACAAGTTATACTGCTAGGGGCCAAGTAACATGAAAGAGCCTCTTCTCCCCTATGAGCCACTAAAATCTCCTGGAGAGGTGCATTTGGTGGTGATCTTTTTAATGGCCATTCCCAGACTGCGGAACTCCTTCCTAAGGGAGCTAGGTTGACTTCCTCTCTTCTGTCCTTCCAATAGCAAGCAAAAGCTGGGGGGGGGGGGGGTTCCCAAGAAGGCCATTGACCTATAAGTGGATCTGTGGAATGAGTGCCATTTTTGCTCTCTAATGGTTACATATTATTGTATTTTAAAGTGTTTTATTATCTTTATTTTAAATAGCTTTTGTAAGCCCTGTGAGTACCATTTTTGATAGAAAGGTCAGGAATAAATCAAACATAAATATTTAGGCATGGCCCAGGTGTAATGTCCTCAATCTCTTAACTATGGTTAGAAAATTAAGACTGTGCTGTAAAAGACACAGTCTTCTCCCCCCCCCCCCACACACACACCTCTCTCTTCTTCTCTTTTCAGAGCTAACCATGATACAGCGCTAGGTCTGCAGCATCCAAAGTTAGTACTAACCATGGTTAGCTGCAAAGTCAGTTCAACTCTAGCCGCAAATGTAAGTTAGTGTTGATATGGGAGATTGGGACTGTTCCATTTGCACTAGCAGTAGGCCTGTGAAGCATTTTACCAATACACTTGTTTCCATGTTCATTTGTTCATTTTTGAAGTAAATCAGCAATTTAAAAAGACTGTTTGCTCATCTCTACAAAAAAAAGGTATCACATAAAGAATCTTGTAATGACCTATTCATACACTGAGAAGTTTCTACGTGACCCTCTCCTAGAGCATGCAGAGCTGCTGATGGGCTTGTACTTCATCCAAAACTGCATCAAATCCCCACGTGGGTGCTGTATGCACAGCTGCTGCCATTTGAAAAAAAACAGTCACTTGAAAAAGATCTTCAGGACTTAGCCAATTGCCTGTGGTCCGTGTCTCAGTGATTAAGATTCTCTTATTTACTCTCAATATTTGAAAAAGCATTGCTGTGTTCCAGCCCGGCGTGTGTTCTTTCCTCTTTGCTAAAGACACCCAGCTTCTTATCCTTTCTTCAAATTACTTGTCCTGCCTTTCTGAGGTTTTATCATCCTCCTAACTCCTCTCTGAATCCTGTCCTCCTGTGAACAGCAATCAGTTTCAGATGAAGAGTCGACTATCATATTGCAAGCCAAAAGATTATGAAGGCTTCAAACAACCAAACAATGATATCATCGTAGCCACCAGCACCTGAACTAATCACGTGGCTCAGCCCAAAGTTTCCAATAACAAAATGCACGATGGCACTGGCTTCTTAAAACAGTATCGTACTGCTGAATCATGTTCAGTTTACCGCTGTAATTTGTTCTACTATGACTCTGGATGCCTTTTGGCAATATTAGACCATTTATAATCCCTAGGCTGGCTTTAGATTTGGTTTCAGGCTCTTCTGATACACAAAGCTCCTTCAGTGCCTTAGCAACTGTTTCCCTCCCCAGGCAAGGTTGTAGCCGATTCAGAGCGATGTCATGTCCCAAAGCTGTTTGCCCGGACTGTCTGCTGCAGCCATCCACAGTGTCTAAAAAAAGCTATTTCTATTCCCAGCGTATGCCCAGCAAACAGACCATGAACCTTTGGCTCCTGTGCTCTGCTTCACTCCTGGCAGCAGCTCTGAGCAATTCAGACCCACTGAACTACTTTATTTGATATATGGAAAAGAATAGGCTGAAGGGGTGGCACTCCTTACCAGAATCCTCCCAACTGCTCAAGATGGGGTTTAATCCCTGGATTTGGGAGCAGCAAGGAACAATATGCCTACTGAGTGCTTGCTAAATAGCTGAACAGGCCTTCCTTTCATCACACAATTCTGCTTTTAATTACTATCTCCCATAGAGCTAAGAAAGGATCAGTGGCATCCGCTGCCTTCTGAAAGCTGCCATTTGAGTTGTGGGAACATGATGCAGCTAGTTGTTTCTTTACAGGAGTTAAAAGCAATGAAATCTGGTGGTTCTAATAGCAATGAGGTAGTGTATCCGCTCTGGGTTTTAGTCCGAGCTTTAACGAAGCTTCCTTCAGAGCTGAAGCCTATCCCCAGAAGGGGTTCGTCACCACTCCTTAAAAGTTCTGACTACAGTCCTGAGTAGTTTCACTGCCCCACTGACAGTGGCACCACCAGACTCCATTATAAACAGCCTTTATATTTTCTCAAAGTGACTTACAAAATTCAATAAAATCACATTAAAACAGCTGAGATGCTTTGGTTCGGCATCTTTATACAGCAAGCATGAGCAGACCAGCATGAGCTGCATGTCACCATGTGTGGCATGTCATCCACACTGTATAAATACCAAGGGCTGCCAACTTGCTCTGAGACCAGGGGCCCTTATTGTCTCTTCCCTGATAATGCTATATGTGCAGCTCTGCATGCACTTAAGTGGACAAAAGGGATTGGGACTCCTGGAGAGGACCAAAAATCATCTTCAGAATCTGCAGCCTCAGACATCATGTTGCACAAACCAGGCACCAGAATGACAGTCATCATGTGATCAAGTCCTCCAGTATATTTGGGAAGGCTATTTTCATGACTTTTCTTTTCACACTGACTGGGTTCAGAACCTCAAAGCTCTCTGGATTTCAGTAGCTTGCTTCAAGATTTTGGAACAGGGGCATGGCTATTGTCACCATTGTTAAATCATTGGCAGTCAAAAAAACTTACTAATCTTCTGCAGATCATCCACATGTCTACCCATAGATTCCTATCTACCTTCTGCCTGGCCCTGTTCTAAGAAAGCTGAAGGTAAGAAAAATGCAGCAACTTACCAAATCTATTTCCTAACAGTCTGTTGTGTAGCTCCACATCCTCTCCCTTATTGCTCATTGCTCTGTCACATTCAGTGAGGTGTCAGTTGCTGTTGTTGTGTGCTTCAGAGAGTGATGTGTTTGGTAGCCAGTCATACAGCTGCCAAACAATTTGACTAAGCCACTGAAGCTTTCAAATTGCACTGGCTTTCCTAAAAATATATGGTGCATTTCAGTTTAGACAATGCCTCCACAAGCACAGACAAAGCACAAGGTGGGGTGTGCATGCATTTCAAGAGGGAAGAAAACCTCCCTTCTGCGCAGGTGGACTGGACTTGCACGGTGCATTGTTCAAAACTCAGTCTGTCATACAGTACCTGATGCAAAAATGACGAGGTTAGGTGTATACACAAGTTTCTTGTTTATCTTTTGCTTCTCATTGACAGCAGCCGCAGTTCCAAAGCAAGGTCCAAGTTTAAAGGGCTTTTGGGCAGGCCAGCCAATTTGAAACCAGATCTGAGATTAACAGAGCACAAGTCTCACAGGCACACATTTAAGCAGAGATGCATAAATGCACCTTTTGTTCATAGGCTCTCATTAGAGTGGTACCTAACTTTGACTTCTGGCACTCCTGAGCATTCACAGATCAGCTTCAGTAAGAAGGGACAGAACAAAGGTACGGATTGCAGGCAGGGAAAGTATGCAAACT
This sequence comes from Varanus komodoensis, assembly GCF_004798865.1. Classification (NCBI taxonomy): domain Eukaryota; kingdom Metazoa; phylum Chordata; class Lepidosauria; order Squamata; family Varanidae; genus Varanus; species Varanus komodoensis. Next base: position 10,045,388 of record NW_025335661.1, on the reverse strand, counting down.
TGCTTACCTGTTTAGTTCTTGGTGGTAAAGGGCCAGAGCCCAAGATTAATGATGTCCAGCTTTTGCTAGGTCAGGAACAACTACCAAATAAGTTGTCTCAATGGAGTTCCATTATTTAATTATAAAAACAACAAAACTGGCAATTGATTGAAGAAATATTTGCAGCTGCAAGAAAAACCAAGGAAACAAAAAAAAGGGGGGGGGCAACACAGATGGGTAATTCCAAGCACTACCCATGAGGAAAGTTCCCTTGTGGTTAAAATTCTGGCTCTGGGCTGCTGATTTACTTTGTAATCTGAATTTTGAGTCCTGCATCAAGGGTTACTGGCCAAAGGCACTTGAGACAGTACAGAAATGCATCAAATAAGTAAGCAATGAGTGCAATGGCTACTTCCTGTATTTGGAACCAGACATGACCCTAGAGATTCATGATTCAGTTTACTGCTATTTTATTGTGATTAGTGTGTGTGTGTGTGTGTGTGTGTCTGAAAACCACTTCATTTTACAAATGAATGTTATAAATCTATACAACAAATTTGTTTTGCTAAAATTAAATTCAAAGCAGCCAGGGATAGCTCCCATCTTGATCCGGACCCTTTTCACACATGCTGTTCTCCCAGTCCAAATCCACTCTTTCTTGCCCCACTCAAGCTGCATTGGAAGGGACAGGGCAGGATAGAGGCACCATGCATTCCATGGTAGGCTAAAGAAGTTAAGATTCAGAAAGCATTCAAGTTGTCATTGCAAGTCAGTAAAGGACATGGACTCATAAGTGATGAGTGAAAAGATTTGGCATCTGTATTCTCTTTTCCATGAAGCTAGTGCTGCGATATGCATGTAAAGACAAAAGACAAAACCTGGCCTTTTCCACAGAAGTTTTTATATGTGAGGCTGTTCTGCCTATGTATGAAAAGAAGACAAATTCTGCATCAATAAAACCCTGCATTCAAATTACACTGAGGAACTCAATGTAAAATGTTAAACAATTTCATAAACATGTTTAAAAGAGGGAAGAAATATATGGGTTCTATATAACTCTGTTTTGGACCTGACTTCACATTTCTGAAGAACTGGGAGAAGTATGCCTAGGTAACTGGCAAGAGGATGCTACTTATCTGAAAGTGGAAGGGATTCTTCATTATATCAACTAATGGGAGGCTCTGTACAGAGTCCCCAACATACAATAGCACAAAAGATAAGCAGACGTTATGGTCAGAACTCTGACCAATGTTCTGGGAGTCCTAGCACTGAATCCAAGTTCACTTTTATCGATGGGGCTTGTGGAAGAGAATTGTCCAGTGAATTATGCCACATTAAAAAGAGACTGATGAACCTCTAATCAAAATTGATTCCAGAGGTACAGGGCCAACACTGAGAAGATCCTCTGTCCTGTTCTCACTACCCTAACTGTTCTTGGTAGTGGGCAAATGAGAAGGGCCTCTGCCTCAGAATGTGGGCAAGCTGGTACTGGAGAAAATAGCCCTTCAGCTACCTTAGCCCAAAATTTAAGGCTTTAAAGTTAAAGCCAACAGTTTCAATTGTGCTCTATGATTTTCAAAACAATGCAATGTTGAGATCATGTCTAAAATTAATGCCAAGAGTATGGTTCAAAGTGGAGCATCTATTCTATAATCAGGCAAGTCTTCTATTACAGCTACCAAAAAAGCAATAGCTTACTTCCAAACAAGGTCTTACATAGCCTGAAATCTTTAAAAAAAACAAACCCAGCTTAAGTGCCTAGCTAGTCAACTTACAGCAAGTCCATTTTAAAAGCAATCAGAACCAAATGTTCAGGAATATTGGACTGTGCAGGCTTCTGGGTGGGTGCCACCATCATTTATTTCTTTGTTTAACTGCTTTCTGTCTGGAAAAAAAATCCTCCTGATACAGAACTTCTATGTCAATCAAAAAGAACGATACCACCTGAGGTTGTCCTGGACTTGCAGGGAGGATTTTGTGGGAGAGCATTCATACATGCAACCTCCACCCCTGCTACCAGCAGCCTGAAGTGGCATCACCTGGGAAAAAGTCATCCCTCTTCTTTCAGTCAATTTCATAGCCCAGTCCTCAGATCATTTTCAAAGTTAAGAAAACCATCCTTCTTATATGGTTTTATTTGGACTTGGGTGGAAACCAAACAAAAGCTGCTGACAGCTGTACCCTCTGGTTTGGAAGATCTACCAAGATGAAGTGAAAGGTTTGTCCCAAAGAATTGTCTTTATTGAATTACTTATCCTGAAAGAGGACCTGGTTTGTGTTTAAAGACCAGTCCTTAATACCTAGGAGCACTTAAGAAAACCTTGCTTTCTTCGTTGGTCCTTCAGAGACACAGGTGCCCACTAGAAGCATTAAACTCTCTCTTCCTCTCTATCCCTCTCATTCATACACACACACACACACACACACACACACACACACATATATATGAATGAATGAATGAATGAATGAATGAATGAATGAATGAATGAGATATTATCCTAGTGAAACTATCCTATTATCCTGTTTGTGTGTTCAGCTGGCTATGAGCTAAAGTTCTGCTGTAAGAGAGCCACGGGTGTCCTGGGAAGAGGGGATAGCCATAGGGCATACTATAAGAATTTGTTTCAGATAAATTAGGGGATTTTAAAATATCCTTAGGTTAAAATGACTTCTCATCATCTCACAATTCAACTGCTACATTAAGAACATAAGAACCTTGGTAGATCAAACAAAATCCCATGGGTTATAAGAGTGCTGTTTCTTCTTCCATGCAGCCATGCCACCCAGGTTTGGGTGACACAATAAGCTGTGCCCAGGAGCGGATTCTGGAAGTCATACCTGGCACATGTCACAATTTAAATAAGTCACATTTGATCATGCAAACTTTTCATCATCGGGGACTTGCTTTCAGTTGTCCTAATAATTTCAGTTGCCCTTTTCTACATCATTTCTAGCTCTATAATATTTTTGAGATGCAGTAACTAAAACTGAATATACACATTTCTCCAAGTGTCAGCCCGCCATCAACTTGCATTTGTTTAAAGGCATTATAATCCTATGCTTTCCTGATAACCCACAACACAGAATTTGTTGAATTTGCCTTTTCAACAGCAGTTGCACAGGGTCAATATTTTTATGGAGCTGTCCACATCCGCAAGATCCCTTTCCTGGTCAGTCACCACCAGCTCAAACCCATCAGCATATAGGTGGGAAGATACTGTGACCCAATGTTTTTCTTTTCAGACATGCTTAGAATGAAGCCCATTTGCCATGTTAAATACCATTCCCCTAATTTAGAGAGATCTTTTTGGAGATCTTTGTTCTCCCCTTCACCATTTTTTTTAACCAAGCTAAATAATGTGGTGTTACAAACAAACTTGGAACCTTGTTCTCATCCAAACCCCATATTATTTGTGAACAATTTAAAAAAAAAACACCAGTCCCAAAACAGATCTTTGAGGGACTCCACTGTTATATCCTTCCATTGTAAGAACTGACAATCTATTACTACTGTATCCTTTCTGTTCCTCAACAGCATAAGGACCTGTAGCAGAAGCCATGTTTGTTCTTCTTAAAGAAGACATGTCCTTCTGTATGTGCTATAATTTTATCTTTAATCAAACTTACCACCATTTTACTCAAAGCAAAAGCTAACCTAACTCCACCACACACGCTTCCTGAATCCCTCATTGCAAAGTGGTATCACAATGACCACTGTCTACAACTCCAGTACAGAAAATGGTCTTATGGATGTATTACATATTTTCATTATAAAATTAATAATTTCACAGTTGTTTTAAGAATTCTGGAGTTATGCCATATGGCCATGGAAGTTTTTTTTGTTTTCATTGTGTCATTATTTATTTTTATTTATTTAACTCATAAATAAAATGTGCCTTTGTTTGTTTGTTTGTTTTTATTTAACTCATACCCCAATGTGGGTGGAGGGGGGCAACAATTCTAAACATCAGTATCTAGAATGCTATCCAAATGATTTGGTTCCTCTTTTAAGACGCAATTAGCCTTTTCTTCCTTCTTGTCTAGAGAAGTTCAGGTTTGGTTTCAAGTCTTGCTGACTCATTCCGTGGTGATTGTTTACTGGATGTACTTTAGAGGATAAAGAGCTTTGCCAAAGAGTGATCTGTTGCTTTAAAAGTACAAACAGGAAACCTAGCTCTCGACAAATATTAGGTACTGCAGTCTTGTTTTGCTTCAATTGGATGATGGATTTATATTAATATTCCTCACTGTCACCAGAATTCCAGCAACCCTTGGTTCTGTCAGGCAGCCTCTGTAATAATAATCTCACACTCTGCCTTATCACTGTGTTTCGGATATACACTCCTGGATGATAAGTTATATCCAGATAAGGCTGAATTGCCAGTTCTGACCCTGAAGAGTTCCCTTTTTTCCTCTCCCAAGGCCAAGTATTTTTTTTTTTCCCAATTTCAGCAGCTCATTGTCTTCTTATACTGTGAATAATGCTCATGAGGCTTACAATTTATTTTCGTTGAAACTATTAACCCAATTAGCTGACATTTGTCCCATGTTTTAGTGATTCCGGATATAACAACCATCTTTCTATTTTTCACCATAGCAAAACAGTGTTTACCTAGATTACTTTCTTCTACTCTTAGTAGCATTTGACTTACCTGGCTTGACTACTCTCTCCTTTCCAATGCTAATCCTTCCAGTGCTGTCATGGTTAATTTTTATGTGTAAGGGCTTGTCATGATTGCCTCTGTAGCCATACCCCAATGAGAATCCAGAGTCACAATCCCTGAAGATAACTAGAAGATAGGATAGATAGATGATAGACAGATGGATGGACGGACGGACAGATGGATGCATGATAGATGATGGATTCTGCTTTGTATTATTTATGCTAAAAGGGTTTAAAATAAAAAAATATATATATTCAAAATGAGGACAGCATTAATAAAATTTCACAATTTACTTTATGGAGCAGAACTGTGTTACGTATTAATAAAATAGCATCTTTTTCTCTTCCAACAGGCTAACATTCCACCAAGTAGAGATGTACCTTGAGGATAAACTTCATGGTTACATAAAAGTTATGTGGAAGAAAGCAGCAGCTGACAATTTCATTAAAAGGGTACATTACCAATATTTTAAAAGTGTTAATCCTGTTCACAAGTAAGGGATCTTTGAAACACAAATAAAGCATGCTTTGTTCAAAAAGCAAGTGGTTTATTAGGAGGGGAAAAAGTATCTTTTTGCTTATTTCTTCTTAAACTCCCAGTGCCTAGCAACCCTCTACTCTACAAGTCCAGGCATCTTCCTTCAGATGTAGTTATTTCATTTGTTTCACAACATGTTTACTGACCTGTTGTGCCTTTGCAATTAGAATCCTCACTGGCAGGCATTCTCCGAGCCATAAACAAATTTGGATTTAAACCTTTGGTAACATGTTGTTGGCTTTTTTTCCCCTTTGCGTCACTGGCTTCACTGTTGTATGGCTTCTTGTGAATCTCTGTGTGATGGTTTTACACATGGTGGTAGAAGTGGAAGTGATAGAGATTAGAGCCAGTTTACAAGTGCTGGAAATATAATGTGTATCCAGTCTTACACAGATCAGTAATTGAGCTGATGAACAGGCCTGGCAAGAACGAGCTATCAAAATCAAGATTTTTACACGGCTTTTGTGGTTTATAAAATAGAGTCAACCAATGACATCAATGCCAAGCACACACATGTTCTCATGTGCAATGGATCAGACTTTAAAGCAGTACTTACTGTGTACAGGTTAAACAGCCAAGAATCTAATTCATGTTGACCAACAGAGAGAATACAGAATTGCGAATGTGTTTGAGTCCCACCTAATCAGAAGATTTTTCAGTCTTTTTAAAAAGATTGTTAAACTCACTTCTAGACGAAGTGTGTCACAACCCACGTGGCCTCAGGCATTCTTCACACTGTCATTTTCTTCCGACAGCTTCAGAAGAACTACATTAACCGCAGCACATATCATTATCATTTCTGCTGTAAAAGCTTGAAGGAGTCTGGAAGCAAAATAAGACACAGTTGGGGGAGGGGGTAGAGAACACACAATGCTTTAGATATTGTCTTATGCCCAAAGGACTTCTATTTTGAATTTATTCAAATAATAATCATTAACTCAATAATACAATCTTACTGCATAATCATCTAGAAGTTTTTCCTGCTTGGAGCAAAGATATCTTCTCAGAACTTATTTTTAATGTATCTGAACGAACGGGTGCAAACTAATGGCCCTCTGAATGCATTTGAAATCAGTAACATGCTTTCAGTTATGTGCTCAATTGCATCTCATATTCTCACTTGCCCCCCCCCCCTTACTTACAGAACTATAATGAACTATTGAAATAACTTCCTAATGTGCTGAAAAATACAGGAAGGAGTTGTTCGCTTTTGCTTTTTAGCATATAAACCACCCTCATACCATGACCCTGCATTAAACTGACTTTTTGCCATTGATTTAGCATGGTTTTTACCCTCTATATGTTTTTCGGCTGATGGCTAGGGGATGGTGTACACAAATGCATAGGATGATTCACAATATAAAAGGACTGCACCCACAACTGCATCTATAATGTGGCAGTCATTCAAGACTGTTTCATGGGGGCGGCGGGGTACATAGTGAGTAGTAATACAAGAGTTATTTCTTGCTCACAAAAGCAGGTTCAGCACTGGACATAAAAAGCTACATTTCAGCAAAGGTAAAATGCTACTAGCATAGCTATCCTAAATGTATTTATCCCTGACTGCTCTTTAGAAGGCCAGATCCTGAAGATGAAACTCAAATACTTTGGCCACCTAATGAGAAGGAAGGACTCCCTGGAGAAGAGCCCGATGCAGGGTACAAATGAGGGCAAAAGAAGGAGGGGACGGCAGAGGATGAGGTGGCTGGATGGAGTCATTGGGGCAGTGGATGTGGGCTTGGGTGGACTCCAAGGGATGGTGGGGGACAGAAGAGTCTGGAACAAGAGTCTGAAGAGGAACGTTGTCCATGGGATCATGATGGGTCGGGCACAACTTCATGACTAAACAAACTAACAAAACAAGGACTGTTGAAGTGAGTGGGACTTCGAAACAGATAGGCATGGAGTTGTATAGCCATAAGATCATTCTATGAAAAAGAATAAAGTGTGAACATCTGCTTCTCTTGCAAAAAAAAAAAAAAAAAAAAAGCTTACAAAAGACTTACAGAAAATCTCATCCACTTAGAGAGACCTTGGGCTAATAATGTGAAAAATGTTTAATAATAAATAATAATAAATAAATTCTAGCAAGCAAGGAGGTACAGCTGGAGGAAAGACAACAGCAGGAAACCCAATCAAGGAATAAAGCATGATTTCTTGCATTCCCTTTGCATACCTCCAACATTTAGAAGAAACCAGTTAGGCCACGGGGGTCAAATCCCCTATTTACTGCAGGAATCCATTTTAAGCATTCCTGACAGATGGCTGTCCAGCTCTGCTTGAATGTCTCCAGCAATGGAGATCCCACCAGTTGATTCCACTGCCTGCTGCTTTAGGAAGATCTTCCTTACCCTCAATTGAAATCTGCCTTCCTTTATCTTAAGCCCATTATTTTCTGTCCTAAGTTCTTGGATGACAGAGGACAAGCACAGCCTTCTTCTGTGAGATGCTTTAGGTATTTGTAAAGTACATTGCTGAAAGCTCCACTCCATCTGCTCATTAATTGACTCTGCAACTAATCCTTTTAATCATGAAGGTGTTTGTTTTTTTGGTTAAAGATACCCTAGAACAAAAAAATGATACTTCAATCTGTTAACATCAGTTCAAAATAAATCTTACCAAGATGTAGCCTGTATGGTGTTCATGAGCTGGTTTCCCATGTGTTGTGCTTCAAAATCAAAATTATCAAGATCTCAAACTCTGAGATTTCACTTAAGCAGAGTCTGAGAAGAAGCTGAAGTCTGAAGACAGCAAAATCTAGCAGATCATGCTAACAGCATTTTATCAAGGCATTTTTACTAATTTACCAGGGGCAAAGGCCAGAAAATAAGGAATATCCCAAGACCTATATATTTGCTGCATGAAAAGCACTTTCCAGCTTGTCTTCATTGTAATGTGAACTTGCCAAAGGCTTTCTCCAGGAAGGAAGAGTTAACTGACAAGAGGGGCAAATTGTTTCATTTGCCAGGTGTTTGCTCAGTGAGGCACTGGCAGCCAAGGTCAAAGGAGAGCCAAATAGTGTGCAGAACAGAGAGATATTGTGTGTTATACCCAAGGACAGGACAATTCATACTCCCAAGGACAGGACAGGAGATTGGGACACTAAGGGCACATGGCCCTCACCTGGGATACATCACATGCTGTCACCCAATGAGTTATCTGATTGGGGCTGGGGGGATAACTCTTTGAAGAGAGGTCTCATTCTTTCTGCCAGATGCTCTGTCAAGGAACATTGTGATACTCTGTGTCACTGAACTCTGTGACTGGTATAGCATCTGTGTCTAGAGCTAGGTAGGTAAAGCCTCGTTGTTTTGTGTCTGAGGAAGTCAATTCAGCCTGGGATCCTGAGGGCTTTGATTGGCTGTGAAGTGTATCAGTGCTACTCTCCAAATCCCCTTTTCCTTTCCCCTGTGTATTTTGTGCCTTGTGTGTTTTAGCTGTTTTAATACCCTCCACCCCTTTTAATAAATTTCCTTTTCCCCAAAACTTGGCCTGTTCTGTGCTGAATCCACTACCTACATCTTCCTTAAAACGTGGTGCCCAAAGTAGGCACAGTACGTCAGATGAGGCCTAACCAGTGCTGAGTAAAAAGGAACTACTAGTATTTCACATGATTTGGAAGAAATACCTCTATTAGTGATACTTCTGTTAATGCAGCCTAATATAGCATTTGCCCTTTTTTCAGCCACATCACTTTGCTGACTCAGCCTTAGCTTGTGATCTACAGCAATTCCAAGATCCTTGTCACTTGCAGTATTGTTGAGCCAAGTATTCCCCATCTTGTAATGATGCGTTTGGTTTCTTTTTCCTAGGCGCAGAACTTGGAATTTGTTCCCACTGAATTTCATTTTGTTGTTTTCAGCCCAGCACTCCAGCGTATCAAGATCACCTTGAATCTTCTTTCTGTCTTCCAGGGTATTAGCTATCCAACCCAGTTTTGTGTCATCTGCAAATGTGATAACCATTCCCTGCACTTCCTTGTACAAGTCATTCATAAAAATGTGGAGGCACACTGGGCACAGCACTAAAGCCCACTGTACCTCACTTGTTACCTCTCCCCAGTTTTGAAATTGATCTGCACTCTTTGAGTCTAATTCTGTAGCCAACCATAGCCAATAGCTTCATTATTTGATGGGAGAAAGAGACTGACCTGCCAATTGCATTTTAGATATGGAAGAAAATATAGACACAGAGTGTTCATGTTGCAGAAGTATAAAAGAGAATAATTATAAAAGACCCTATCAATGCTAACGGGTACCTAATAAATTGAGTCTCATTTATGGGAACTGTAAAGTGTTGGCAGTGTGACAATAGTAATGCTAATTTTAGACACATTTGATGTAAATGTCCTCTAATTAAGCACTTTTGGGAAAAGATTATATGTGTAATATCAATAATTACACTTCTTTCTATATCTTTAACAATCCTACTTAGTTATTAAGTTGAACAGAGAGGTCTTACATATAAATAAATGGTTCATTCTGCTGGGATTTTGGTTTCCAGAAATGGGAGGAGCAATGCTACCCAACTCAGAAAGAATTAATAGGTTCAGGCAACACAATAAACATAATAACTATCTCTCAAGGCCAGACTACAAGCTAAGTATGAGTTGCCATTATAACACATGTTGTTGCTGAAACATGAGTTACTGTGTTGTCTCAACCCAGCTAAAATAACAGACCAGATGAACAACCCAGAGTTCACAGTGCAATGATAAACCAAGGTTTCTTTTCAGCCATTGCTCATGGTTAATGAGTCACGGTTTCTTAGTGCAGCTGAGTTCAGGCAACAGGATAAGCCGCATTTGAACAATTGTACACACTCAACCAATGTTCATGGCTTGGTTTATCATGTTGTCTCAACTCAATTGATGGTTGGGTAAAGTCTGGGAAGACTGAGATGACAGGTGCTTTATTCAGGTGAGAGTTAAAGGGGATTCTGAGATGCATTTTCAAATCAAAAAAGTCTGAAAAGGAATTATACTCCTATAAGCTTAAATGCCAATAGAATTCTTCACATGATCAGCAACTCATTTAAATGAATATGAATAAAAAATCCCTTTCAGACTTTGCCAGTTCAACCCAGCAAGGTCAGAACTGCAGGGAACACAGCCAGAGATGCCAAGCATGGGGCCAGAATGCGTAGTCCCATCCCACGATCAACCCTGACCTTACAAAAGTTCTCTTGGACATCTCAATCAGGCTTAAATTAACCGAGTATGTCTTCCTAAGAGATGGCAAAAAACAGTCTGCATGATTATCTAATGTCTGGCATGCTTTTACTGACTTTATGAAAGCTGGGTACAACTTGGCCATTGATAGATATAAATGGTTTTCCTTGTTATAAGCCAATTAAAATGTGAAATTTGTCACCTTCTCTCTGCATTGACTAATTCTTTTCTTTGCTTGTCTAATAGCATACTAGCTAGGTGTTCTGAATTATATTGTGTGGGAATGTTAGATAGCATTGATCTTTGGGGAGTCACATGAATATTTTGTTTATAATATATATTACTATACACACGCACACAAGTAATATCTTCAAATGTGAGTAGACCTTCAAGAATAAACACCATTTGTCTTTCATTTAACTTCTGCCAGAGCCCCTGAGAGGCTCCCTTCCACTGGTTGTTCCACTCATGGTGGTAACCAAAGGCTCTTTTTACCGATTGTGATGGACACCAGGAATTCCATTATCTCCCTTCCTAAGAGTCCAGAGTCAATCACAGTGCTTGGAATTGTCCAGGGGACTGTGAAAGGCATTTTATCCTTCATTTCGGTTTGGCAATGCAAACCAGAATAAATGTCAACATCCAGTGGCAGAATGAGAATGGATAGTAGAAGCTCAGGAAGCACTGCGTACCTCAGCTCAGAGTTGAAAAACTGTAACTGTTATAAGACAGGCAAGGACCTGAATGCATCGCTTGTTTCAAAATGTAGATTTTTTTTTTATTTTTTTATTTATTTCTCCTGTTAATATTTGGTGTCAGAGTGGTTTACCAAGGGACAAGAGAGGAACATCTTTGGAAGTAATCTTGGTGGCAATGAGATATTTAGATCATTGCTCTAGACATCCTGAGGCTTTGGAGTTCAAGGCTTGTGATGAGAGAAGAGTGCCCTGGGAAACCACTGGTGCCTCTGAAGGATTGGGAAGGGAAGTCAGCGTGTATGAGGCTGAGCCTCTTCTAGGAATTCCAGATGAGAGGCAAGCAGGGTACCTGAAGGGGATCTAGTGACCTCTGTATAGGTCCTGAATATACTCAGTAAGAGAATTTGTTCTATGCACAAAAGAGAAAGGGAGTTGATAAACCCACTAGTTTTCTGCAAAGGTGGATAGTGGGGTCTAGCTCACCAACCTAAGTGGTTCATCAGCTGCACTCTTTTCCATGCTAGGAAGAAATGACTTGCCGATGCTTTATCATACTTTATCACAGCCAAACAAGATTACTATAGCTAATTAGAATGCAGCCATCAGACTGCTGAGTGGGGCTGGCTCAGAAAAGTTCCATAAATGGACACATGCTGTCAAGCCTTAAAATGTTTATCAATCAGCAGTAATGTAATGGAAGCACAATGCAAAGGTGTCACATTACTCCTCTAAGGATTCACCTAATATATATCAATATTCTATTCAATATTTTTGGAAGGAGTGTGGTTAGATTGGTTTATACATTCATCTTTGATGGAAATATTCAACAGTGCAGAAGTTGGAAACAAAGTGCTGATTACTCTCAGCAATTTCTTCACTGTAGACCACCAGTAACTCCTAAGCGATTCTTCAACTTTTTGAACATAAATACACTGCATAGAAACCTCCTTGAGCGATTGCAAATAGCATCTGATTGGAAGTCTCCAAAGCAACCAACTAAAAAGCAAAGGGTTGATAAAATTTGGGAGATTATCAGAGCAGTGCTATTGGGCCGCTCATAACCTTCTGAAGATTGCAGGCATCCAGTTGAGTACGAGAGCAATACATGCATATAAATGTTTCCTCTTCTTCAGGAGGGAAAGGAGATGAAGCACTAACAAGCTTTGGCAGAATCCCCTCTGCAATGGTCCCCAGCAGCTGTCCTAAAGTGATCTCCCATTTTCAGGTGTTTCCTGGGGCAGAAAGAACCATGTTGGCTTGTGGGGAAGGGAGCTCCAAAGGCAGAGACCCTGTTGTGACTGCCAGCTTTTCCTAAAGCCACCCAGATAACAAACCTACCATCCACTGGATTGTACCCTATGACTATATTAAAAGTGCAGCAAGAAAGCAATCTTAACTTCAAGAATCCTGTTACGGTGCTGTGGTTTCTATTTATTTCATACACTGAAGCTCTTCAAACTTTAGATCAAATTCCAAGCAAGTACAATTGCATATATTTTTTCTGACTAATACATACATGCACACACAAAATAACACATACTCACGCAGTTTTCTTTTATATACTTTATGAATTATACTTTACTGTTCCATTAGGTGTTGAGATATTTATTTTTCATGGCTTCAAATTTGCTCCCAGTTGCTTTTCAAGTGCAAGTGATGCCTTGAGATTTAAAACCCTAAATGTGTTGAGTCGAAAAGTCCATATGAAGGTATACCTATACGTAAAATATAGATCTAAGCCTTCTTACATCACCCAGGGGAGGACCTTCTCAGTACTTCCTCCCAAGGGACAATTACTCCATACTCCCTTTGGCATTCAGATATGAACCAGAGGCTGCACTTTTTCAGACAATATGAGTTTGAAGAAATCTCCTTTTTTTGACTGCTGCTTCACTACTTACTGATTTACTGTTTTTGAATACTATATCCCAATTTCTGTTTAAATGCTGTTAACTCCTTCAGTCTCTCTTAACTCAAAAAAGTCTCTGTGTTCCACCAATAAGCACACAGATAATGTCCATTGAATAAGGGAATCCTTCTTAGAGGAAAATGCCTGCACCTGGCATGGTGACAAGCAGGGCAAGCATCAAGGGTAGGCATGGTCAAGCCCCTGCTGAGCCCCGCTGGCAAGAAACTCCTAGAGTTGATATTCCTCTTCATTACTGCAACCTGCTCGTTCACCTGCCTCTCTCAGACAATGGTGGTGGTGGTGAGGAGGAAGAGTTGACCCACTGCCTACTTTTCCACTGGATCTCAGCCTCTCAAATAAGCAAGTGGCAGCAATATTGAGAAAGAGGATAAGAAGCAGCAGCAGATGGTGGCAATCATAGTGGGGAAGCTGGATTCACTGCAGGAAAGTCCTATGGAATGTGTCCTGCCCAAGCATCCTCAGAAAATTGGAGCTGGCAGTGGAGGCAGTGACAGATATAACTCAGTAGAAGTAGCTTTCAAATATTTCTCCATTACATAAGGAATTTAAGAACTTCTAGCTAAATCCTTCTGGAACACAGGTTATCCAGAATCAAAGGTTGCTAAGAAAAAAATGGTATTCACTCCAGCCTTTGCGTTCCTTGAGGATCTGCAGGAAATAGGCAAGGGAACAGCTACTGGAATATCTGCAAAGAGAAAACAGAGCTCCTGTATTTGATTTCAACGTTTTTTGTTTGTACTCTTTACTTTGAAGAAATGCAGGCAACAGCTGGAAAGAAGCAGGGAAACCAGGAACAGAGGGAAATGGGCATCACGGCAGGAAGAACAAAACGTAATCTGAGGCACAAATGAGTAAGAGGCAGCAATAGATAAGACGACAGTCTTGATATCAGCCTCCTCACTCTTCAGCAGTATGGCAGCATTTCCATAATTTCCTCAAATAGGTATACCTCTGGGATGTAATCAATTGCTATAAAATTTTTCTGTGGCATGCTATAAAATATGAAGTCCTTCCATAAAATAAGTATCTCTTCTCCTTAGTCTTTGAACAAACAAACAAACAAACAAACAACAAAACAATTGTTTGGATATGTTGTATGTCATTATTTCTGTCACTTTCTGGCCATATAGGTATGGGCTGTAATTCCACATGGTGGCTGAATACATAATTGTGCTAAATTGCAAGACATGGGTGCATTGCACAGCTTCTCTATCTTTTTCTCCATAATTTTTGGGGGGGCTAGAAAGGAAAATGATGAAAGAAAGCATAGGAGAGTACAGTGTGGGAGGATTAGACACCCCCAGATATTCCATGTTTAAGGCCAATGGTTGCATGATAAAAATGCCATCTGGAAGCACCCACAGTCTTCACGTTAGTGCCTCTTTAGGTTCAGTCAGCATTTGAAATTTAAACCAAACCTGGCTGTAAATAAGCAGTAGCTGTTTTGCATATGCATTCTAATAGAAATTTGGTTTTAACCCTGTTGCAGGGGTGGGGGAGAGAACAATTTGAGGTTTTCCCTACTGTTTGCCAGTCATGGGCTAGACTTCATTCCATTACCCCTACTCTAATGGTCCACCATGTTGATTTTCTCTCCACTACCATGTAGAATCTTCCTTCATTCCTATATCTTTCATTCTCCAGAGATCCTCCATTCCAACTTTTTCCTTTCCCTTTTTTCCATAGATCATAAAAGCCAGCTTCATAGCCAGTTTTCACAATCCCTGTTTTGACTGTCACAAACAGCCCTTCGAAGTTGCAATCCATACTTGTCAGAAGTGTGTGTGTGTGTGTGTGTGTGCGTGCGCGCGTGCGTGATTTAGTATACATGCTGGTGCACATTTTCACTTTTACCTATACCTCTGTGTGCTCAAAAAGTCATAAAAGTGTTTTACCCCCTTTTCCAGGGAAAATAATTTTGACAGCTAGTTATCAGAGCCCTGGATCCCTTTGGCAGCTAGCTGTCAAGGCTGCCAAAACTCCTCTTCCCTAGGAAAAACTGAGGGTGCACCTTTGTACTTTCCCAAGCCCCCAGAAGCTTGAGGAAAAGTACAAAATCTGTGCCAGTGTGTGGACTAGCTGGTTGGGGGAGGGGGCAGGAAGATGATCTTGCAGCAAAGCAAGGTATAAATACCAAAACTTTCCCTTTTGGCATGCAAAGATCATTCAAGCCTTTGGTTTCTCTTTGCAGTCCCTTTTCCACTTGTATTCTTTTTTTTTTTTTTTTTTTTTTTTTTTTGCAACTGTCAAGATAAACCCAAGGGACAGGGGGAACAATTTGGGACCCCTTCTGGACAATGTCAGGGGTGGTACCTCCTGACTTTGGCAGCAGGCACTCTTAGAAACTGACCCAGTTTCAGCCTCAAATTCCCATATTGATGCAACTGCAAAGGTTGGCAATTGTACAAGTGCAGAAAAATATTTTTTAAAACATGGATCTTTGAAAGCGAATGTGTGCGTGCATGCACAAAGATGGGAAAAATTGTTCTGTCAGCCATGGACAGTACCTCCAAGGTGCTGCTCCAGTACTCTGAAAGGACAGTCAGTGGTTGTCAAAACAAGGATCAAGAAATCCAGCTGTCAAGGCAGTTTCCAATATCCCCGGGAGGTGAAAAAAAAAAAACAAGGAAGATGAAATGCCACTGCAAAGCATTTTTGCTTATTTTATTCCATTCTTCCTTCTTTAATTGTATGGTTTGGTTTGGTTTGGTTCCTATATTGCACAATAAAACATAAATAAATAAACCCCAAATGGCTCACAATCACAGGGGGAAGAAGCCAATGACAACCACCCCAAGTGCCATTTGGAGACTCTGGGAGCAGCTGTCAATGGTGGTCTCCTAGGAGCTGCATGGCAAGAATGGCCAAGGAGCTCAGTAGCCAGCTCCCCATGCCCATGACGGGTTTGGCTGCACAATTTCAAATAGCATGACAAGCCATCAAACCCCTACAACAGCCCATGGGCTGCTGAGGTGGTTTGTTGCCCACACAAGTCACTCTGGCAAAAATCAGTTCAGATTTTCCGTGGCATGACAGTCTATCATGAATCTGCCCAGGACAGATTGTTTTGTTGTGCACACCCCGTCAGAGGTTTAAAACAGGGGAATGCTTGAAGTTACAAGGCATAAAAGAGGTTTGGTTCCTTTGAGCAATAAATATAACTGAAGAACTAATCATTTCCTGGACTTTCACTTGAAACTATTTACATATAGAACGTTTATTATAGCACCCAAAAGGTAGAAATAATGCAGTTGAATCTTACCATGGGATTATCCTCCTACTTCCTGCTGGCTGTGCGTTTAGCTACAGCAGACACCCAGATTGGTTTCATTGTGGTCCCACTGCAAAACCAATGATTCACTGGAGCACACTGTATTATCAGACCTACCATGTGCAAGTTTATTATTTAAGTTCTTTGTTGTTGCCGTTGCTACTAATTTAGTCACTACAATTGCTGCTGTCTGAACCTTTTAGACTGTCATTTGAGAAATGTGTTATAAAGAATGCAATGCCTTCCTTCAGGCTGTGCATCTTCCAGAGATGGTCTAACATAAATTAACTCTGTTTGTAGAAATTGAGATTTATTTCCACTTTATAAAAGAGAATATCTCAATCCAAATTTTAATTTACCATTTGCTTTAGAGGAAGCACTTAATTATACACCAAGAAGGAAGAATGGAAAAGAAGAAAGAACAACCTAAAACCTAAGCAAGACAGAGCTATTAAAAAGAAAGGAGGGGCTGGAAATCTAACAACGCAACCATTTGCAGTTGCATTGGTCATGGGTTTGGATCCCCAGGTACTCTGTAAACCAGCAGTCAAGTTCATTCATGGCCCAGCATGCATCCCCCAGGTTGCACGTATTTTTGTCATAGTTCGTTTGCTGCTCAAGAATTCATAGGCAAGTTTTGTCTTTCATAGTGCTTGAATTCTGTATTGAGGTGACCTTCAAGGGACTGCAGCACATACACCCAGCCAAACATATAGGAAATTGCCCAAAATACCTCCTACGTTGGCCACGAATCCTTTTCTATGGAAGAGAATCCTCCTCTTGAAGGTCTTGCCTGTTCAATTTTGGTTCAAAGATAATGAACCATATGAAAAGTTGCCTTTCAACACATTGGCACCGGGACAACAGGCCACACAGGAAGGCACACCAGTCCCATGATCACACTTTTCCTCAGTATGGTGACACAGATACCTATTTTAATGTTAATAATGATTTCTAAATTTTCAACTCTCTATATAAATTAGCGTATACAAATATTTAAAAGCTTGTCTCTTCTTTTTTCTTGTCTTTTTCTATAATGTACTTCTTTTTTGGCATTTTGGAAGGGGCTCAGACACAGTCCATGGAGAAAGGATGGAAAATAAACCAAAGCACAAGGGTGCTGTAGAGATGATCTCATTCATTTCAGTGAAGCACCTGGGGACATCCACTGGCCTGGACCTGGAATTTTTGTGTGTCAAGTCAATTGAAGGCTTCCAGTGGCTTGGACCATGAGAAGCACAAGCAGGGTTCTGCTCCTGAAGCAGGGATTTCTGGCTTCCTCCTCCTCCTCACTGAAGCCTCCTGCACACCCCAAAAGCGGCTCCAGAGGCTGCAGGAAACTTCCTTGGTGCAATGTAGAAGGTGCAGCTCAGGGAAAAAGGGAAACCAGCAGAAATTACACACACACATACACTTGTTCAAGAGTAGTAGCAGGCAACCTTTTCAACCTCCAGGGTCATATCCAGTGTGTGCATGCACATGCATGCGCACACACACACACACACACACACACTCTCATACCCATGCAAGGAAAGAATCTGCTCAATCCAAGCTAATATGTATGTGCATGTCCTTTGTTTCTGATGTACTTTTTAAAGATCTCCACCTCTCTTCTTGCAATGTTGTTACACAAGGAGTCAGAATAGTGGATCTCATATGTCATGTTGCCAAACCATATCCCAGTGTTTGGGCTCCTTCTTATTTTTCTCCACTTTCCTTCAGAGCAAACACTGAGCTCCATTTTATTATCTCCAGTAAAGCAGCCACCAAGTTGGCAGCCAAAGTTATTCTACATTATCCCCTTCAAATGTAAATCTAGAATAAATGCTCAAAATGTCTCTGCTGAGATACAAGCACAATTATGACAGCTTTCTTTTTAGCACCATAGGCAAAAAATAAATCATTGCACAAGCCATAACTACATTATATGTCCTTTTAAAAAATCATAGCAACCTTTATTGCCAATTCTTGTTATCACATCACCATCCACATGGCAGTTTTGTTAAAGTCTATGCTTTCAGAGACCTGTGAATACGTTCAGTGTCCATTTGGATTTTTATTTTTAAACCTGGATTTAGATCTTTGCATTCCCCCAGGGCTGGAATGCAGAAAAATATTGTCTGAATGGCATAAATGCTTTTAAAATCGCATACTAAAGTGCTGTTATTTTTAAAGCTCCTATTAACATAAAGGACATAGAATTGGGGTCAACTGGTGCCCTACTGGGTGTTTAACCTCTACGCAATCCCAGTCATGTGAATCAGCAGCCACAGATGCTGAGTCCTCCTGTCACATCCCCAGCATCCATGTGTCCATGTATCAATTGGAAAGCTCTTGAGCACTTGTGCTCAAATAGCCTCAAGGACCTAACTGAGTAGAGCTCTAAATCCCACAAGGGGACTTCAGAGACAAAGAATGGAGATGTGACAGGGCAGGGATGGCCTGAACTCTCCCCCCATGAATGCATGGAGAGAGGGCTTGGAATTTAAACTGAGGGCCACAAATCATTCAAAATGACTCGCTTGCCTCTTCCCTTTAGTTTGATGCTTCCTGAGAAATTGCTGGCTTCATCTGTTCCCCATACATATACTGAAGGGGTGGTTTCTCCTGCAATTCATCCATTTAACAACATGGCCTGGATTTGGCTGAAATAGAGGGGCCACTAGAAAGATGCTAAAGAGGAGAAACAAGTGAGTGGCTGGGAAGAAGAAAAAAATGAGGAAATATCTAGCAGTACTGCACGAGCAGGGATGGATAACATCAAGCCAGATGGCAAGATAACATCAAGCCAATAAATAGTGGTGGCTCCGAAACCAAAATGGAATCCCTCCCCTGGAGCAAACAAAGCTTAATAAACTTACAGCAATATTCCACTTCTGATCTCATGAAACCAAAGCCCAAAATAACAAATTCTCAGTAAGGTCAGTGGTCTGAGAATTCTGCAAGCTCAGCAAGCTTTTTAAATACACAGTGTAAGATTATCTTGTAGAGCTGCATTTATAACCTGGTTTGTTCCAAACTCACTTTATATCATTTGTCAGGATCAAGTCTGACATGCACAATTGATCTGTTTCTACAGTAATAGGTATAGCAGCCCCTTCCCTTCCCTTCCCTTCCCTTCCCTTCCCTTCCCTTCCCTTCCCTTCCCTTGTTTTTTAAAGCATCATAAGGGAAGGTTTGAAAACAGCATCTCAGATTCAACGGTGACAAGGGCAAGGCTAGACCTTAGCTGCCCAGTGAGCACAGTGGAATATCAACATTTTCCAAGAACTTGCTCATCCCTCACCGTCATCCTCACCAAATCCTCCTGCATCTGACCACGGCTGTTTTCTGAAGTACCTTTGTTAAGAATGGAGCTGACCGCAGATGCAGAACTAGAAACCCAAAGAAGCCCAGGGAGGAAGATAGCACTCCCATATAATCGGCTCTGTTGAAAGCAAATCAAACCAACAGTTTAAACTGCAATAACCAGAACAGATCATGAGCTTAGGCTTTCCCCACACCCCCTTCTAAACCCATACACAGTGGGCAGGTTTGCACAACACGACATGCCATGGTGATTTCTTATGCAGTCCTGCTATGCAGCTACCACAAAGTCCCCTGGAAAGAGCAGCAGCTGCAGGAGCAGCTCCAGACATCCAACATAGGATTTAACCTCAGGTTTGGTGGCTAATGGGATATGTACCAACAGCAGGAGGACTGAATGAGGGAAGTGGAAACCATGCTAGCATAGAAACCACTTGATCATCTGTCAGGCACATCCAGGAAAAAATAATGCACATTGAAAACCATGCAGGGTTGCTTGTCATGACATGTGATCCCAGCCATTCAGTCTCTAGGCTCTGAACTGGGCCTGGAATCAGTTGGCATGGTCCTGGGGCCATGCTACCAGGAGTTCCCACCAGTACCAATGATTCCCTTGGGTCTCTGGCCACATATGTACCTGGTGGCAGCATGGATGGGTGGCCATTTTTATTTCCTACAATGCCCTGGACTGACACCATTTTATGGGCATTACAGAAAATTAAACACCTAGGCTGTTGCTTGGGGCATTACTAACAATAGGCATATGTGAGGAATCTGTTTTTAAAGTGAGAATCCATTCAATTTCCTGCATTCTCACTCATCTGCATAAGCCAAATTAACTAGGTAAAGTGATCCCCCACATGGAGTGGGCAGCATTGCACCTGCTGAGCCATATAACTGTAAAAAATGAGGAACATGACAGAAAAAAAGAGGTTGGCAACTCTAAATGAGCACTCCTTGATAGCTGGATAAACATGGATTCAAACCCAGACTTTTAGGAGATAAGCAATCAAAGCTCTGAGTTTGGAAGGGTGGAATTGTCAGTTTCAGTTTCTTCCACATTCAATTCTATATACATCTCCAGAGATTTTTGTTCCAGATATAAAGAAGTTAGTGAATTTTGGTAAATTCTTATCAAAACTGAAATCTTCACCCACCTTAATAATAAGTGCAGTTCCAGAGCATAAGACCCTTTTTACAAGGTGTGCCTGTACATATCCTAACATGTGTTTAGGGATTCCATCAAATTAACCTGCAATGTCAGGATTCAACTATTTATCTGATGGCAGCATTTTTTTCTCAACAGATGCAATGCATTATGGCATCTCACCAAAAATTTCAGGTAGCAACTGGTGTTTTTGTGCTTCTCATTTCCTGCTGGTGAATTTTTGTCTTTAGAGGAAATTAATGGAAGAGTGGATGATGCATAGACATGAGCACAAGAGCATGCCACTCCCTCTTACCCCACTTCCATACTCCATGCCTCTTCATTTAATTACTCAATTTATGTTTTTGTCAAGAGTCCTTTGCTGTTTCTGAATATTAACAGAAGAGGAAAGCTGGTTACACAGCCAATTGTTTTAATTTCTCCAAATTAGCTTCTCTTGCCTTGTCCTAATACTTATCCCTTTTTAGCAAGAGATTGGACATGAAACAAATTGACTGTGACACCCTAGAAACCCTTTTTGTTCATTTTTACTCCAGCATGGGTCACACAGAGCTTCAAACACCAATGAAGGCACACCCCAAAGTGTTTACCTTTCACAGGAGATGAGTGTAGACATCTGAATCAGATATCTGGGGATAAGAATGGTAGTTCTTTGTCCTGAAGATGAGTGCCTGCTGATAGAGAGACTGGATAGAACTGTTCAAAACCAAATGTTGCCAGCTGGTGATAAAGGGGCCAAATTCCTTGTTTCTTCATGCAAGCCAACCACTTAAGGTGGCAACTTAACAATCACCGAAAACTGATATGAAAGAACATAATGCTCCATAGCATGTGCACATGTGTGTGTGTTGTAAAAAACTTAAATAGATAAACAGGCCACTATCTGGGCACTCTCCCTCCATATGGTTCTTCAACTTCATGCCAGACTTGGATGGGACAACCCAACAAACAAAAGGTATCTTCAAATACAGGATTGTCCTCCCCCAGTTTTTCAAAATAGAGGATAGCCCTCTGTAAATTAGGACACCTGGCTAGCCTATCCGTCACAGAGAAAGGGCAATGGAATAGGGGAATGGATTGCATAGGTGCATAGCCCTGTGCATGTAAGAATTGTTTCAGTCAGGTATGCAAATATTATTCCCACAGTAGATGACATTATATGTGTACTATCCAAAAAGCATTGAAATTTTGCACCAAAAATAGCTGGTCTGTGATGTATAATGCATTATACAAATTTACCAGATTTACATAATTTATTCTCTTTTTGCTAAGCATAAGAAGGGGCAAACAAGACATCTATGCATGGCACGAAATTCCCATCCCCTGACTATTAAACATCTTCAAAGATGAAAAACTAAATTCTCCAGATGCTTAATTTTGCATTCAGTACCACTATCTGCATTCTCATGGGACAAATACACAAAGCTTTCATACAGCTGTTCGGAGGGAGGAGTTTACTCATCGCAGAAGAGACATCAACCCCATGGTTTGTGACAATGAATACAGGTGCCACTCTTCCTCATATTCCTGATATTTTCTAAAAAGTAGTTTGACTGTTGTGCCCCAAATCTATCCGTGTAGGAAATGTTGATTCATGGCTTCTCCTGCATTTTGTGATTACCCAGAAAGACAGATTACAACCATACTGTTCCTCTGCAATCAAGCCTGGGCAGACCTTCCTTGACAAAAACCTCTGCCAGAAGCAGTCCGCCTAAGCCTGGTATCAAATTTTTGCAGGCTCAGGCCATGACATGATGTGATCGTTCTCCACTTCCAAGCCAGTGATGGCCCTAGCGCAACCTTCTGCTGTATCCCAGCCTGTCCATGCCATTTGAGGGCTGAATTTGCCACAAAGCAAATTAACCTTTAGGACAGCTTTAGGCTCAAGAGAAAAAGCTTGCGACCAGAGCAGGGGAAGAAAGCAAATTTATTAATGGATAGGCAAGTGAGTAGAAACAGATGTGAGCCAAGATCTTTGCACTGCAGGATTTAATAGCCAAAATGACTAATCTACTGTTAATGATTTGGAAAAGCACAGATGTCTATTGTTGTGTACCAGCCCATAGACACCATTTGCACAAACGAAAGCTTAATCTCAGAAAATAAATATGGGCAAAGGGAACTAGTCCTCCTTGCCCATTAAGGGATTATTTGCATAACCACCATCTGGAATTTAAGTACATTTTTTTTTCAGTCTCTCCAATAAATAATGCACACAAAGATCCTTTCCCCCATTTCATACTGCAGAGATTCCTCAAAGCAGGCA
Organism: Varanus komodoensis; assembly: GCF_004798865.1. Classification (NCBI taxonomy): domain Eukaryota; kingdom Metazoa; phylum Chordata; class Lepidosauria; order Squamata; family Varanidae; genus Varanus; species Varanus komodoensis. Next base: position 10,022,399 of record NW_025335661.1, on the reverse strand, counting down.
TCTGTTTTTATCTGTTCAGAGAGCCATGGACAGCATGATCTTTATTTATTTATTGGTCTAAACCATCCCCGAACACACCTCTTTATGCACTGTTTTTCTCTCTAATTACTTTCATTATTAGAAGGCCGATGGTCCTGAACCCACTGACGTCAATTGGAGCTTTTGGCACAGATTTCAATAGAAACAGATTCAGAACTGGCCCAATCACTGGCAGCAAAATAACAAGCTATTTGAAAATACACACAATAAACTATCCACTGTAGTCAACAATTCTATTTCAAATGCAAGAATGACTCCTGAAATACTTGATTGCAGAAACAGCCCTGTGGAAATTAGAGCAATTGGCAAAATTGTGTAGCATATCAAGGCTAAGAGCTCTCACAGTAATAGGTTTTCAAGGCTGCAGATACAAACAAGTAACATTTAATAACATCTAGTGATGGTAATAAAAGTTGCTTTACTAGTAACAATAAACAAACGGACAGAAACATTACTCATTACAAAATGTCCTCTGTGGCTAACATGAAAGTTAAATTCTGTTCCAGCCCTATGGTAGGGTATTCATTCCATCTTATATTTAATGTAGATCTGTCCATGATTTTTTTTTCATACTTATTTTCTCTGACATGGAAAACCACCTCATATTTTATGACTTTGTTTCTGGATTTGCAACAAGCAGCAAAATGGTCAAAAGTACATTTTCCACAGAACTACCAACAGAAACAAAGGGCAGGTATATAGGGCTCCAGCCAATATGTGAAGGAAGGTTCTACAATTTATTCAATCTCATATTCTAATTGTTTAATTTATTAATATGAACTGAACTGAAGAGACATGCATCTTTTCCAATAAATCATTGTGACTTTTAGTGCTATTCAAAATAAATCCATTTTCATGTTAGGTCAATCCATGTCATCTTTCAAGGGGATTTTTCTAAAACTGCCTTCATATCTACAACCTCCTGCCTGGTATGGGTAGAATTGAGCACTACACACACACATACACACACATGCAAGTTACATCCCTATTGAAGGAAGTGCACTGATTGCCAGTGTCAGGGTGCATTGCCACTTGTCACGGGTTTATAAAGCTCCGAACAACTTGCGAACAGTTTCTCAGGGGGAGCAGCTTCTGCCATATTGTCCTGCCTGCCCAGCTGTAGCCTCGTGGTGTGCCACAACCATCTGTTACACATCCAGCAGCCACCTGGAAGAGAGTTTTCTTAGTAATACTGCATCCCCTTGGATACAGGCATAAACCAATTATATATGCTTCTTCACATGCTGAAAATGTAGTTATTTCAGTAGGTATTTTCGGCTATTGTGAGATAAAGAAATGCAATGTGATGACGACAACGGATGGTGAAATGAAGCAAATAGATTTGCCCTCCTCCTTTCAATTATTGGGTTTTTAAGTTCAATACTTTATGACCAAAATAAAACTCGATGTACATATCCAAGACGTGTAAGGGCAGAATATTGATTCCCATGTTAGGTGCCTTCATAAACGTTTTGTGCAAGCAATACATGAAAACCAACAGGACAAACCAGGAAATCTCACTTAACAACCTGTTCTGAAGCACATACAGCAAACTTGATCTTCTTTACCTTCACTAGGATAATGGTGTACTTTCATTTCCAAGTACTGTTTGCACTTGGAAAAAGTCAAGAAAGTGAAACCCAAATCACTGATGTGATCTGTTAGATCCACCCTTTCATTTGTATGAAATAGATGTCTTTCAAACGACTGCAACTGAGCATTGTAGTCATAAGAATGCAAGAAGAGCCGTGCTAGATCAGAGCAAGGGGCCATCTGGTCGAGCACTCTGTTCCCACAGTAGCTCACCTGTGAGAAACCCACAAACAGGACAACAGTGCAACAGCACCCTCCTGGCCAACTCTCACAGCAACTGACACTGGTGCTAGCACACAACTATCAGGACTACTACCATTATCCTCCGTGGAACTTTCTAATCCCCTTATAAAGCCACCCAAGCTGATGACCATCCTAACATCTTGTACTAGCATATTCCACAGTTTATCTACACACTGTGCAAAGAAATGCCTCCATTTATCTTCCTGAGTTTTCCACCAGTCAACCTCATGAAATGACCCCAAGATTTTAGCATTATGAGAGAGGGAGAAAAATGGCATGAAACAGTTTTAAGAGATGGACAGAGAGTTCCATGGGGGTTCCAGTTTACAAATAATGTTTCGGCATACCAACGAAGGTAAACAGCCAGCTAACCCATTTCTCATAGATGAAACAGATATAATTCATGTGTACTACTCTGTGAGGGAACTAGCATGGCAAATAGCATCTGCCTTTATTAATCCAGTATACTTAACCCCAAACCAATCACAGCAGTTTGTGAGCGTAGACATACACCTGCTCATGGAGCAGCGTGCACAATGCAAGCATGTAGGTAACACCCATGTGGCACACTCTCTTGCAAGAGATTTCCCAACTCAACTCCTTCTCCTGGGGGCAGTTTGTGTAGCAGTGATAACATCCTTCCAAACTGGTAGCTCACAGAAGCAGATACACGTGCAGTTCCGACAATGCAGTTGCATTATTAACAACCACTCACATGGATTACACTATGTACAAATGTACAAATGAGTCAGGGGGAAGTAAACAAGGCTGCAACACAGAGAATATTAGATTGCAGAGGAAATTATAACTGACTGAAATAAACCAGCACTATCAGAAGAATGTTTCATTGCTAAAGCTAACATTGAGGCTGGTATCCTATAAATGTGCATTATATTTACTCTTCAAGTAAACCAGATTCTTTGACAAGCCTAAAAATCTTAGGTGTCAAACTGACTTACTCCAGCCTCCAACTTTATGAAGGGTTTGGATAATGGTTTCATGAACAAAAGCCATTTTATGTCTGGAAGTCAAATCACCCTTCTCTTTAAGAGGGAGAAAATAGCAACTCATCCAATGCTTTAAGTAACTGGAATCTTGATTTGACAAATACTCCACTGAACATTTCTGCTTCACATCAAAAGAGCAAAGCTCACTATTGAAACTGATGTTCACAGTAAAAAATCAGGCACATTGTCTAATGAGTCAGCTCATGACCCATTATAGTTAATGCCCTTCCCATTACTACTTCATATAGCAGCATCTAAGACAGCCCCAGCTGAATCACTTTTAAGACCATAATACACAATCAGTTCTGAATAATGATTCATGCTTATAATAGTTATGTGCTGTTCAATCACCCTGCTGCAGTACTCAATCAATCAGCATATTAAGGCTTCTGCTCCAGTTTTTGCAGAAGATGCTTAAGGACAATGGCTCTGGAGCAGGGCCTTTTTAAGAGGGAGGGCACCGAGGGCCATTGCCACGGGCTTCACATATGAAGGGAGCCTCACCCACACCAACACTGGCAATGCTATATTGTCACCAACTCTTTTCTTTCAGCATTCCACTAACTTAAGCGCCACAAACCTAACAGAGGGGATCATAAACAAACGCCACTGGTGGGGCTCTCATTTTATTCTGGCATCATGAACGGATGGTTCCGCCTAGCCACAGTGCTAACAGCATCCCAGCCATAGTCATGGCATGCTCTATGGGGTCCTGAACATTGTGCCTACAGGCACCAGTGTGCTTACCTAGATTTACCAGAGTGCCCTCCAGGCTCTCGGCTCCTATCACTGTGCAATTACAAACAATAGCAGCCACCCATTTCTCATAGTGCTCACTAAAATAGTTTTCTCAAAGCTTCATCTACCATGCTGATGGGCCAGAAGGAAAGGAAGACATAGAAGACTTGGGTAGCTTGGGAAGGAAAGGGTATACATTGTGAGTTTGGTTGGAGTATTTTATTTAAAGGTGATCTGAAGTAATGACTTGCCTTCTGCAAAATGAATGTTACATTAGAGCAGAATACCCCAGGTTCTAAAGGATGGCTTTATGTTTTTGGACTCATATACCACACTTCTGCCTTCTGCTAAGAACCTTGGGGAATTTACTTGTCTTTTAGCATGATGTGAAATCAATGTTTCGTTGCATCAATAAATATTGGAATGGCAGCCCATGGAGTCATTTTGTGGCAGTGTCCTTGGCCTTTTCCCAAAAATTCTAATGTGCACACAGTCCCAAAGAGGTGGAAGATCCATTCATAATTGTCAACTTGATCATTGTTCTTAGTGGTTTTAGAGGCATGTATAGCACTCAACTACCCACCCGCTTGAGTAAATCACTCCTCGCTCTGCATATGTGTGCCTTCAAGAGAGATTATTCCTATATAAAATTCTCAGTATATTGTCCAAGAGAGCAGTCTTATGCTTGCTAGACAGCATCTGAGGGGATGCAGAACTGTTCAGATTCCCAGATCCAAGGTCAAAGCTGGGGAACCCTTACCCCAGTTGTTCTCTGCAGTCAGAAAGCAACCTCAGAGTGGGGGAGAAGGGGATATTCCACAGGCGGAGGAGGGATGGAGAATAGAGATGCCAGGATAAGAGCTATCCTGATGACTCTCCATCCTCCTTCCCATCTGAGATATGTCAGCCAGGTGTGCAAAAAGCTCATCTATAAGAACCTATGGTAAATGGATGACTATATGTCTTTTAGTTCAGGGTCTTACAACCACTGCCATAGAATTGTGTCTTAAATAAATTTCATGCGCATTGAGAGGACTTGTTTCAAAGAAAATATCTTTAGGATGGGGCATGGGCTCTTTATTTCTTTTACAGAACAAAGGACATAGCTTGACCTTCCATAAAAGTGCTTTCTCTTTTCTCTCCACCATTCTCAGAAGATTGTCTGGTGTTGCCACGGATCACCCCACCATGACTTTAGGACATTTTGAAAGCAAATCTGCCAGAAGGAAACCAAAGGAGCTTAAAGAAGGAAGCAATAGAGAAGAATTTCCAAAATATAATCCATTTTTTCATTGCATCTTGTCTCAGAAAGCATATTAGCAGGCATTAGAGAAGGCCCTGTACCTCCTAGGGATTCTCCTCCACTCAAAACCAGTTGTTTGCTGAAGACACAATGAATGGGGTGATACTAACATGCCAGCAGAACATCTCATCCGTGACACCCCTCCTTATATGAACAGAGATCCTGCTAAATGGCCTTCAGAAATGACCATAAAATAATAAATTCCTGTATCAGCCGGGGGCCTGAAAGAAAATATTTGGCATGAGTATATTCAAATCAAACACTTTTGGTTGTACTCCACATTTATGCATGTAGTAGAAAAAAGGAAGAAAGATTGTTGGAAGTGTCTGTTGCATAGGGTACATTTTTTGTTCTACCTGATTTTTTTCATGCTTCTAGAATAATGAAAATGTCTTTGCAGAAGGAGGTTTCTCTGACTGTGAAGAAAAAATGTGAAGAAAAAAAGCAATATGCAAACAGCATTTCACACCAAAACTGTTTTATAGTCTAGGTTATAAGGAAGAACAAACACACACGTTGGAGGAGCATATCCAAAGCAAGATGTGTGAAGAAATACTGGAAAGATATATTGAAGTGAATTGTTGCTCCTATTTAATTTGTTGCAGAAAAAGAAGTTAAGAAAACAAGAAAAATTGTGCTGGATCAGACCAAGAGTCTCAGCATTCGGTTGATACAGTGGCCAATCAGCCACCTGTGGGAAACCCACAAGTAAAACAAGCTCAACGGCATCCTTCTGCTCAAGTTCCCAAGCAACTGGTATACTGTCTCTGATACTGTGGGTGACAAAGAGTCAATCAGGACTAGTAACCGTTACAGCCTTCTCCCCATTCACTTGTCCAAACTGCTTTTAAAGCCGTCCAAACTGGTGGTCATCACTGCATCTCATGGAAGTGAATTCCATAGTTCGACTAGGTTAAGTATGAGGACATACATCCTTTTCTCTATCCTGAATCTCCCACCAATCAGATTCATGGGCTGACTGTGGATTATAGTATTATGAGAGAGGGAGAAAAATCTCTTCCTATCTACTTTTGCCATACCATGCATAATTTTCTATGCTTCTCTCATGTTTCCCTTTCCTCACCCTTTTTCTAAGCTAAACTATTACAGTTGTTGTAACCTCCAGCCCCTTCATCATTTTAGCTTTCCTTTTCTGCAGTTTTTCCAAGTCAACAATATCCTTTTAGGTGTGCCAATAAGAAATGTACTTAGTACTCCAAGTGTAGTCACCACATCAACCTAGATCAGACAGGTATACAAATGGCAGTTTAATTTTCAGTTTCTTGACTAATGGTGCCTAACATGGGCTTCGCCTTTTTGGCAGCCACTGCACACTGGGTTGAAATTTTGATTGAGCTGCCCATCGCTTCCCAAAGATCTTTCTCGGTCAGTCACTGCTAGCTCAGATCCCAGCAGCTTAGAGTTGAAGGTGGAATCTTTTGCCCCAGCATGCATTGCTTCACTATTATTTACACTTAATCACATTTGCCACTGTGGTAAAAATTCTCCTGGCTTGGAAAGGCCATTTTGGAGCTTCTCACACTCCTGTTTGGTTTTACCATCTAAATAATTTGGTGCCAGCAGCAAACCTGGCCACTTTACTGCTCACTCCCAAATCCAGAATATTGATGAATAAGTTGAAAAGCATCAGTCCCAGTACAGATCCCTGTGCAACCTCACTGTTTACATCCCTCCATTGGGAGAATATTATTTACTCCTACCTGCCCCCCCACACACACATTCTCTCTCCCTCTCCCTCTCCCTCTCCCTCTCCCTCTCCCTCTCCCTCTCCCTCTCTCTCTCTCTGTATATGTGTGTGTGTAGAGAGAGAGAGAGAGCTATATATATAACTATATATAGGTATAGAAAATAGGAGAATCACAGAATAATAGAGTTGGAAGAGGCCAGAAGACCATCAGGTCCAGTTCCCTGCCCAGTGCAGGACTCCCAGCTAAACCATCCTGCTCAGTTGCTTCTTGAATGCCCCCAGCGTGGGAGAGCCCACCACCTCCCTAGGTCATTGGTTCCATTCTCATACTGCTCCAACAGTCAGGAAATTTCCCATCCTTGCTCATCTTCCACCTAACAGGTCATTTCCCTCTTCGTCCAAATAATACCCTCCTTCCCTAAGACCCCCAATTCTCTGTGAAGTAGAGGAGCTGTCACCCAAGAATAGAAAGCAATGCCCTACATACAAAACTGTTTGAAAGAATGCATGGACTGCATGCAAAACCATAGTGGATTGGTGAACTCATCAGTTGGGAGTCGTTGACATACTATGGGTTTGAAAATGGTTCACATTTGTCAAAGAGTCCTTTTCAGACTTCAAAAGCATGTGTATTTTTACACACAAAGCGGAATGTATTGCAGCAGACACACATACATACTCACCATCACTGTCCATGTTTGGAGCCTTCAGATATACACTGCATCATGGAAGGCTCTCTCTGCATGACCTAGAACCTTGCAGTATCTACAAGAGGTTCATACAGGTGTCCAATAAATATATATATCAGCATGGAGCTTGCCTTCCATGTTAATTGGATGTGTTCTTTTGAAACCTGAAGAGGGCTATGGCCTGTATCTTCTGTGAAGTAACTTTTGTAAACCCATCAATTCAACCAAAATAAGATACGCCACTGAATAAACACACAGAAGATGATACATTACAGTTTGTCACATTCTTTTGAAATGAAACCATGCAAGTGGACTTGATAAATCAGTCCTTGAGCCGGCACAACCACTTGCCGAACAGCTACAACAGCTACTTAATTCACTCTATTGACTTTCTGACACCTTTTATGTCAGCTGGCTGAAATCATGTTGAAGAAGCAGCTAAGTAAACAGGAATTTTAAAACACCTTGTTACTGGTTGTCCATCTGCAGGTTCAGCCAGAACCTTGCAAATCAGAGAGATTTAGGGAAGTAGCCAGTTTTATAATGCATTAACTTAAACAGATAAAAGGGCAACTCCATAACCATCTAAGGAAATGGCTACTAGGGCAAATGAATTCTGAAATATAAGGTGAAATATGAAACAACTGAAGCTCCCGCTTGAGACTTTTATCAAAGAATTCACAGAATTGATGTTTTCTTTGTCATGTAACACTTTTGTTTCCCCTCATCATTTATGCACTTGCTTCCAGAGATTGACTTCTCATTGGTAGTGCTCAGAGCCTGTGTACAGATTCAGTCTTTTCTTTGTTAACAGAGGAAAATGCAAGAGCATTTTGGGTTGAAAACAGCAGCATCTGGACAAGGTCTGTGAATGAAGCATAGCAATGGTATCATAAAGCCCTGTTTAGAACCACACTTCCTCTTTCTTTTTCTACAGAAATCTCTTAAGGAAGAAAAGGCAGAATAGAAGCAGTTTCTTTTGACCCGTAGCACTAGGACCCCTTTCTTGGGAAACTCCCTGTTATGGGTACAGTACAAATATTTAAGGACGCGCAGTAGTACATCCTTCATTAAGACCAATGAGTGCAAAACACATTCTGCCTGCAACATAGAAATCATGGGATGGGTTATTCTATTCTTAATAAAATCGAACAGATTTTACCACTCTTTCTGAAATTTATAAAGAATTTTTGGTTTTACATGCAATAAAAATGTTAGGAACATTGTAAACAGTTGCAGGAAAATGAACAATTAAAAGAGGAAATCTGGTGCAAACAAAGGTTTTTGAAAAAGAGAACTATAACTTCGTTTGCTCTTTATTTATGAAGCAAATATAGACTACTCACTTAAAAGATGAATTAATTCCTCTTTTTCCTTTGTAGCTGGTGAAATGCTCTGTTTTTTTTTTTAATGCAATAAAGTTTTTTTTAATTAAATTATTTTTAGTGTGCAATGGGAACCTATTGGGCTCTTATAATTAAGTACAGCTGCAGAGACCTCTGTTTCTCCTCCTGCCTCACAGCTGATTTGGCACGCCTGCTCCCACACCTCTTCCCCCATTGGTGGCCCCATGCTTTCCTGCTAATGCAAGTACACCCACCCATTCCTCTCTGGCTGCACCTTATGCCACCCCATGTAGCTCGGTTGCTGCCTTTCGGTGAAGGCCTGTGCGTCTTTATTCAGAGATGAGTCCCACAGCATTCAAGAGATGCTATGTCTGTAGTACTTCAGATCTCAGTCTTAGCTGCCTTCTTGCCTCCTCAGATTCCCCAGAATACATTGGTCTATACTCCTAAACATACTTACTAAGGCATCAGTTCTGATGCAGTTCAATGGAATTTACTGGGAAATAGACACATTCAGGGGATTGCGCTATAAATAAATATTATTTTCAGCCTCCGGTTGTCCCACTCAAGTAGTTTGAGTTTAATTAGTAATTTCAGGTTCCCATATTTACACTGCTCTCCTGTGCATCTTTACTTGGCAGTAATTCCCACTGGGTTCAATGGGATTTACTCCGAGGTAAGTATGCATAGGACTGCCACCTTAGAGTTTCGTTGTGCTCCCCATCCCATCTTTTACCCTGTTTTTAATGAAAACTATAAAATATGACAAGAAGAGAACTGCATGCAATGAAAATATGGGACAACAGGAGCAAGGCAAGCAAAACTTCTGTTTAAATATCTGGGACAATTGATTCTATCACTAAATAGAAAGGAAGTGACTCTTGTTTCAAAGTAAGGGCAACAAAAACAAAATGTATACTTAGGAAAATGTCCCTTGGCTCCAGTGGGACACACCTAGGCATTGGAAGCACTGTATGCGGAGGATTCTATTGCATCAAGACCACAGTGCATGACAGAATGGTTAGCTCAAACCTGTCCAGCCGCACTCCTGAGCCTGGTCCTCACCAGGGGCAGCTACACTTTGGGAGAAAATGTCCCTTCGTCATCAATGGGACATATTTTCCTAGGTGTAAGTGGTACCTGCGGAGGAGCTTATTTATATACGCCATGAGGCACCTTGTATCATGTCACCCTCTTACCAAGTGTCACTGGCTGTCGATAAGGGCTTGGTAAGGAAAGCTGGCTGTGCCAGCTCAAGGTCTTCAGCCTCTGTGGGTGGTGTGTGGGAGAGACTGATGGCTAAATTCAATCCAACCCCCATACCCTCGTGCAAGGAAGGCTGGAGTCTCATAATCCTTCACACTTCTTTTTACATCACAATCCGATGTCTGTCTACCCAAGAGTAACCCTATCAAGTTCAGTAGGACTTGCCTCTAGGTAACAATACTACACACTGTACATTTTGTGGTTTAATGATATTTTTATTTCACCTTTATTCCCGCAAGAAAGCCAAGGCAACTTCCAAGGCTCTCCTCCTCTCCATTTTCTCCTCCCAACAACCCTGTGAGATGATAGGTCAGACTGAGTCAGTGGCTGGCCCAAAGTCTCTCAGCAAGGGGCTGGACCCTGGATCCCCAAAGCCCCAGTCCAACACACCCACCGCTGCACCACCCCTGGCTCTCCAGAGTTTGCTGGTGGCAGTAATATACTCTCAGCCTAAGCATGAGGAGTGGAGGGGCGGGGGTCGGCAGACATAACAAACGCAGAGCTACAGATCCTGCTGTCTCCTGGAGGATCTTTCCAGATTCCTCAGGCAGGATGGAGCCAGTTTTCCCCATCCACCTTGATTATATGTCTGTATGGGTGGAGAAAGATTGAGCGATTACATGAGTCTCCCTGACCTGATGCCCTAGCATGGCCAAGAAGGAAGGTATCACTTACTGATGTTTTATAGTGGGTAGATTACAAGCTTCCCACTATATAGCCCACAGCAGGAAAGGGGAAGCTTTGCACAACTGGACTCTGAAATAGAAAAATAAGTTCAGAAAGCACTTGAGCTTCTGCTTTCGCAAGAAAAGGAGAACAAAAGAAGACAACTGTCTCAGACAGTCTTGCACTTTCTCCCAGAGGTTAGGCAAGATGCAAACAGTCTGACACAGTCTTCCTGTGCTGGTGCCCTGCCTTTGGAACAGCCATCCAACAAGCCTCACTTGGTGCTTCCAACATGCTCATTCAGTTACCAAAGAAAAGCTATTTCTACTCCCAAGGCTTTTGTTTAAATTGCACATGGCACTCTTGCTTGCACTATGACTGTTGCCATTTGGGTACAGTATATGCTGTTGTTGCCTTTCTTTTGATCTTACCTTTTTATTCCACTTTTGTAGCTGCTTTATACACTGCAGAAAGCGGGGCAGACATCTTTAACTAAATTTGAAACTTTTGCTCCTGCTTCCTTTCTCTCCACGTTCATATAGATTCCTTCTGATTGTTAGGCCTTGAATGGCTAAGCTTCCTGTTTTCCTCAAGTGGAGTGTTGCTCATATTGTCACCTCCAGATGTGTGTGTTTTTTGCCTCATCTTTTCCCAGTCATTTTACTAGTGCAATACCTCTTTGCTTCTGAATGTTGTCCCTCTCTGTTCAGCCTCTTATTTGTCCTGACTGCTTTACCTCTCTCAGTTGGCTTCCATACAAGTCCCCTTAAGAGACTTCCTTTTGACTACAGGCCACCGCTGAGTTTTGCAGGCTTCAGAGCAATTTATCTGGTGCCTTCTCTCTTGCCTCCCTCACACATCTTTCAGCAGCAGTGGTGAAAGACTAGCTTCATGCATTTCCAGAGAACTATGCAGTTGTGAAATTCAGGTAACAGGATGGGCTCATGGCACTGAATCATTATGGAATATATTCTCCAAAGCAAACCAACAGGTTCAATGTGCATTTGCAGAGCTTCATATGTTACCTTTGCTTGTTTAACGTAGAAAAATGAAAGTAATGGGAGATGTGATGAAGGCGTACAGAACTACGCATGCTGTGACAACAGTGGATAAGGAGACATTTTTCTCCCTTTCTCATAACAGAATAAAGGATCACCCAGTTAGGCTGAATGCTGAGAGATGCAAGAGAGATAAAAAGGATTCTTCACATTGTGCATCAACAATGGAATTCCCTTCCATGGGGTGCAATGATGGCCACTGATTTGGATGGCTTTTAATGGCAATCAGACAAATTCATTTGAGGATAAGGCTATAAAAGGCTGCTAGTCCTCATGACTATAGGCCATTTCTATCAGAGACAGTATGCCTAAATATACCAAGTGCTAAGCAGGAAAATACTGTTGTACTCATGTCCTGCTGTGGGTTTCTCTTAGGCAGCTGGTGGGCCACTGTGTGAACAGAATGCTTGAGCTTGATCCTGCATGGATCCAACCTCTTAAGTTCTTAACTGCATACCATGTGCTAAATGATACAGCAGTGAGTTACATTAGCTCATAGAGCGCCAATAGTGGCAAATCTAAATGCAAATGCTTTGGGATGGTATTTCCTGCTCAAAAACCAAGGAAATTGTATGAGAGAGAATGTCCATCTCTGTTCATGAGAGAGGGAGAAAAGAAATGCCCACCTCTCTATGTTAGTGGGTGCACACATATACGCATGTGTGTGAGAGAGCGAGAATGCCTGTCTCTGTGTATACAAGAGAGAAAGAGGGAAATTCATGTGTTTGCACACACATGTGCAAAAAAGAGAAGCAATACATTTCTGTTTTATGCTGAACAGCAAAGGCCATTTTTCAAACGGAACCACTCAGATCGTTCAGCCCAACCATATCAGAAGTAGGTTTCCTATCTAAATCTGCTGTGGACACGCATACACTCTGAATTCCAGTTGTAGATAATAGGAATTACATGTGAATTAGGCAGCAACATTCAAAGATGCCTTTTCACTAGACGTTCTTCTGCCTGTTCTATTCCTTTGGGTCTTCCACACATCTGAAATCTCAGTGTTTGGAGCAAAGTTACAGGGTAAAGCTCAAAATTTATCAGCAGATACAAAACTATTATGAAAATTTCCCTTTTCTTCATTCTTTTTTGTAAAATATCTTTTAAAAACTACTGCTTTTAGATTTACCTGCAACTAAAATCCTGTATTTTATTTCCTACATTTGTAGCAGCAGTATGGATTTGAAGTGCATTGGAAAAAGGTAAAGGGTACTTAAAACTAATAGAAGCCCTAAGCTAGTGTCACAAAAAGAACTCAAAAGCAATAATGCAATATGAAACTATTAATAATAATGGCAGTATTAGTATCAGCAAGATTCATCTATGGGCAATATAAGAAAAAAGTGTAATTTACTAAGGAATGGGCTGACCAGTTGTTGAAACAGAATATTCCACCACACTCTGCAAAAGAGAGAAAAAGAGAGGGAGAGACAGAAAGGTAGTGTGTGTGTGTGTGTGTGTAAGGAAAAAGGGTGCTTTAAATAAATACACTTGCAATGGCAAAAACATTTATAATACTGGCAACTGGTGGCAGTGGTGTTTATATTTTAGAAAGCATCTTTGGAGCACAGTCCTAAGGTCTTTCAACAGCATGTGGGAGGTCATGCAATTATTTTAGTCCCCAACCCACCCATTAACATCTGGCACAAAAAGAGTTGGGCCTTGGAGTGGGGAAAGGGGGCATGCCCCTTTTCTATTTCTATACTTCCCCATAGCTGAAGCTCTCTCATATAGGCCAAATTGTAAAGGAGCAGATTCAAATACCTTGGTATGGGAGGGTGGGATTTCCTTGTCAAAAGCCAAGGAAATTCCATCTGTAAAAGCTGCCAGTTTAAGGGATTAGAGATAAGGCTATCTCACATTGGTCCAAATGCATGACATGAAAAGCTATGGCTGGTACTTTATCGGATGTTCCCCGAAATCAGTGATGATGTTATGCAATGTAACTGATGGTGCTTGCTTACAGCTTACCCTCCTTCCTCCCAGTGTGGATTTAGGACTGAAAGGCCCAGAATGTCCTCCGTCCCAAATCCACATTGGGAGGATGCTATACCTGGGAGCAATAAAGATACTCTACATTGTCCTAGTCTTGTATTGCTATATGAAGCATCTGAGCCTTACTGTTTTGCTCAAGGAATCCATGGTTGCTTTGGACACCGAGATGCTTGGTGAGGATAAATCAATGTTGGTGGAATGCTGCTGCATTTAAGTGGTAAGTGGAAAGCCTAAACACCTTCTTCCAGCAGGCTGTGGACTTTTCCACTTCAGGCATTTATTCTGCACTCATGATCCCTCACGCATGCAACTTTGCAGTACCTCTTTAAAATGCCATCCTCTCCTGTGTATTCTAGCCATATTTATGGCATTTTTAAATGTAAGGGTAATGCAATATTTCCCAGTATTTTCCAGGAGGGCACCATGATTCTCTACAGAAGCCTTGTCTAAAGGCTAAATTCCATTCTATACCGCAACACCATCTGGTGTTCTGTAATGGAGCCTGTAGAAGGGTCTATAGAAAAGCCTATATAGAAGGGCAGAGAAGAAAACCCCTAGGGGACAAACCTTGTGTGAAGGATGTTCTAATCTTCCCACAAAGAAAAAGGAAGAAGAAACCTCACTGGGTTATATGCCTCATGTACAGAAGCCCTACATTTTTGCTCCAAATAACATCTTCCTAGCATCACTTTATCCCAAAAAAGATGTGTAGCCTCAGGTTTGTGAGTTCAATCATTTAACCATAGTCTCTGTAAACAGCTTTTAGAAGGAAAAAGACACCAGCCTGCAAAAATATTTCAGTTTAATTTAATTAGGAGCCCATTTCTGCTCAAAATCAATATATTCCCCAATGCCACACTGTAAAGATGCACTTTTTCATGGTACCTCTTAATAAACTATGGAACAAGCTTTGTTTTGTTTTTCCAACCCTAAGCTGACATTTCTCACCATTACCGGCAATATTATCAATCATAATATTGCTGGGAAATACAGCTACAGGAATCACACACCATCATTAGCAGCAGTACTACTCTCCACTGCATCGAAGGAGACACCCATCCCTCACTGCCAACTCACCCAGTGCAGGCATGACACAACTCCTAAAATATGTGAGCCAGCTCAAGGGAGGATTTCTCCAGCCATATCATAAGGCTCAGATGCTTCATAATGCAAAACAGCGCCAGAACAATGTGGAGCATCTTGGCTGGTCCAAGACACTCCTCCTTCCACATCTGGATTTGACTGAAAGACCAGAGAAAGTGTGGACAGATGGAAGGAAAGTTGTAAGCAAACACAGTTTGTGACATTGCACAGCATAATCATTGATCACAGGGCACATTGATTAAGGCATTGGCTGAAGCTTCCAATTAAGGCTGATGATGAGGGGGTGGTTGCCGGGGGTGGGGGGAGCTTGGATCCTTGCAAAAGACGCGCTTAATTTTGGTTCTTTAAACCAGCAGATTTTTGAGGAATGCATTATATCTGCCTTGGGAGATTTAACCAGATGCCTTTAACCACTGGGGAGGTATGTGAATTGGAGTTTCAAGTACTGCCAACTCTAATTTAATAGGAAAATGGGCAAATTATTATTGAATATTTATAAAGCACTTAAACTTTCCTAAACACTGAATGAACATTGGAAGATAATACAGACACTACCCACAAACTCACAGTTCAATAGACATGATATAAAAGGAACAAGGAATGGCAAAGGAAGAGGAAAGTAAGGACTGAAACAACAGCTTCTTCTCTGACTTCTCTGTGGATGGAGTAACTTTGGTCTTGGTTCAGGTTGCTGTTCTTTCTGGAATGAAAGGATGAAGCAAGCTCCTTGATGCTCCTTCGCCGACCAATTGTATAATGCTAGGTTGGAGTCCCCCTTACCATTATGTTCTTCCTGGGAAGTGGAGAGTACAGACTCCCAGGGGTCCTTGGCTCCATCACCAGTGGATGAAACCAGACACACTGTCCTTCACCTCTCAGTCCCAGAACAGATTCAGAAAACATAAAACTGATCACACAAACTGCTTGGAGGACAGATGTTTCTGGAGTTTGTGGATGTTATGGGTGAGGGGGAAGTCTCCTGACTACGATTAGCTTCTGAAAATGAACATCTTGGCATATTCCTTCTTCATACCCTACAACAGTGGCTTTCAACCTTTCCACAGCCGGGGACTGGCGAAAACAGGAAAGCCACCTCAGGGACTACTGAGACAGAAATAAAAAGCACCATACACATAATGCAATATTATGTGTATTAGTTTCCAGATACATTATCGGGAAGGGAAGGGAAGGGAAGGGAAGGGAAGGGAAGGGAAGGGAAGGGAAGGGAAGGGAAGGAGAAAATTCTCCAGAACAACCACAAAGCAAGCAACAAAATGCCAACAAAAGAACAAAATACCAAAATCAATGTAGTGTAGCTCCCATCAAGTCATCTCTCCCCTTTCTGCCCCCCCCCACCCCCGTTGGCACCAGTACACAGCCTGTGAGCGTGATGCCAATTGTGGCACAGGTGGTGGAGCACAGCTAGTCCCCACAGCAATCTGTGGTGAGCAGAATGTGCCCTTCCCCCATAGACCTGCAGAAAATCTCCCATGGACCAGCACCAGTCTGCAGACCAGTGGATGAAAACCACTTCCCTACAATATAAGGGAGATGCATACCAGGGTCCATAGTGGAGTTGTATAACATTTAGGTTAACTGGAATAACTTTTGCCCAGGAGCTGAGCCTGGGCCAGGGAGGCACAGAACAAAAACAACAAAAGAAGAAGAATTTGCCCTGCGATAGCAGTCCCTGACTGGGACTGCATGAGTTGCTCAAATGTGTGTTTGGCAGGGATGGGAGGATCATTTTTGTCCATACCAACAAAATCGAAGAGGAACCAAAAGATGCTTGGAAGCAAGGTTGGCCCCTCCCAGGTGCCCCTGGGGCACTTTGAAAGGACTATCTGTAGCTGCCAGAACAAGGATCACAAAATCCATCTTGACTGCCAGCTTTTGCTTAAAAAATGAAAGGGGCTGCAGCAAGCCCCAAATGGCTGGACGACTTAGTTCACCCTGGGATAACTGTGGAAGAACCAGGGAGCAAGGGGACATCGACCCACAGTGAGCCCAGTCATCTGCCAAGTCCACCATGGGTTGTTTGTGCAGCAGCTTTGCGATGCGCACATGGGCCCACTGACTCCAGTAAGACCTGCCTCAGTTGAGAGGAAGCCAACAAAGGATTTAGCACACTGCCCAGAGGACCAAGGCCGAAGACAACCTGAATAAGACAGGACCGGAAAGAAGGGGAAACTGTGCTCCCTAAGTTAGTTCGCTCCTTCAAGGTGCAAAAGAAGTCACTATCTGGTTATAAGTGTTGACTGAAGATTCAGGAGCTAGTCTAGTCAAATTGAGTTATGTGGGATGGAGACAGAGGACCCATCTTGTGCTTCATCCATCTCAGGCAACAGAATGCCTTGATCATGTGGAGTGGATGTGCTGCACCAGCAGGAAGTTGGTCTCATGGCCTTCTTGGCCCCTTCCAACCCAACTATTCCAACGATTTTATTCTAACATGACTTTATTCAAAGAATACTGCAAGTCTGCTTCGATCGCAGAACTTACTCAGCTTTCTAGAAAACCAATGGGGGGGGGGGCAGAGAATAGGATGTGTTCCCCCTGATTCAGTAGCCAGTCTTGATGTCAGGCACAACCCCACACCCACAACCCACCCCTCCTTCTAAACTTACATTGTATATAGAAAATAAAATTAAATAATGTTTAATTCAATAAATAGATTGCACATGAGATTATAAAGCATCATGCTTTGGATCGTAGCCTCTTCTGGGCCAGCTTTCAGAAACCTTTAAGCAAAAAAGAAAATTGAAAACGAAATGTACCATTCTCCACTATTGCAATATAATTCTACCATTTCCTCTGCAGCATGATGGAGTTTGGTATTGGGGCCAGAAAAAATATTACTATGAACTAAGGCAGACAGATATTAATATGCATACTGAGTTTTTCTGGTTCTGCATATTAAAAACTCAGGACAATGGATTGCCTCTTTGGCAAAAACTAGAGTATTGTCTCAAACAGATCACAGACCTTTTATCCCTTACATTTTTCTCCCTTCATCATACAGATTATTCATCAACGGATGTGTGGAACATTCATCAATGACGTAAGTGTTGCTGAAAGTCTTAATATGAATGAGAACATACTGATTTGAAAAGATCTTAAAGTGTGAAAAATATTAACAAAATAGATGCTCCATCCTTACCCATTGTGGCATCTGAGCTCCCATTCTGCCGAGAATATCCTCCTATATAAACCTGAGTTCCAATCACTTACTGGATTTATTAAAATACCTCACTTTTTGAACACATCTTACTGACAGATGTCTTTGGACTTCTGTAACAACTTTTCCTTTCTCATAAGGATTCTTTCACACCAGCAAAATGGGTCTTTCCTGTATGCAATACAGTACTTGCCAGGTACGTTGAATGGCCAGGTAGTCATTCCTTTGGGCCTTCCCAGCAGATTCTTTTTTCAAAGGTTGGATTACAGCACAAAGAAGAGAGACAACAGTAGCAAAGGCCCAATAGTAATTCAATCAGACAACTCCATCACCTGCAGAAATCCTTCTAGGTCCCACTCTGCCATTTGAAGAAACAGGAATCAGTAGTTTATAGAATCATGGAATCATAGAATAGCCAAGAAGGCTATCATGTCCAACCCCCTGCTTTTCAAGACACTAAGTTACACCATTCTACTCAGATGATCATCCAGTTTCAATGTCTCTATTGTGGGAAAGCCCAGAACCTCTCTAGGCAACTGGTCCCACTGTCATATTGTTCTGACAGGGAGGGGAGGGGAGGGAGGTCCCAGGAGGATCAGCTACATGTTACATATTTAGATGGCATGTAGTTTAAGCCTGAGAGGTGCATTTCTTGTGGTGTTTGTTCACTTCTTATATTCCACAAAGAGTTCTGGGATGAGTGAGCAGATCACAAAGCCTCTAGGACACCACCGTCAATCCTCAAGCATGGGGAACTACCTCTTGTCGCCCAAGCTGTGCTGAAGCTTTCTGCCTGGTACTCCAAAATGCCACTGCCTAGAAGGAGCATAAGTGTTGCTGTGGGTAGCTGGGTATATTTCAACCGTATTAGAGAGAAACACATATTGCATACCCTGGAAAAAAGATCCCAAATTACATTGTTGGCAAAAATAAAATAAATAAACCAAAGCATGGAATTAAAGCTTTCAAACCATCCAACCAACTTTAGTTTTACAGGTCACACCAGAGGAGGACTTAATAAATTTTGTGCTAGGAAACAAAAGATGGCATGGAATTTTACAGATATAGAAACAGTACTGCAGAAGGAATCAGGTGTGTATGAGATCTTTTTAAATGCTGTAAGAACTGCATTTATACACTGAATGTAATTATTGTTGTATTAAAGAGGAGTTGTGTCTATCATGATGTAGTACACAGGACCATTTAATCATTTGTATCCATGATTATTCAGTGTAGAACTTGTGAGCTGGCCCCAAATACAAGTTCAAACAGCATCTTAAGGCACAAATGCATGACTGAATCTTCTGAAATTATTTTATTTCGGATCAAGCCTGTGTTATCTCAAGATTTTTAACTGGTCTTGGACAAGGCACTTCAACAGACCCACAGTGTGTCTACCCTCTCATTTTCACTGTCGCCAGCTGCTATTGGCCTCATCTCTCTCATGGCGGCTACCATGTTCTAGCTTGGTAGAAAGTCACTGAGCAAGTAGGTGGTGGCATGGCATCTGTTCCATCTCCTTCTTGCCATCACCATTAGCTCAACATCTTGTTCCCCAGGATTTAGGGTGAACCAACTTATTGAATGATCCTCTGGGGTGCCAGGAGGAGCAGAAGGGTCAGAATTCTCCTCAAGATCTCAGACGTTTTACAGCACACGACTGAATTCTCCCCAATTTTAAGCTGAAAAAGTTAATTCAGGACACACAACTAGCACATGTAATTGTAAATAACGGAAAACATGACTCTTTTTGCAGCATCTACTTTTCAGCACAAGAAACTTTTTTTACACTTCTAGGGCAAATATGTATTACAGCAAACTACTGTTTACTTAGTAATAAAAATAAAATAGTAAATTTTTTAGAAGAACCCTTCATGAATTAACTAAAACAGCTACCTCATCTATCATTAAGCATTTAAAAAACACTCTTGACTGAAACTGGGCATGCAAGATTCTTCTTATGAGAGCTGGAAGAACATTTAATTTGGAAAGAAAGATCACTTCCTTTTCTATGAAGCCTACATGAGCACACACTCCATTTTGGAACATAGTAATTATTCCTTAAAACTCCAAAAATTGCTTACTTTTTCCCCCTAACAGGGCTGCTGTGCCTTAAATAGTCATGCAACTAATAGGGAATTGACAGCTATAGCTTTCCTTAACAAAGCTATTAAGGACATAGGAATCTAGCCACAAGAAGTATTCCTAATTCAGCTTCAGAAATGTGCTGGAAACCATGCATCAAGCATAGTTTCTCACTCAGTAGACTTATGGATTAGCTGTATGCTGGATCTTTGGTCTTTTCTACATAAGGGGTTTAACCCACTGCTGTGTGGGGGCTTCTTCCATTTTCACTGAGGAGGAAAAATGTATGCATGACACAGGTTGTATTCACCTTTCTGTATGTTCTATTAACCAATCACAAGGTGATGATGTGGCATAACTGAGTATAGTGGGTTTTGCCTTTTCATAGTACTGTGTTCTGATTTGTCGGGATTAAAAATGTAAGACCAGATTTTCATTGCTTTAAAAACCAGCAAAAAGTAAAAATGGCTGGCAAAGTCAGAAGAGACTGTGGAGGGCAATGTCATGCAAAACCCCAGCAAACTTCCAGGGATCACAAGTGTCTTGTGTAAAGAAGTCCTTTTTGCTAAAGAAACAAAAAGTTTCCTATCAGCACAGCAACTACACCTGCCTGCAGCAAGTTTTTCTCTGCATTCTTGCCAAATAATTGCAGCAGCCTGTGGACTCCTTAACCCTGAATATTTAATCCACAGAGGGGGATTGGCCATGTCTCCTGGCCCAGTCTCCATACACATGTGCTCATGTGTGCACGGAGGTAGCCCTGCACTTCCCATTCCATTCAACCTGAGCAAGTTCACCAGAGGTCTGGAAGAGACATTGGCGATGCTTGCATAGGTGAGATGACCAAAACCTATCACTGCTCCCAATCCTAAGAGAGGGGGCTGCTCCTCCTTCCATTTCCTGCTTGCCATTTCTGGCTGGTGGTCCCAGTGGGGAAGTAGCATCCATCACTGCCCTGCAGCCAACCCTTTTGGCCGGCCATGGCAGTGGGCACAGATGCCACAGCATGGCTACTCACATTGTAAAAGGTCTGACAGGTTGTGATCCAGCAGTGGCTCCCTTACAGCCCACCAACTGGGCAATGGAACAGCTGGGTCAAGTTGAAGAGGGAAATGCTATTGTTATGCTAAATAAAAACTATGAGTCTAGGACCACAAGACAGGAAACACCCCTCCTTCCATTGTTCTTTTGCTCCAGGACTTTTTTTTTTTTTTTTGTCGTTTCAATACATGAAAAGAATTTTAATATTTAACATCAGTAATTTCAGTGCAGGAATTTCCACACAAAGCTACGAATAGGGGGTGGGAAGATCACCATAAATAGGCTATATACTGCTTTCTTTACAAGAGCGAGCAAATAAGAGACCTTCAACGTGGCACTGTTGAGTTCAAAGATTGCTCCAGGCAAACCAGAGCTCTACTTTTCCTTGCTGATCAAAGCAGAGATTAAAGAAGCCCATGGTTTGCTTGAAGGGATCTTTCTTGGGTGCTCCAGGGACAGAAGGATGTGTGGCTTCCTGTGATCCAAACAGCAGCTACCATTGCCCCCACTTTGCCCATCACACTGAAGAAAAATCAATCAAGACACCACACAGTCTCACAAGAGACCACAAAATCACATCAGCAATTTTAATATTGTATTAAATGGTGTTTTGCACGAAATAAATAAATAAATAGTCTGAGCTTGAAAATATGGCAAGGAGACCCCCCCCCCCAATATTATGTAGCACACAAAACTGCAGGTACCATTTGCATACTCTGGAAAGAAAATCCCAAGTGACATGGTCAGCAAAAAATAAGCCGAAGACTGGAATTAAAGACTCAGACCATCCAGCCTACTTTAGCTGCACGAGTCACATTAACAGGAGGGCTTCATAAATCTTGTGCTAGGAAACAAAAGGGGGCATGGAGCGTTCCAGATATGGTAAACAGTGCTGCGAAAGGAATCAGGTGTGGACGAAATCTTGGTTTGGACGAAAAGAAGAAATCCACTGGTGAGCCCACTCAATAGAAAAATGGAAGCAACTAGGCTTTTATAGCAAGTGAATTATATGATAGGCAGCACTTGAAATCACACTGGACAACATCACACTTTGTTTCAGTTATACACGTACAATTAGAGAAAGGAAAATGTGTGAAGTCAAAAAAGACATACCGTATTATTCCATCTATAAGACGCCCCTATGTATAGGACGCCCCCCACTTTTCCTACCCATCTCCAGCAAGCAAGCTGCTGCCACCTGCACATGCCGCCTCTCCACCGCCCCACCCACGCATGCCACTTCACCCCCCCCCGCAGCGCCTTGCCACACCCCCCCGTGCGCATTGCTTCGCCACCCCCCACGTGCCGCCTCGCTGCCCCCCTGCGCATGCGTGCGCGATCATGCCAGTCTCCCCGCCACCCCAGCATGCCCAGGGTTCTCCTCTTGGCGCCCATGTATAAGACGCACCTCCTTTTTTTTAGTAAATGTTTTTAAGAAAAAGTAGCATCTTATACATGGAAAAATACAGTAGGTTGTATACAATTTCCCAAGGCTCAAAAATGGTAAAGTCTGTTCACTCTTTGATGGATAACTCATTTATCTTATTATTATTATCATTGCCTTCTCTCCCTCTCTCTGCCTCTCCCTCTCTCTCTGTATTGTCATCTCTGTTCTCTTCTTAAATGGATTTTCTAGGTTCTTGAAGCACTACAGAAGTTTAGAAAACCTGTTTGGCAGTGGTGCAAGACATCCAATGATGAAGATAGCATGTAATTGGCCAACAGTATAAAAATGATAGTTCGGACCATTGTAGTCATCAAGGGTTATTCACAGGACACCTTTTGGAAATCAGATATATTCATTTATTGCCTCTAACCAAATTATTATTATTATTATTATTATTATTATTATTATTATTATTATTATTATTACATTTCTATGCCGCCCCTTGCCGAAACCTCGGGGCGGCTTACAACATGATAAA
>NW_025335661.1:9705565-9999312 GCF_004798865.1 Varanus komodoensis | reverse complement strand
TACAACATGATAAAATGGTGTACAAACCTGCAGATTTGTCCAGATTTGCCACCTAAGTTCATAGAAGATGGAAACAACAGCTGGACCAGACCAAACCAGACCAAAGGTGTGATATTTCAATACGAACCTGAACAAATATTAGGAGCAAAGACTAAGTCACTTTTCTATTCTCTCCAGTATGAAAAGCATGTTGGTGGTCCGAGGGAAAAGGTCCATCATGACACCAAGATTATGAAACATCTTCCCAAGGGATTCACTTGGCCTCATCTTTGCTCCCCTTTTAGTCAGTAACTTATTTCATTATTTCTATCTTTTCCAGAAGACAGGATTTCTCAGATGCTGCTTCTCAAAATTGTGAAGATAGTGCTGTTTTTAAAGAGCTGAAAGACTGTTTGCTTTAAATTAGAAAATGTTGCTTATACTAACTTTTTATCTTGCTACGTAATTATTTTATTAATATCTTTAAGCTTGTTGCCACAGTTATTTTCACAGAAAGATGGGAAATAAAGGTTCGAGACAGATATGATAAGCAGATAAAAGTCTGCTATAATTTGCTTTCTTTTTGGGGCACCTCACATACACTTCCAGTTTGACATCAGAGCACTAACCTGAAAATAGAAGAAATTTGTAAATAAAGATGCTGTTAATAGCAAAGAATCTAATGGCACTTTAAATACTAACTATAAAAACTTTAAAGACTTTCATGAGCTATTGTTTACTTCATCAGATGCCTGAAGAATTTTGGGTTTATATACAGTGCACATATTAGGTGGGAAGGTAGTAAAAAGCAATGCCAGAGGAAAATTAAAAGCAGGAAGTTTGGACAGCCACAGTCACTTTATTTTCTTGTTGTTAGTCATGAAGTCGTGTCTGACCCATCGCGACCCCATGGACAACACTTCCTGTCCTCCACCATCTCCCGGAGTCCACTTAAGCTCACGCCGACTGCTTCAGTGACTCCATCTAGCCACCTCATCCTCTGCCATCCCGTTCTTTTGCCATCTATTGTGAAAGTGGGCATTTGGGAAATAGTTGTTGCTGAGTACTTTGGGGGGCTTTGCAGGGAAGAGAAAGCTGCAATTCCAAATGTCTTTTTGAGTTAATAATGAAATCCATTTGCCCCAACATTCAAACTACAAACTGCTGGATTGATGGGATGCCCTACACCACTCCATCCAGGATGCTAATCACTGTAATTTTGACTGCCAGACGACCTGTCAGGGGCATCTTTTAGTCAGTGGCTGTCACATCAGTGACAACCACAAAATACTCTTGCTCCTCACTGCCCACCTTGTTAGTGTGCCTTAACAGACGTTCAGGACTACCTGCTATACTGCACCATTGAAAAATGTTTTGACAAACATCAGGCACCTTTCTCTTCTGCACTGCTCCACCCTGAGTTGTCTTTCCCATTCCACCCCCCCCCCCAATATTTCCAGTTCAGACACTCTTCTACGCACCACAGGGTGTGCAGATGCTTTTTGAATGGAAAACCAGAGACCAGATAAGTGGGGGACATGCAGCCCTCATAAATTTCAGATGACAATTCCCATCAGTCCTAGCTTGACCAATGCCGAGGGATGATGAGAATGGCAGTTCCATCTCATCTGAAAGGCCATGTTGGCACAACCATCGGATTAAAACAAATGTATTCCACCCTGCAGCAAGAAATCTGCACCATGGGAAGGACTAAATCAGCACTGCCTTGAAGGAACAAGAAGCTTGGCGCAGGTTCCAGGTTCAATCCCCAGCAACTCCAGAAGGGGCTGGAAAAGTCCCATCTGAAACCCCAACGAGCCACTGCCCATCACTGGAACCCTTTTAGGCTTGTCTCTGTCATCTAAGGTATGATTGTCCTCAACTAACCATAGAATTTTCTCAGTAATGACCCATCTCTGTGAAACTCCTTGCCATCCAAGGTCCAGCAAGGTCAAAGGCTTGTGAACATGATCCGTGCAAGTGGGCAAGTACTTGATCTTCACAGTAGAGTCCATTGGGTACAATGTTGAATTTTTAAGAAGAAAGTCCAACAGCATGCATTAGAACTTACACCCAACAATAGGATTGTACTGTTAGTTTTAGGACAGTCTGGTTTATACTGAATTTCTTCTGCTACAGCAGGCATTGGTTTATTGGCTAAATGTTAATCTTTATAGTGTGTGCGGCAGGGGTAATCATATTCTACTCTGAAGTGTTTTTGTTGGCAAGTCATTATATATTAAAAAAAATAAAGTTGGCTTAAATTAAGCAGTGCCTTCGATGTTGTCTTTGGACACTGATGCATCTCTACCATTTTCATTCATGAGGACAATGTTTAATACTTGCATTCACAAACAGAAAAATGGGATGCTCTCATTTGCTGGTAGGCACTGCTGAGAGTGTTACCAACTGTCTCTTGTAAACGGACACATCCCTTAATGATTTGTACACATTGCAAACTACGAAAATCACTCATGAAGATGTTCACACTGCAATCATGGAGCATCATGGCATTTTAGCAAGTGTGCATGACTGTACATGCACCCGATAATGTCATTTAGCCTAAGCATAGGAACAAATGGGGCAACTCAGTCTGTGTGCAATTCCTGGATCATCTGGCTCATGCTTATACTACTTATGTCTCACTTCTAGGACCACTTAAAATTATTAAAGCATTATCAGTTATTGAAATACCCACCATATAGTCCATGCTGACTGGGCATAATGGGAATTACGGCCCAACACATTTGGTTATACAGGAACCCATAACCTCAGTTCAACCAGAGTTAGGCAGAGTTGCTTATGAAGGATGTCCATTGGTTGATACTGGATGCTCAGGCATAGAACATATGCTTAGCAAGAAGAAAGGCTAAAGTACAATCTTGGCATCTCTAGGTACAGGCGTCCCAGGTAGGAAGGATGGGAAAGCCCCTTGCTTAAAACCTTAGTCAGCTGCTGCCTGTCAGAGTACAATATCAAAATAATACTGAACTAGAAAGACCAATTATTTGGTGGCGTATAGGACAGCTTTATACATCAATAAAAGTGTTGGGTTAGTCACTATTACTCTGTACCAGATTCCCATTTGCCAAATTAAAAAAAAAAATGCTAGGCTATATGCAGTAAGAAAATGTTACCATTAGCCTTGACCTGAGCCTGAAGGATAGGTGGATTATAAATAGACAAAATTATGTCATGAATACATATACAAATGCTTCTCTAATATACTTCAACAATAAAACTCAGAAAACCTCAAATACTGCCTTGTTAAACCTGATGGCACACTATGCTAACATAACTAGATCTGGTGTATGGGATTTTTTCTTTCTTTCTTTTCAGAGATGATCTGAGCTTTCTACATCAAATATGTCACATCCAAAAGAACAGCTAAAATCTCCCAGGAGGAGGGCATTTGAATATTTTAAGGAAGGGATCAAAAATACATTTCAGAAAAGATAGATTAGAGATGTTGTAAGTGCGTTCTTCATACTCCTGGGGGCAAGATTGTTTCTCGTAACATTTCTCTCTCTATGTGTGTGTGTGTGCGCGTACACACACACACACACACACACACACACACACACACACACACACACACATATATATATATATATATATACACACACATGCATGCATGCATATATTAAGGAAGAACAGTTAATGGGAATTGGTTCTCACAGCCAAAATTCTTGGTAGAAGAAAGCCCAAGAACCAATAACACTAGCACTTAACTCAGCAGGATGAGAACCAATATTCCAAAGAGAGAAGCCTGCATCCCTTCCTTAGGAAGATCAGTGCAAAATGGCACTACAATCACAGCAGAGGTACCTTTCCTCTCTCATCAGAATGTATGGATATTTACTACATTGGCTGTGAAGCAGCAGGATTTTTATTTATTAGTTTTATACTTATAAAGCACTCAAAGCAGCTTTTACCATTCTTTTCCTCTTGCTGTCATTTTAGCCCCACAACAACAACCCTGTGAGGTGGGTCTGTGACTGGACCATAGTTACTCAGCTGGCTGAGCAGGGACTAGAACCCAGGTCACCCGAGTCCCAGACCTGCACTTTCGTCAGCTACACCGCACTGGCTCTCAGAATAAGATGCATTCATCAGCAAGAGGCACGTGAGAAAAGAGCAGCAGCAGGGCTGCGCATGTGTATTCAGGAGTAAGCACTACTATGAGACTTACTCCCAGGTAATTGTATTCTTAATTGTCTAATATCAAATATTGCCTCTAGGGATGGGATTCAAATGAAACAAGTCTAAGACAAAAGCACTCTTGAAGCACTCTTAATACAAACATCAAATACTGATGTGGTAACAGACATTGAATTCTGCCATTAGGACGATTTAATTAAGTTACATGTTGTTGATAATTAACTACTGAAATCATATCCCCAGAGACGTTTCCAAAAACTCTGCATTTCATTTGTACTATTTTTAAAAATCCATTCTACAATTATAGCTACTGCAATGTCATCTCTCCTTTCACTGCTTGTGAGCAAATGGTAACACTTTATTTAATTTTATTAAAAGAGTATCCTTTTAAAAACAGCATCAAGTTTATCTGTTGCTTTCTTCAGTGAAGTGTATCAGCTCGCTTGCAGTCCAATCTTACAGCCCAACTTGTTCACTAAGTAGTATTTGCCGTTGGATTCAATGGGGCTTACTCCCAGGTAAGTACAGGACTGTAGTTGCTTTTTTTCAGCAGTAAGTGTCTTATTAAATACTCACTAGCACAGTGGCCTGTCTGTCACCTGTTTCTCTCACCTAGAATTAATTATTTGACTAAGAAACATGATTATTACAGCTTTCATGTGTAGTGGTCACTTATCAGCATGCTTCTCATAGAAAGACATTCCTTTTCCCTTGAGTAAGTATATGTCTTGTCCCAAGGCATGGTATCTAGGTAGGCCATTACCGAATTCTTTCTCCTAGGAAGGTCCATGAATTCATTAATAAGCACAGCATAGAAGGAAAACAAATAGGTTCATGTAAATATCAGACCTTAAAGCAGCCCTTGTAAGAAATTATTTCATTAAAAAAAACTTGAGAACAACGAGCTAACTCAGACACACCCTTTGCAAATAGCTGAGTTGTATATCTGAGCAAATCCATTTGAATTTTCCAAATCTTGGTTCCTTCAAAAAATAGGTGCTAAAAGTCTCTTATCTTTAATTAAATATGATTACATGATTCCATCAGCTGTCCAAAATGCAATAGATCTCTCAAAAATTCACTTTAGTAAGGATACTAGGATCCCCCATCAGTAATAACAGTATATTTTACTGCACTGTATACATTTTTATCTGGGGAAAAACATTCAGACTTGGTGTACACTTCATACTTAAAAACTGTAACTGGTGGTGCCACTACTTCCTTTTTACCCTTCTCTCATCTTATGCCAGAAACTGTTTACATGGAACTGTGCTCATATAACTGCAAGATTGCATGTTATGGATGTACAGTAATCTCCAAACCTCAAGACAGATATAAATATTACTTTAATGGCAAAAGGTTGTAAGGCTGATCAATGGTTATTGTGGTAGCACTCAAAAACAGTTTCAGTTAGACTTTCTTTTTCAGCCCAGCAGTATTTACAGAAAGATCTTTCTGACTATGTGACTGCTTGCCACAAAGTCTGCCTCTGCATGTACAGCGGCTGTTAACGGCACTTGTTAAATGTCATTTCTAACTTTCACAAGGGATGGTAAAATTGTAAAAATACATCTGTGTTTCCCCTGCTGTTTTCGTGAAAAACCTAAACCATTGCTTGCACAAAATATATCTACAGCATTTTCTAGATGAGTATAATCAATATGTGCAAATCCCAAACAAGTAAGCCATTCTAAAATGAGAATTTCTTATTGATTTCTTTATTAAGATCACATTTAAACCTTTATACAAAAGTCCATTTTGCTTTACTGAGTATTCTTCAATCTCAGCCTCCCATGAGCACCCTACACACACACACACACACACACACCTACCTCAGCAGCTATGCAAATCCTTCATTTATCACAACAAATAAGTATGTAAAGATGTTGATACATACTGAACAATGTGCCTTTAGCTTTTGGAAAGAAAAGAGGCCTCACAAATACTTACTGAAGTGAGTGTGTGTATGTGTGCCTGCTTGAAGTAATGATAGTCCAGGAATGCAAAAACATGAATGTGTGTGATCCTCAACAATCTCTGGAGGACCAACCTTGTCTTCCTAATTGTCCTTAAGAATGGAGCACACTTTGCACCATCTCTGTCTCTCAGATGCAATTGTCTGAAAAGCTGTCAATTGCTCTCTCAATCAATTCCTTTCTGCACAAGGCATACTGCCCATTCACAATCTTGGCTTCCTGAGCAAGGTTTTGCTAAGGTCCTTGACTTCCTCTGGGCTGTTGACTCTCTCATAACCTAGAATAGTCATGGGCTGGTGGCAATACTCCTCAACTTGTTTAATCTGCTGAAAGCTCAGTGCTGTCCTCCAGGCATTGACTGCCTGAGTAGCATTCCTGGCAGAGACCACAAAGGGCTTGGAGGAGTAGCCAGGCCCACTGGTCATGTTGAGGGCAAACTTCTCCATCTCTGGGCTAACCACTAGGTTGACAAATCCATACACTTGCCGTAAAGTCTTGATGGGGTCCACTACAAGGTCCTCATAGCGGATGGCTATGTAATTCCCCTTCAGCCAGTCAGGGGGATGCAACGCCGTCTGCAGGGTCCTTGCCATGCTACCACAGATCACCTCCATGGCCCCCAAGGCATGGTAATCTGAGCCACCGCCCCCCTCCTTCTTGCTGTTCAGCTTGTGGCCTGCATCCAGGAAGGGCATGCGATGGATACGGGGGTCCCTGCTCCTCACTACCTGCAAGCTCTCCCGGATGAGTCCGTGGCGGGATTTGATCCTGGAGCTAGCCACCGCTCGGGGGTCCCGGACCAGGTGGATGACTTTGAGAGCCAAGGATGGGTCTTGCATGAGTGGTGCCAGCACACCGATGTCAAAGACGCGCACACCCTTGATGACCAAGGTGTGGTACTTGAGGCACTCCTCCTGCAACAGGCTGAGCTGCTGCGGAGGGCATTTCTTGCACACCTTGTCATCCACCATGCCCACAATGTCTTTGCGATAGGCTGGGCAAAGTGGTGAGGAGCAGATCACCTTGTTCGTGGCTGCCCCAAAGATGCCTAAAGTGGTGAGATTCTTCCCGGCTCCAGCCGTACTATAGAGCTGGAAAACAGAGAGGTCACATCGGTAGAGAGAACTCAGCATGTCCCGGGCTGCACCCTGCAGAGAGACAGCGTCCCCCGGGTACAGCTTTTGCCACACGTGCCACACGGGCTCATACAGAAAGAAGACCTCTGGGTTCTGGTTGAAGAGCTCACCGAAGAAGGAGGACCCTGAGCGCCAGGTGGTGAAAACATAGACCAGCTGCCGCCTGCGGTTGAGCGGTGCTGGGGCCCCGTAGAGAGCCCGGATGTCCGACCGGGACTGGGAGGCATAGTAAGGCAGCTGCTGCGGGTGGGAAGTGCGGCGGGCGGGCGAGGGCTCGCTGCACTGCTGCGGTCCCTTGTGCCACTTGTAGTCCAGCAAGTTGAGCATGGTGAGGAGCAGCAGCAGCACGTAGCCGAGGCAAAGGACCAGCGCCTTCCTGCGGAAAACCTTCATGCCAGCGAGCTGGAGCCAGGGCATGAGCACTGCCCTGCCAACTGTTGCACATCACACAGCCACGCTCTGGCGCGCTGATCCGCGGGGCCGGGGCCAGCAAGCGCCGCGGGGCTTTGCCCAGGGCATCTTCCCCTCCCTCCAGGGGCACCGGCCTACTCTCGCTGCTGCCCTGGGCACCTCGGGCCGCCGCCGCCGCCGCACCGCCCTCCCAGGCTCAGAGGAACTTGCCTTGCTTCCTCCCTTCCATCACAGCTCCGGCGGATTCCCCGGAGAGGTCGTCTCTGTCGCTCTCTCTTCGCTCCAGAGCCGGCAATGCCCGGTCGGCGGGGGCGGGGAAGAGGGGCTCCTTTGCACCAAGTTAATGCATCATCCCGCAGGAAGGGGCGGGGGAGAGGGGCAAGCTGCTCCCTCAGTCCCTCGGCGCCGAGCCCGAGGAGTTTCCGTTCTGCAGCCGAAGCGCCAGGCGGGGACCGGGGGAAGAGTCGGGAGGGGAGCAGGCAAACTTTAAGAGGAGGTGGCTGCTGTCGCTGCCGAGCCCCCGACCTCCGAGAAAGTGCATTGCGCCTTTTGGGGACGGCGGGAGGAGGAGGCGGCAGCTCCTCTCCTGCGCGCCGGCTTCGCTCGGATTCCCCCGCACCGGCGAGGGCTCCCGGAGGGACGGAGGAGCAGGCCGGATACGAGGACCCGCTAAGCCAAGGCGAAAGGCTCGCCGGAGAGCCCTGCCGCCTGCCCGCCGCCCGCGGCTCTCAAGCGCCCGCCAGGCGCCAGATCCGGCAGCGGTGGAGGACGACGAGCAGCAGCCGGCCTCCCTGCACCAGCGGCAGCGGGCGCAGGCTCCGCAGTGCTCAAGCGCCGCCGCCGCTCCATCGCCGGCCCATACAGTCTTTGGAAGCCCGCCACTTCTCACCCGGCGGGATGCAGAGGCGGCGGAGGCGCGGGAGGCACAACGCGCGGCTGCTCCGGAGCCGAGAAGCACAACAAGCACCGGCGGCAGCGGCTCCCGCCCGGCTCGCTTCCGCCTCTGCTGAATGGCCGTGGAGCTGCAGCCTCCAAGGCGACCGCCCCCGAAACGGTCCTCGGGCTTCCTCATTGGACGCCGCGCCTGCCGCTCCGATGACTCGCCCCTCCCTCCCCCCGTTCTTCGGGAAGAAAGAGCAGGTCTGTGCTGCCGTCCAGGCGGGCGCCGCTGCTGCCCGCCTCGCCACGGGGCCGTCCTGCTGGTGTGTCGCCATCTGCCCGAAGCCGCGCTGGACTCGCCTCGCCTCGCCTCGCCGCCTTGCCCACCGCCAGCACGAACCGCCTGCCCCTGGAGATGCATCGCGGGGACGGTTTTCCCAGCCTCGCCAGCCAGCTGAGCTTTCGGGATCAGGGGGAAAACCTCCCGGTCGCCTAAAAGGCATCGTCTCTCTCCTCCTTTCCAGTAAATTATGCATCGCAACCCAAGCCAGGATGCGCTGGTTCGACAGAAAGCGGGAAGCATTTGCCAGAGTTTGGGGAACTTCGAGCTCTCGGCTTTACTCATATACCAACGCTGC
Source organism: Varanus komodoensis (assembly GCF_004798865.1). Taxonomy (NCBI): domain Eukaryota; kingdom Metazoa; phylum Chordata; class Lepidosauria; order Squamata; family Varanidae; genus Varanus; species Varanus komodoensis. Next base: position 9,990,132 of record NW_025335661.1, on the reverse strand, counting down.
AAGATACCGAAAACTATATCAGAAACAATTTAATTCAATCCCAACTTATTCTAGCAACCCGAACGTATAATGCTAAATTATAATGATAATGCATCAATTATAATTTTAATTGGATAGCTTTAATAAGGCTAGATAGAACTAATAAAATAATTTTAATTATATCAATTTTTGAGAGAACAGTGTAAGATCACATAAGAAGACAGACAAAATGTGTGGCAAGACAAAGGAGCCCTTAAGTGCAAATCAGGCATAATGTGATTTGGCACCCCAAATTATAGAACATTCTACCTTTGGACATTTGCCAGGTGCCTACCTTATTGCGTTTCGGGCGCCTGGCAAAAACTTACCTTTTCCAGTGCACTTTTGGCACCATCTAGAATATTTACATAACTGTACGGTTTTAATTATAGTAACATGCCTTATTTTTAATTATTTTATTGTGACTTTGTTTATTATGAGAGTTTAATTGTATTATTTTATTAATTATATTTGTCAATTTTATAGTGCATCCAGACAGCATGTTGCTAACAGGTGGCTATTAAACATACGTGTGTGTGCGCGCGCACACACACACACTGGTTAATTAAGTCTCCCACCATTAAAAAAAACTATAACTTTCGGCCTGTGATTCTACACCCACTACCTGGGAGTATGGCCCATTGAGCACAACTGGATTACTCCTGAGTAGATAGATATATCACTGTGCTGTAAAGCAGCCAAATTTGCTAAGACCAGTGCCACTAGTGGAGGATATGTTGTTGCTTTCATTGTTTTTATGAATGTTGCAATTCACAAAAACAATAATGACATCCCACCATGCAAGGATGAGTTTCTGGGGGAATGCTGTAGTTCTCTCTATTATTATTATTATTATTATTATTATTATTATTATTATTATTATTACATTTCTATGCCGCCCCTTGCCGAAACCTCAATAAACTGGGCAGGTTCACACATTACTCTAAGCTACGCTGTGAGTAAATCACCATGGGTGGTTTGTTTGCTGAACAACCCGCAGTACTTGGGCTTGCTATGGCTTGTTTCTCCTCTCCCTGGCTCTGGTTCAGATCCCGGGTGAGGAGGATTTGCAGCAGAATCCATTGCCTCAAACCCTGCATCAGCATCCCTTCCGCAATAAGGTCTGCGGGCATTGCTGTGCTTGCTACTGAAGGAAACGTCCTCGCCAAAACACACACTCCCCACGGTGGATGACAAACCGGAATCCAATCTCTGAGCACTTAGGAAGGCAGGAGTCTGGTCATGCTGGTTGATGCTTCAGGGAATGTCACTGTGGTAAACGGGCAGGGGCTGCACAAACATAAAGGCATGAGAGACCCCAGCTTTTTGAAAATTGCAAGCATATTCAGGACATTCTCTTGTGTCCTTCCTTCGTGGTTTTTAGGGGCACTGGCAAAGCAACTGCAAAGGGGCGGGGGAGGATGGTCACAGCATGAGCAAGCGCATGAGGAAGGGCTGCTGCTGCTGCGGCTGCTCTGGCTGAGGTCTGCCTGAACATCCCTGACAGCCCACAATAAAGTCTCCCTTCTGGGTTCAATGACACAAGCCACCGTGGGTATCAACAGCCCTAAAACAAGCCATGGGTTATTCGTGAAAAATAAACTACCTGCAGAACAGCACTGGGTTCTTATGACAGGGCAACCCACTGAGGCTGATGGTACATGGTGGCTTGTCATGTTATGTGAACCAGCTTAGTGATAGCAGGCACCCATAGCTTAATTCTGGTATGATATTTGCACTGCCTGCCTGTATATTTCCAAGCTCAAGTCAAGGTGCTTGTTCTGAACACTCTCTGTAGTGAGGCCCACATGGTATCAACATTTCATTCCTTTGGTGCCAGATTTAGACTTAGCTCTGCTCCCAAGCATTTGAAGTCCACCTGTTAGGACTTTAACTGGTCCTGAGATTTCTTGCATTGGCAGTTTTGATTGTTTTGGTATGTAAATGGTTTTTACATTTATAAAAATATATTTTTATATTTTATATTGATAAACTGCTCAGAGAGCTTTGGCAATTGACAGATGATATAGAGATGATGAGGATGATGATGGTGATGACGGCGATGACAACTAGTCTGTAGTAAACTACTAGTGAAGCAAACAGATTATATAGCTTAAGGATGCAAAAGGATCAAGTAGTAGATGGCATGAAGGTCTGAAGAAACCAAGTAAGAAATGAGATGTGCAAAAGATAAAGTAAGATAATACAGACAAACTGTAGGAACAGCCGGGCAGGGTACAGTCTCCTGTGTAATGAACTTTACCCAACTTTATTTCAGGCAGAGTCATTTGGCTTTGCTGGACCCACTCTCCTAGGCTGATAGTTTTTGCGAGTTGCTTACTTCTCTACTGGCATGTTTCCAGATTCATGTATTTGCCTATATGAACTATTTCCAGGTTCAGTTCCAATCTTCATCACCACCCAGAAAGCTCTGGCTATTGCAGGGTATAAAAATGTAATTAATCATGATGATCCATCAAGTTTAGTCAAACATAAAAATATCTGTCATTCCCTTTCAGCCAAGAGATCTTTCCACAATGACCCATACATAGATGGAGCTGAAATATCTTTTTTTATTCTGTTTGCATAGTTGATAAATGGTTTTGTGTCTCAATTTTTTTTTTGCTTCATTCTGATCTTATGCCTCCAGTTGGCTTTGTTAATTTTTCAGAAGAGTTTTTCTTTATTGAACTAAGGCAATTGTCTCATCTCTTTTTCCATTCTATAGCCCTAGACTAAATTAACTCTTATTCCTTTCACTGGATTTACTTTATGTAGGGCTTATGTTGGATTTTACCCACAACTAAGAAAGAGAGCTAAGAAAACAGAGCTAAATCCTCTGCTTGAGGGGATGCCCCAGGGTCGCCTCCTCTCTGAAGGGCTCTCCTGGCCAGTTATGGCTTAAGATGAAGAATCCTAAGAACTGTCATCAGCAGTTGGCATCTGGACAGCAGACTGGACAGACAGGAAGATCAGCTGGTCAGATTCTTCCATACCCTGGTGAACTGTTCTGGATTTCTATTTAAATTATAAGAATTACTTCTGAAGTTGCATCCCTAAATGTAAATTTGTTTATGCAATTTTTTTGTGATTCTTAAGTATCCACTGTAAGAAACACAGAACTCAAATAATCTGGGAAGAGATCCAGCTGAGGAGAACTTTGAAAGCATCTCTATTTACTCATCAGAAGCAATCTTCCCTTGCAGTACACAGATGCAGTGTGCATGGGATGTTTTCCAGGGTGCGTTTGGTTTGGCTGGCGGGATGGCAAGGCCCGACAGGCCTGGCTTGCCTCCTGCATATCCGGCCAAACCCCAGAAATCTGTGCAGCATCTTATACAAGGTTTCCACGACAGGCATGCAGGCCTTCTTCACCATGCAAACTGATGTAGCACGGGCGGTTGCCTGACCACAGAACGTTTGCAAACTACTTTGGAGCAATTTCTCCTTGATGGCAGCAAAAACTGGAGAAACCAACTACATAATTTCAGCATTTTACAGCCGGACTAAGGGGATATTATTAATCTGCATGATCAGTGAATTAAGGATTGAGATGTGTAGTATTCTAAATATAATATACAGAATATTATAATATTGAAATGTGATATTCTAAAATCCTAAACTGTTGAAAGTTAAAACTTCAGTTATTGCACTGAGGAACTTGTCTTTATTCACACAGTGCCCATTTTTCAGTCTTGCTGCTAGTCTTCCCTTGTCTCTTTCAAGGTCCTTGTCCAATCTTTATGCCTTGGCTTTGGTCCTGCCTAGCTTTGTATGCAGCTCTGGCTTTGACTCAACAAGCTCATTAGCTTTCAGAAGCAGATTCATTTTTCTTGCATAAATGCATTTTTGCTTCACTGTAGCATCATATGAAGTGCTGCTTTCTACCAAATTAACATTCAGCCACAACATATAATTGATCTGCCTTTTGTAAGTGTATCAATCGCCACATTTTAACTATCTTCTTTTGCTAACTTCACTGCTAGATGCCTGGGATATGTTTTGTTTTCAGTTTTGTGTCACCATATCCATTCTACAGGAGACCATGTGGATTGTAACAAGACAGTCCAACAAGGTTAAGTGGAAATTTCAGGTTAGAATGGCAACCTATCTCAGTCTCCTTCCCCTCTCCATCCCCCCACCCCATCTAATACTGAAATTGCTCTTGCCACTTCCTTGGCAACAAAGTACGGATTGTGTGGCTTGTTTGGGCATGCTGAGCAAGATACACTGCTGAAGATGCTTTAGCCAATATCAGACCAACTGGCTGATGACTCCTTGCGAAAGAGAAAGCAGACTTACAGCAAAAGCATATTCGTAGCTACTTAGAATGCCTTGCTTCTCTAAATGTATCAATAGGATTGCAGCCCAAAACTTAGTAGGGAGACAGTGCCACTGAATTCCATTGTGATCTTTACTTCTGAGTGGACTGTATCAGAGGGCAATCCTCTGCATGCTTTTTAGGAAGCAATTCTCCCTGAGCTGGGCACTATTTGCTTAATTACCCACCCGGGTGCAGTATGGCTTGTTGGAGGAGAAAACAGTCCTCAAGTCAGAAGCCATGGCTTAAATGCAGTGCTTGTATAATGATGCATATGCTCCAAAAAGTGTTTGAGGAGAGCAGCCTCAGGAGGGCTTTGTCATAGAACCATTATATAATCCCCTTTGAAAGCTGAAAGAACTAATCAATAACTTCCTTTTCATTCCTATTTCAATTAAATAACACTGAGCCTGTATTTCCCATGTGTCCATTATAAGGTTGGAGGGGGGTGTTTTTTCCTTTCTTTTTTAATATGAATTCATTATACCTTGCTTTTGAATCCACTTTCCAATATTTCCCTTTCTTGCTGTGAGGACATCTCTAAAGAAGAGATGAGGGAGCCAGCAGTGTACCAAGTCTGGTGAGAAGATGACCTCTTCTCTGCCCCGCACACCCTGCTCCCAAACTCTGGCTCATTAAACTCGACTGCTCTGATTATCACTTGAATTGTATATCAGCATTAAGAATGAGGATTGGGTTAGCTATTAATTTCTTTCTATCTTGATCTTGTTTTTGCACGTGATATATTGCACTGTCCTATGAATCAGGACAGTGGGCTTCCAGATTCTTGGGCCTACAATTCCCATCAGCCCTAGCCATGGAGGACAATGATGCAAAACACTGGGAGTTATAGGCCAAAACTTCTGGAGACCAAGAAGCAGTAGAAACTTCTTTTAGGCTGATATTCCAGCTGCAGTCCTAACTGGAGAGGTCATATTTGGCCTCAGTTATCCATACACTAGTAACATCCAGAATAAACTACTGTAAAGTGCAACCCATGTTGATTGGTGCAAGGGAGTTGAATTCCTTATCACCTTTACTGTGCCATTGGTTGCCAGCACATTTCTGAGCCCAATTTAAAATACTTATTTTCACCTTTAAAGTTTTAATCAGTTTGGAACCAAAATCATTTGAAGACCGTCTTCATCCTTATCAGCCTGCCCACATTTTAAGAGCACTGACAGAATCTCCACTCACATGTCCACCATTGAGGGCAGTTAGGGGGGCAAGTCCACAAGAAAGGTTTTTTTCCAAAGTGGAAAATTCCACACTGCTGGAATTGGTTGCTATCAAGAGCGTATTAGGCCTCAGTCTTTAGGAAGACCCTGGAACCCTACCTGTTAATCAGGCCTTCCCCTGATTATGTGTGGGTGTGCTTGTTCTTTCCTAGATTGTACCTGTCTTTTTTATTATTATAAGCTATTACGGGAATGCTCCCATTCTGAAAGGAAGCCCAGAGAAGCAGAAGCAGTTTGGGCATCTGATGAGGGTCGGCGTCCTAGTAGGGGTGCTATGACAAGAGCTCTTGAATTTGTTCCTCCTCTTCAGTATTTCAACCAGCTGGTTTCCCCCACATCTCACTCTGGCTCAGACAACAGTGGATGTCTTGCCCTAGAGAATTCAAAAACTGGAATCCATACTGGCCCATACGACTCTCTTCCAATTTTAGCAATGAAGCTGCGAAAAAAAATGACTCGCGCAAGATCACTTCAGCAGCTGAGTAAATATCTGAATGCAATTAATTCCCCATGTCTTTGTCCAAGAGAATCATATGCTTTGGGGGTATTGTTTAATTTGCTCTGGAGGAAAAGTGAAGCCCGCATAACATTAATGTATGGTTCTCCAACCAACATAAAGCCATTTTACACAGGCTTAGCAGCATTGCTCGATTTTGCCAGCAGGCCACCTACACTAGAAAAACAAGCTAAGTTCTGTTTATCATGCTGCCTTCACCTCTTTGTGTGGAGATGCCTGCTGTGCTGTTCACGCCAACTCCTTGTAAAACACTCCTTAGAGAAGTCCCTTTTCTTTAGCAACAGATGTGTCCATAGCTGGATCGTACTAGCAGGCACAGTCTGCCAAATATCTTTTACACCTTTGTTTTTAACAAGTGCAGATGTCTGCCAGCTTCAGGGAAGATATTCCATCTGGGTTGCTATCAACATCTACTAAAAAAAGCCCCATACCTTACCGTGATCGTATTTGGTCATTACCCTTCCCACTCTCCAATCTTGCCCATCCCAAACCACCCTTACTTACTGAATGACTACATTATGGATGAAACATTTCTGATTTTTTTAAAATCTAGTTCTTAATATAGTCTAAGGCCAAATGAAAAAATGCATAGTTAATAATTTATCAAACAAATGCAACCTATTTTTCTGCTTATTGAATATTCATGAATAGATTCATTTCTTCAAAACATTAATTAGGCGTGTTCCATAAACTGGGTTTTTTTTATCATTGGTTGATCACAGTGACACCCCTCAATATTTTTCAGGAGCTACACTTTTTTTCCAGTGGCCTGTGCTACACTCAAGTCCCAGAAACATAAGTCCCAAATTTTGATCTCTGGCTCATTCTGACAGTGCAAGCCATACGTGTCTATTCAAAAGTATAATCCACTCAGATCAAAGAGAATTACTCCGTTGTAACTATCTGTAGGATTGCACTTTAGGACAGCTAGGGATGCCATCCTATATATGATAGACACAACTCTGTCATTTACTTCCCTACAGTATTCCCTTGTTAACTGGGACTGCACAAATCCCAGGCTGCCTGGGGAATACTGAGTGTTGCAAGACTTATTTCTATGTAAACATGCATAAGACTGCATCCTATTTTGACACTTAGCTGCAATTGGTGGGCAACATTTCTTGAGGTCATTGAAAGTCAGCTATGTGCTTCCCTTCTGAAATATGTCAAGGCTTTATTCAGTCAAGTTAAGCACTGTGATTTCAATCCTTTCTATCCTAAAATCTCTGTCATTTAAATCAGAAGTACTTAACTTTGGTTCATTGATGTCTTGTAATGAATCAGGGAACTAACAATAGGCAGCCATTTTGAAGAGACTTTAGCATTTAGGCCAGGGTTCTCTAATCTCATGTTCGGTAGATATTTTGGATTTCAACACCCATCACACTGGAGAAAGGTACCAGGAAATGCATAAAACACAAGAATGGGATCCAATGTACTCACACAACAAATGGAACCTCAATAATCCAGTTTGCATGATTAAAGAATTCATGCTCCATCCCTGAGTTGTGCTTGGTAACATCCAAATGTGGAATTCTGGGTTGCTGAGGGAGAAACTATCTAGAATTATAACCTATTGTTTGTTGTTGGGTTATAATTCTGAGTGGTTTCTCCCCCAACAGTCCTACCATCCAATTTCAGACATCATGTAAAACTATCTGAGACCAGTTGTCCCTTGTCTTTTCAAGAAAACTGGAAGCAGGTAAGCAGATGGGAGCCAGCGTACTTACTCTTGCACACTCCCAAACCATAGATGGTTAATAAACCATGTGCTGTTTAAGCATACAAACTGGTTCATTGTGAGCTCAACTCCTCCCATTCACAAAGCTTCCCTTTGTTGTGTCCTACTCAGGAGTACACTGGTATAATCTATCAAGAAATAAATTTAGGCTAAACCAGCAAATCAAATTGATACATATACTTCCTTTTAACAAATAATAATCAAATTGAAATATATTTAGAAATGAGTTGGGGATTCCTCTCCCTCCTTAGGTTATCAAAAACCATGGAAACAGAATATAACTGCACATTTATTTTCTCTAAAATAGGGCTTAAAGATTGTTAACTGGGATTGCAAAATTCAATCATATTACACCTGTGCTTTACCTGGCTTCTAGCCCAGTTCTGGGACAAATTCAAAGTAGGGGTGTTGACCTCTGAAAGCATAAGACCAGCTTACCTGGAGGATTATTTCCTCTCCCACAGCTCTACCTGGACGTTGATATCATCCCTGGAAGCCCTGCTCCTGGTGCCCTCATCAGGTTACATATGATGGAAACCTGGAGGTTGTACAGTGGTGTACCACACATGGGAATGCCTTCCTCAAGTGAGGACTTTTTATTTCTTGGGCACTCTAAACTTGCAAGTCTTGAATTCAAAATGAGTTTAAAATTCTACTTCTAGAAGTTTTACGCTATATCCCATTTCTGGTTTTGCCTTTTATGATTTATAAAAATTGTGTGTACAAAACTTTTGAGACCTAGTATGGATTACATTATGGTAATCCTATACATTAGCATATCTATATTGGTGTTCTTTTTGAGCAGCTACAGTGAGTAGAATGGGGGGCCGTTTGCTGGCCCAATAATTTTCAGTCTGAAAATAGGAATGTTCCAGGGATGAAAAAGTGTCCCTGTTCCCATCTGTGAAATTTTAGGGGTTATGTGAATAAGAAAGGCACAGGGACTGCAGGTAGGACAATAGATTAAATACACCTGGAGTGACTTGGGAACAACTTCGCTGAACCAGACAGTTCAGCAAAAGGCTTGGCTGCTTCCCTTTTGTCCTTGAGAGCATTCGAACACAATGCACCCCTACTGTGACCACAGCTGCAGAACCATTTTGTTGCCACAGAGTCTGAAAGTAGATGGTGTTTCCTCTGGTGTCAAATTGGTACTGCAGCTGCAAATCTGGTTCAATGAAGAATAAACGACCCTCTCCTGTACATACCCTCTTAACCTCCCCCATTTTTCTTTTCAGGACGAACGTTAGCATGTTCAATGTGGAATATTTTGTGACTGATGGATAAGGATATCTATTGGCCAGAAATTGTGACTAGGGCAGGGGTGAGCAGAAGGTACCACTGAATGATTTGCAGTGGATCAGGAAAGATTTCTGACTGCTGGCTCTTTAATGCTAGCAACAATAATACCACTGAAATTATTTAATGAAATTATGAAAGCATGCAATATCTAGGGCAGTGATGGTGAACCTTTTACAGACCGAGTGCCCAAACTGCAACCCAAAACCCACTTATGTATCGCAAAGTGCCAACACTACAATGAAACCTGAAAACTGAGGTTTTAGTTTAGAAAAAACAACTCACAGCCAGTCCAAGCATCTCTCTCTCTCTCTCTCTCTCTCTCTCTCTCTCTCTCTCTCTCTCTCATCTCTCATCTCTCATCTCTCATCTCTCATCTCTCATCTCTATCTATCTATCATCTGTATCTCTATTTCTATCGTCTCTATCTCTCCTTAGCAGCACAGTGACCAGCAATGTGAAAGCTTGGACGAGTTGCAGTTAATGAGTCGCAGCTCATGACATCATCGCCTGGCGCTGCTACTCCCTTCCGAGCATGTGCATGGCCCCTATGTGCGCTGTTATCCAATGCTCGGCTGCTGACAGAGAGGGCTCTGCATGCCCACTGTAGCATGTGTGCCATAGGTTCACCACCACTGATCTGGGGGCTCTCAGAATCCCAGAATCTCAATTTGAGAAGAGGAAATAAAACTCGGGTTTGTGGGAAAGATCAAGCGTCCAGACCATCTGAGGCTTTATTGTATTACCCTGGTTCCCCACAGGTCCACTCACGATAATGCATTACCGTGCAAGCAGAGGTAAACTCTGCTGCAAAGCTTCAATACCATTACAGGGCATTTATAGGTACACAGGTACAGGGCAATTGATGACAGAATGCAGAGATTACAATAAGATTCTGAGGTCATCACATACAGGACAGATAAAGGAACGTCAGTCAATCATACAGAGACAATAAGATTACAATATTTCTAATAGCAGTGTATTGACATTTTAGTTGAGTTACTTGAACCCAGCTCCAGGTCTGCTTAGATATGTAAATTCAAGCTACTGAGAAACTATTCATGATAAGCTCAGACCCTTATCTAGACTCTAAACATACTGAATGATCAGGGCACATGGAGCCCTCTGAGCTTAGCAAAAGATACTTCCTGGTAAACTGTGTGAATTCCAACAATGATTATTTAACAGTTGTGAAGGTATATAATGCATATTTGGACTTTGGCTTGTCTACTATAGCTTACAGCTAAAGGTGAGAGAAAGGAGCGGGGGAGGAAGGCCATTTGAAACAGTGACTTAGCTTGGTTTGAGAAGTACAGGATTTGATCCCACAATGCAAAAAGCACACAGAAGTAATGCTTTTCAGACAGGATTTATCCAAATTTTCCCAACAGGGCTTTCCTACATGAGGCATTTATGGCGCGTTCACCATTCCCCACTCAGAGTTGTTTACAAGTTCTTTATGAAAAGTAAAACCCAGGTTTGACTTCCGTGTCTAAGGAGCACTTTTGCTGAGGTTTTTTTAGAACAAGAAAATGTGGCTTTTAATTGTGAAAGGAGCAATAAATTTTTAGAACACGAAATTGTGGAATGATTTCCTCTTGCATGGTTGCATTATTCCACCAGACTGCAGTGACTCCAAGAGGTTACATAGTGGAAAAAGCAAGAAAGGAAACCACCCTCAGATTTCAAGTCTGTGATTCCACCTTTTGTAGATAATTTCCAGGATAGGATTTTAATTGTGGAAGAGGTCTGTGCTCTGCTCAGCTCTAGTATCAAAACAAATTCCTTGCCTAGGAATCCTTGGCTAGAACATCCAAGATGCTCTGCTTGGTGGATCTCAAGGTTTTAGAAAAAAAATAAAACTTAAAAAATAGCTCAAAACCTACCGCTACTGCTTCCAGTGATTTGAGTGTCCTTGCATTTGCACTGGAACATGTGCAAACACATGTGCAAGCTCTCACATGTGCCTGCTTGTGTTCTTAGGGTAGATCTTTTTCTTCACCACCGTGGGAGACAAATTTGGCAAGAATGGAGCAGTGAATCTTCTCAGCAGCTGTTTTCAGACTTTGGAGGCCTGTGTAGACCCAAATTTAACCTTTTTTTTTTTTTGCTGAAGCAGATTTTTAGCTATTGATTACTTTTTGATCATTAAGTTTTTAATGGATCTGTTTTGAGTATACTTTAGCTATACTTACATGTACATTATAATGTTGCATTTTATGTTTTATTGTCACTAGCTGTTAAGTACTGTGTGTAGTTTATACAGCTTTTCTACACAGAAAAGCTAATGTGTTTGTAAGTCACATATTTCCTTTCTTCCCTCTGTATTATAAATGTACTTATAAATACATAAATAAATGAGTCAATCTCTGAGTCAAGGCTATATCACATATATTACTATATCACTAGGTATAGCACAACTGTCCTTTAAAGCTGCAATCTAAACATACTTTCCACGGAGTAAGGCTCAATGAATTCAAGAGGAGTTACTTCTGAGTAAATACAGATAAGATTGCACCATAAGGAGACCTGAGGAAGTATCATCCTAAACCTTCAAATGAGCCTGGGCTGTATTTTCTTTCATCACTATGGAAAAGTCCCTTGTGAAACCAATAAGATTTATCACAAGCAAAAGACTGCAGGGGTTAAAAAGATAATGCTACTAGTTCTTTTACTCTCCTCTTCAAACATCATTTCATAAATGCAGAAGATGCAAAAGGATGATGTGCTGGTTATATTTCAACAAAAATTCTTCTCCTGATATTAGAAAAATGCATTTCTCTCGCATCTCTAACTGCATTAACAAGGGTGGGATGACAGGAAGCCTATTTCCTCAAAAAATACAACACTGAATTTTGGGTGTTCATTTGGGTTGTGGTTTTCTTTTTAATGATTGTGTATATATTATTCAGTGTTGTATACCACAAAAGAATTGAGAACAATCTGTTGATATGTATTGTTGGATTCTTTTACAGATTAGGATAATCGCTTTCTGAATATTCCTTGCTTAATTACAGCTATTTTGAAATCATCTACTATATCTACTGCAGCTAAGAAAATCCTATTTTGAAAGAGCTGATTTTCTGCCAGAACAAACTGTAACTAAGTTGCATGAAGACTGCCCATCTTATAAAAATCAATATTTTCAAAATCCTGGCCCCTGAGTCACTATGCTTCAGCTGACTATATACAAAAATGCTATTACACAAAATGTATGCTATTATACAAAAAATGGTATTCCTCAAAACTTAAACTTTTCCATTTTTCTTTTCCTGCCAGTGTGTAAAGTAGACTACAGAGTAATCCAAAATAATTCATTTAATACCAACAAGGAAAATTCAACAAAAGTTGCACTGAACTACTCAACTAGTCACCTGTTTTTCAGTGTCTTTCCAAACTTCATCAACTTACCAATGGTGTATTGACCTTGGGTGTTAACATGCAGGTAACCTTACCTGCTCAACCTCTAGTCCACACCTAGTCCTTGGCTTTCAGGCAATATGCTTGAAACCCAAACACACCAGACTGCCAGATTTCAAGGCCTACACAATGACAATAGGAGGCCCTGGCCAGTCTTGCATCCGTGAATCACTGGTGGTACTGTGAGGTCCAAATAAATGTGGTGCACATCTAGAAAAGCTCCCAGAAATTCAAAAGCATCAAGATAACATTTGAAGAGGTCTTCTGCCTTGGTTGGGGAATACACTCATCTGATCAGGTCTACACAAGCCAACCTGCCTAGGTGTGGTAGATCTCCAATGTCTGTGACATAGACAATTTTATGGATTTTACGTTTAGGGGCACTGTGGCAGAAAGTCATGATAGCATTTCTCAGACTGATTTTTTCTCCTCCAAAGGCAACTCATGTCACATTAGCCACTACTGGGTCCACTGTTTCTTGCAAGCATTCTGCAATGTCCTTGGGAAATCAGTACCAGCTCCAAAATCTAACTTACAAGTCCTTCCCAGAAAGTACAACCCACTCCAGCTGAATCAAGTACTTCTTTCATTGCCTTAAATACCTGGCCTTCTAGGCTGTATCCAGCAGCCTTTCCACTAGCAGACAATATTCCTGGTTGATCAAAGTTCTCTTAACTGCAGACTCTTGGGTGTGCCCCTCTGCTGCTCCAGAGGATTGAGAGATTCTCCAGATCAGATCTGAGATGCATGCAGGAGGCTCCAGGGAAGAAGAAAAGAAAAGGCACTCCTGTTGTCCTCACATAACATTGGATGTAGTCCTCTGTCTTAAAAGGATGCCTTATATGAATACAGCAAAACCATTAATGAAATAACAAGTCAATCAAATCATTCAAGTAAAAGACAGAAATGGTAAATAAAAATCCATGCAGTTTCCAATAGCCTAAACTATCATAAAATCATTAACATACCAATGCTGAGATAAAAGTACAGCAGAAATGTAAGAACCCATCAGGGTAAGAGCCAATCAGGCCTCCCTCAGTTGCTACTATCTTGCTGTAACCATTGAACAGTCACCTTTAATTGTTTTTATATACTGTCTTTTCCTCCCAAAAAAGTTTGCCTTCACAAAAAATCCCCTACTTAATTTATAAATGATAATAGGTACAAATGATAAAACCAAAGTTGTTCCACCTCATTGGTGGAATCCATCCAGAACTGATGGATTCCCTGGCCCCAGATTTCTTCCTTTGCCTTCCCCTCAGGTCTTTAAGAAGATCTTGAACTAGTATCTTGGAAGGCTGGGGAAATATAATGGGAGGGCCAGCCTATTAGATATCAGCTTGAGAAACTTGTGTCTCATCAAATGCAGAACCTGCTGTCCAGGGCCAGGCCTACCATTAGACATAATGAAACGATTGCCTCAAGTGGGCAATACAGAGGAGTAGTGGCAGCACCCATGCCTATACCCAACCATTCTCCTTTAGAAGGGTATGGGGGGAATACTAGCTCATGACAAGTCCTGAATTAAGATTCAGCTGCTAGTATAGTTGGCTTCTGTACCTGCAGTAGAGAGAGGCAAAGGAAAAAGCAAGCTGCTTTGTCCATTGCCTCGGGCAGGAAAATATATTGGGTCAGCCTAGTTGTTGTCTGTCATCTTAGGCACAAAGATATCATTGTTGCTGATGAAATTCATACCAAAAGAAAATAATGTTTTAGAATAAAAAACTGCACTATGTTACATAACATAGTACAGCCTGACAAAAGACCAACTTTTCTTGCACAGTGTCCATTTCTTCAAAGAAGCTTTAGCTACAGCAAGGAAAGACTTTAACTACAGCAGGTCAGCAAAAAAGCTGAAGTCACTTCCAGGGAAATAATTTGCATCATGTTGACAGCTTACAGGCAAGGTTTCAACCCAATGCAAATTAAAATAATTGAGCCATAAACCTTTGACAAAGTGATTTAAAAGGAGAACGAGAACTAGCTGCCATTCAATATTAGTTGCGGAGGCTTCTAATTTTATATGTTTAACCTATTCAGAGTTTATTATCAGTTTTATAACATTGTTTTTACAGTGCAGTCTATGAATCAATGTACCAACAAATAGCAGTTCAGTGCTTGGGGTTTAGTGGCAAACCCACACGTCTGCATTCCCGTTCAGCTGGAAGGGAATTCTTATTACCATGCTACAAATAGATGGCACTATCAGACTCACCACAGATGACATGCCCCTGAAGCATCGTCTCCTTATACCAAACTAGATGCCAGTCTCTAGGAAATGCTTGATAACTTCTTTTCATCCACAATGGCTATGCAAGGTAGTTCATTAATATCCCCCTTGGCTAGATGGTGAACTGATGATGACTTGAAATTCAAGACTATGCAATCCTTTAACTGGGATCTGACTGTATTGGGCCCACATCACTTGGTTGCATAAAATAATTAATTGTAATGTAAATGACAGCAACTTCTATGAAACGCAGCAACTTCTACAGAAATACAGGAACTAGTACTTTTCTTCCACTGTTACATCAGTCTCATTCTATTATGTTTATGAGGTTCCAGAGATCCAAATCCTGCCAATTTCATCTGAACTTGCTGTTTCATTGAACGAGTGGACAACAGTCTTCTCCACATGTTCACTGGATGTCTGGAGGGATTGTCCCTGCTGATCCCACTCCTGACTCCACACATTCAACAGCTGGGTTGACCGGTGCTTCATATCAAGGATAGTTTTAGCTTGTGTGCTACAGTGAATTGTAGTCTTGTGCCCAGATCTTATGTATGTTTCCTTGGAGGAAGTACATTTCACTGTCTAGCACTGCTAACTTCCAGGTAAGCATGAACTGGACTTCTCTGCCTTATAGTGAACTCCTGTGCATGCATACTGAAAGCAGTTTCTGCAGTATGCAATGAGGTTTAGTCCCTAGTAAGTGTGCATACATAGCATCATTTCCTAGAGAAAGTTTAACAAATCCAGCCCTTTCTACCAATATGTTACAAGAATTCATTCCCCCTCCCGCTACTCTATATCCTTTTTAAGCAGGATCCTACTGAATAGGCAAGATTTATTTTATCTTTTTCTTTTCTGAAACTAGATCTAGGATTCAGGCCTTTCCTTTATTGCTTTGCTCTCTAAAAATGTTGATCTCCAAAAATGTTCAATATCCTTGCCTTGGCAAAAGAGAGAGAAACATCAGTTATAAATGTCAGCTAGCACCAAGCAATATAGTTCATTTAAGCAATAAACAAATCATTGTTTTTCCATTTGATGCATAGCACAGATATCCCAGAATAGATGTCTTTTATATTCATTGATCACAACAATATATTAGTAGTAGTAAAACTACTCAACACAGAAAAGCTCTGCTGCAGAATAACACATAAAATTATGGGAAATAAAATAATAATTTTCTTTCCCTTTCTGTCTGCCTTTTTAAAAGGTAGCTGGTAAGGTAAAGGTAAAGGTTTCCCCTTGACGTTATGCCCAGTCATGCCTGACTCTAGGGGGCAGTGCTCATCTCCATTTCCTAGCCGAGGGAGCCAGCGTTTGTCTGCAGATAGTCTCCATGGTCATGTGGCTGGCATGACTAAACACCAAAGTGCACGGAACGCTGTTACCTGCCCACCAAAGTGGTACCTTTTTATCTACTTGCATTTGCATGCTTTCGAACTGCAAGGTTGGCAGCAGCTGGCAAGGAGCAACGGGAACTCACTCCTTTGTGCAGATTCGAACCGGTGACCTCTCGATCAACCAGGCCAGCAGCACAGCGGTTTAAACCACTGGGCCAACTGCAGTCCCAGAAATATAGCCAAATTTAGAATCCAGTCTTATCAGCTAAATGCCCCAAACTTACCAAGAGACACCAAGATACATTTGAATCCCAAGAATCTAAAGCCTTTTCCCTCCCCACCCGTCAGCACACCCAGCCCTTGTGTCTCATTCTTCTTCAGATACTCAAGGATATAGGTCACCATGGTGCTTTCTGTGTCAGCCAAGAGGGGTGGGAAATAAACTCATACTCTTTCCTTCCAGGATTATAGCTTTGGCTGTCTTGGCAGGGAAATCCTCAATGTGTTATGGCACTTCAGACACTTGTGTAGAGTAGGGGTCCATAATATGACACCCATAGGCACCTCCACCTAATGGTGCCCATTAAAAGATCCTCAATGTAGTGAGGGCATCCATTTTCCTCCATATACACATGGATTTGTATGAAAAGCATGCAACATTCTAGCCATTATACATGGGATTCAACAAAAGTGAATCAAATAGCCAAATAAGTATCCTTTTGAAGGTGGTGTCTATATGCCAACCATTCAAATACTGAAAGTATTGTTAGTTCTTCAGTCCATTGCAGTACTGGAGATGCATATTTATTCTTCCAATGTTTGATACTGAATCTTTTAACTGTCAGAAAGAGCTCAGAGAATCCATTTATATCAACAATTTTTTGATTTCCATGAAAAGGGTAAACAATTTAAAAGAACTGTTCATCAGTGAATATTAATGACTGCTCCAGTTCAAAATGTATCTGGGTAATAACCTCCCCACAAAAACAAACAACTACTGGACACTGCCAAAACATCATTTTAAAAACAACATCAGCTATGTTCCATCACCAGTGATTAGCTAAATTAAACACTCTCTTATTAAAAAGGCATTGCAGTGTCCAATAGACACAAAACAAACTTTTATTGTTGTTGAGCAAGACGCAATTTAAGATCTATAGATATGACAGGTAGAAGCCAAAGCAGCAATCCACTGATGAGTCATTTTGGGGAAGTGCTAACAGTATATCAAATTTCCAAATGTGTCCACAACTAAGTTGGGGAGCCCTAGTTCAGGGACCATAGGCTTCTATTGAGGCACTTGAATCCTAATATTTTTAACAAGAAATATTTGAGCCTAAGTTCTGTTAAGATCCATTTGTTAACATCTTGGGTGCTTATTGACAGTGTAACTATTTGCATGCCTACTTAAAAGTAAGTCCTGTTGAGATCAATGGTACTAGTCCCAGGTTAGGGCATATAGGATTGCAGCCCAATAGTGGTCTCTCTTAGGGGAATGGAGAAGCCTTGGATCCAGTGGGCGCAAAGCTGCTTCTAACCAAACCCCTTCCCAACCCAGGAATGTTTGTTTATGGGGCCTTGCACTTGCTACTCCAGAATTCAACCAGCAGGAATTCTCTGCAAAACTAGCTCACTGCTCTGGTGGAGTTCTTTCTTACCAGTGGGTGTCCACCTATGCCGCATCCTAACAAATCCCTATCAGGTGGATCCAGGGGATAAGATTGCTGCATGAGTAAAGTTTGGAACTTTCACACATATGTGTAAAAAGGCTGCGATGAAAGAAAATAATATGCAAGCAGACATACATGTAACACAAGAAGATACTTCACTCTTAAATATCAGCTTGGGGAAACCACTGTCAATTCCTGATCAGTCAAGTTGTTTTACTCATATCCTGAGAATGTTTGTACAGCTCACTTCAGCTAAAATGGCTTTCAAAACAATTAATGATGTTATAATGATATAAACAAATGCTTTGAAGCCTTTTGGGCAAATATTTTAATTCCAAGCCATAATTCAATCTGTTTTGAGGAAAGGAGGAATACAAGATATGCATAAAAAAACCTAGCCAAATAGCTTCTTTCTCCACTCTGGAAATTATGAGTGGGAAAGGGAAGCAGATGAGGGAACAGAAAAAAACCTTACAAAATAAAAAGTGCTTTACTAAGACATATTGATTGATTTCCAGTCAGATGTATCCAGCAATACTCAAAGAACTCAGCATTTTCTTTTCTAATAAGTTCAAAAGTGCTGCCTCTTAACTGACTGGGACATAATAAAGACACAAAAAATGAACTGGAATTCGAAGCACATCTGACTGTCCCTAGGAATCCTGACATGTTCCTTCAAGTCATGCTAAGCTGAGAATTGAAGGATAAAAATGAGTTTGAGCAATGGGGGGTTATTGAATGTTGGAACCCAATATAGTGCCAAATCCCCAAGTATTGGGATTCTGTCCAGAAAAAGAAATGAATAGTAAGGGGACCCTTTGTTTATAAATATCAAAGCTGCTATACATTATTAAATGCCATCAGTAGTACTACTTTCTGTCCACAGTTTTAATGTGAAGCTCCACTGCTGAGGTTTAAACTACATGCAATATTACACAATTAGCCATTGAGTTTGCATCTCCCATCCCAAGGAATACTACAAGCTTTATGAATGTTCTTCAGGCACTAGTATGGTGAGTAATTCCCATTTCAGAGTTGCACAGGAAAAGCAGTTCTTTGCTGAGTTATGTAGTCATGTCATACAATATTCTTCAAGGAAAATAAATATCATCATTGTTCCCCAAGGACAGTCTTTTTAAATATGCTGCCAGACAGAAAGCTGACAGATCATAGTGTTTAATATATTGCAATCTACATTACAGAATAGATATGAAATTTAAAAGTAACTAATTTATAATTACAGCTTGTTACATCTTCACACTTCAATCAATTTATTTACTATATTAATCAAACAAGACTGTTTCACATATTAAAATCTCTCCACTCTAATTCTCCCTGACTTGAACAAGCCTGAGTCCAAAGAACTGGGCTTATATTTGTCACTTATTTCTGTTGCCTTCTGGTGTGGCTGCTGCCCACAGTTACCATTCAGTTTGAATGCATTTTAGGGCAAAACTTCGGGGGCATTTGCTTATGTTAGTCTGTAAACTGCAGTGTACGTATGGATGGCCCTGGATTAATAATAGGTGGGTCTGAGGCTGAGACTAACCACACTGCAGGCTGCATAAACATACCTGCTCCCTTTCTTCCTATGGCAAATCTAAAGAAAGAAGCAATAACCTTCTTGTTAATTACATCCATAGTTACAGCATAGATCTAAATGATATTAGTGTCAGATATGTATATATACTTGACATATATCAAGGCCTTCTAATCTAGGGTTGCATCTCTGACAAATGACATTCATTTTAATGGGTTTACGCCAAAAAGGACTTATGTTAGACACAACCCTTAGACTGCACCATTGATCAACATACAAAAAATTATACATATGATAGCATGTATAAATGCTATCATATGTTTAAGGAAACACAATGAATGTTTGCTTCCGAGCCTTTTAAAAGGGGATTAGTTTCAAAGCAAATAAATATAGCTGAAAGCATCACTTATATTTCAAATTCAAAAGGTTTGCTGTACATTGAAACAGTGGAAGCTAACTTTACAACATTAGTGTTTTAAGCCCAGTAATGTCCACTCCAGCTTTCCCCAACCTAGTGACCTAGAGATAGATTGGACAACAGCCTCCATCATCCTGAACCAGTAATGGTGGGAACTGTAATTTAAAGGGTGCCCAGATGTAGAGAGCCAATCAACAATGAGCGGTTGAATCTAGGACCTTGTGCATACAGAGCATGTTGTAAAATGGGAATCGGAGGTCCATATACAGTATATTACCACTTTTAATGTTTGGGTGAACTATTTCAATGGGGTGAATTTGAATTTGCAAATTACATCAAAATACTAAGTAGATTTAGATGTGGCTTTGATGACACCATAGATAATAACTCTGTATCAACAGCAAGTTATTTAATGAAAGAAAGAAAGAAAGAAAGAAAGAAAGAAAGAAAGAAAGAAAGAAAGAAATTTATTTATTTACAAGGAGTACCCCCTTTTGTTAAAAGAAAAAAAGCTGCTGAATATATTCACAAGACTGAAAAGATTTGTCTCATTTGAGTGGAAATCAAACTGATGTTTCTAATTATTCCCTATTTTACTTTTTAAAAGTGAAAATAAATCATAATCTTGATAATCTTGGATTGATTAATCTTCAATAGAATTTAGACTAGATTTATCACTTCAGGAGAAAAAATCTGAAAATTCATCCAATTGATCTGTTTGGTTCCAACTCTAAAACATTTTTGTTTGTTAGATCATTTTTCAATATATATATTTCAAAATAGGCAGATATATACCTTTTCAACCCAGCTGTTTCACATTTGAAGGCTATAACAGTGAACCATTCTGGAGCAAGAATAGAAACTGAAAAGGTTTAGAAAATGGTTTTTCCGAACTACCCATCTTCTGAAGTACTGACATTTTGAAGAGAAAGCTGCAGGGGAGAAGTACTCACGATTAATTTTAAAAATATAATAATTGGGACAAGACAATATCAGAGTAACCCTACAGGGACTGTCTGAAAAAAATAAAATAAAACTAGGTCAGTACAGATAGTCAAATAAATAGGAATTCTACACTAAAGCAACATGCAGTAGTACAAGGACATTAATCCCTCTGGAAAAATGAGTGCATGCTTATGGAAGCTCTAGTGCAGCTAGAGAGATTTTGTAGCTTGAAACCAAAACCAAAAAATAAAGTCAAAGTGGCATGTTTGTTTAGCTAATACTGGTGACATGTCATTTGCAACAGATGAGTAATTCAATGAAAAATGTTAGTATATCCAGGACTTCCCAAACCTTGTGAAGGATGTCGGGAGTTATAATCTGGAGAGCACTAGGTGGGGAAATCTGGCTTTAACTTGATATAGAGATGTGTGTTTATCTTGTCCTTCAAAGGCCACCATCCTTTAATCTGCCTTCATATTTGCATTGCAACCAGGTGTCTGTCATCAGTATGCATGCATCCACCAAAAAAAACTTGGATGCAGGAGCCAGGAAGCTGCCACTGACTGGGTTCCCTGGGATGCATTGACTGCATATTTAAAGATATGCATCCAGGGCTTCTGCCAAGGCTAGGCAAGGCTGTGCACCTGCTGAGGATGGACTTGCTCTTCCTCTTCACCATTTCAACCCTCTCGCTCTGGGCCAGCCAATGCTAGTAGTCAGATGGAAGAACAATTGAAGCCACTATCTACTTGCCCAACCAAACAAGTGGTAGCAAAAAGGATGAGAAGCAACATGAGCTGGTAACAATGGCATAAGAAAGAGGACTTACTGAGGGCAATAGGCACTGAAGGTATTGTGACTAAGGACTCTCAAGCACCTTGAGCTTACATTGAATACATTTGCCTTCTGCATTTGATGCATTCACCACAGCAATAACTGAAATTTCAACTTCAAGTGTTAGGGTTGTCAACATCTAGCCGCTTTAGAAGTGAGAAGTCCATCTCTCCCCTATTTGTTGTGAAGAAGACATACAAGAGTTGGCTCTCTCCTACCACATTCAAGAAAGGCAAGGATCATATGTACTAGATTTCAATAGTGGGTCAGTGCTGTGAAACTCCTCCCACCATTCTTTGCCTGCATTTATTCGAGGAAGAGCTTTTTTTTCCCCCTTTAGCTTCTGTCTTCAAGCTTTTGGCTCCAAATATATCAGTGCCTATTAACCTTTCGTACCTTCTTCTTGACCCATGTCTCACTATCTTTATTTCCTTCTGCCTTGTTCTTTTAAAATCATTCTCTCTGCCTGTTTCATCTCTGGTATCATCTCTTCCATCTTCTAGGCCAGGGGTCGGCAACCCAAGGCTCCGGAGCTGCACATGGCTCTTGAATCCCTCTGCTGTGGCTCCATTGCTCAAAACTTGCGCCAGCACAGCGACTGAGACTCCGAGTTACAAAATACCAATAGGTGATGATGAGGCATCCACTCAGGAACGCTGCCCTAGCAGGGGAAGTAAATTGTGACATTGCAGGGAAAGAGTGGAACAAGCTTCCTGCAGGCTCTCATGTTACACGAAAGGCTGCTGAAAAGATTCTTTGTCCAAATGTAATCTTCTTCCTCTGAATGATAAAAGCTGCGCTTGGGACCTGTCACAATTCACATCACTTGACTATTTATCTGCTAATCAGTCACTAAACACAGTTATATCTATGACTTTCCCCAGTAGGCCAACCATGGATAAATCGAAGAAAAGTTTCTGAAGAAAACCAAACCTTTAATGGTATATGGGTAGATTCATTTGCTTTTACTGCTGATGAACTTATGGGGTTTGCTGTTTAATGCATGCAGCCCTTTAGCACTGACTCTTCAGGAAGCTGTTCTCCTATTCAAAATATATGGAAGGAGTCCTACTAGTTTATAATGTAAGATTAAAAATAACAGTTTTTTAGTGACTGAACAAGAGCTGCAGCTAAATCAAAATGAAGATATACATAGCATTAAGGTAAAAAATGATATATGCAGTGTTATCTTCATTTTACATGTCAAAAGGGTTTTGCGGCTTCCGGTGTTTTCTTTTGTGTGGGAAATGGGTCCAAATGGCTCTTTGAATGTTAAAGGTTGCCGACCCCTGTTCTAGGCCATGGCCCAGACAGGGAAGCACATGACTCCTGAGCATGCATGTGAAAAGAAAGCACAGCATGTCTGAATGTTCAGAAGCATTGTGCTGCTACAACAAGTGTTACAGAGCACAGTTACTGCACAAGGCTGGGGGGTGGGGAAGCTGGTTTAATCTAATCCTATTGATTTCTTGCCAAAGTGCACCGCCATCTTGGATGATATCCATGCATTTCTAATGCAGACCATCAGATGGCAGACCACCCAAGAAAATGCAGTGTTAGCTCTGTATTGGCAAACTACTGTAAGGGATGATTTTTCTAACCAATCTGTAAAACTTTCCACAATCTCTGACAATTGTATTGTTGGATCTTTTGGCCTAAGTTCCCCTCATGAGGCTGGGCTTTCCTCTGGGTTTCTTTCATTCGTTCTTCAGGAGCACTTTCTGCAAAAAAATTAATCCAGTTACTGCAACAAAATAGGGACAGTCATTCCCATAAACAAAGCAGACACACTGAGTCTTCTTCGGATGTGCCCTCCTCTCTCCTTTCTCGAAAAAGGTGTTAAATCTAAACTATGAGAGGGAGCAGCCCTAGGGTCCCCTGGGAGCATCCAAGACCTAAGCTAGTTCTGATTCCCCAGTCCAAGGTAATATAAAGTCCTCTGGTTTCAAAGCAAGGAATTGGGATCTATTCAAAGAATTGTGTTGACTGCCTTCCAAGGTCAGGAAAGAAAGGGGGAGCATTTCAGTGAGTGGGGGTGGAGTTTTTGGATATGAACTAACTTCTCCAACCTGCTTTCCTGAAATGCCACAGTTAACCAGGCCAAAAACGTCCATCAAGCAAAAACTGCATGGCGGACAAAGGGGGTGAAGATCACTTCCTCTGCTCCTCCATTCCTGCATAGGATGGCCATAAGCCTCCAAGGTTAGAGGCTTATGATCACTGAGAGTGCAACCCATAGGAGAGAAGGTTAAAGTTAAGCCAACTTTCCCTCACTCTTCTGAGGATCCAGGTGCAGGCTCCCATTTTTGCTCCCTTCTGAAGGGTTATCAGTTCATTGCAGAACATTGCCACTATAAATAAATAATGCCCACCCCTAATGATGAGGAAAGAGGGTACCTAGTAAATAGCCTGCAAGTTGGTTTAGATAATTCAAACAGTTTAATAACCACGAATTTTGCCTCTGCCAAAAATCATGTTAGCTTTAGGCACAGAGCAATGGTGGAAACTGTTCTGGCCCGAGGGGCAGATTCCTTCCCAGAACACACCACAGGAGCTGGCTGAAGGGGTGGAGTCTTCCTCCTGAATCTGTAGATTCCCCAATCCTGGTCTTCAACCTGCTGCCAAGAACTGAGAGCCAACATCTCACAGTATGCCAAATCTGGGGTACAACTGTGTACCCCAAATTTACAATGTGCAAAGGAGTTACCTTCCCAACTTCTGACAACTTAAATAAATCAGATGTTTGCTTCCATCCAGAGGAGGGGAAAGTCACTAATATTGGCCTAAGACTCTATTGCCTCTCATGGCAAGTCAGTTTGAAAGTATGTTGCAGCCTTGGCCCCAAGGGCCTTTTTCTCCCAGTCTGCCTTCCCCAGGACTTCTCCGTAGTAGACAGATGTTATTCAAGATAAAAATCTGCATCAAACTACAACGCATACTGCCTTAGTAAAATGGGCAAAAGTTCCTGCCTTTATTGCCAACATCAGTGACAATTCTGTCTGCCCTGGTTGTGGCAAGAGTGGCCACCAATTAGCAGGAGATTTATTAGGCTCTGATATTGGAAGGTGGATGCAACATCCTCTTCTAATTTGGCGCAATCCTGTTTAAGGGCACTCAGCCGTTTGAAGAACAGAGATCGAAGGATGTTGTAGAACCATAAAAGGTCGTAATTTCTTCAAGCCCACTTAGATCAAAAGCAAATTCCTGCTAAAATGCAATAGCCCTATCTACCCTAGACCTTGTCCTTCCCAGGAATCCAGGGGAAGCCAAGAGCAATTCTGACACCATGGGTGTTCAAAACTATTAAAAAGTGCTGTTTTATGAACAGTTCTCAGATGGGATTGGAACAGAGAAGATGCTACTGCATGGATAAACCAGTAGTAGTGAGGACTGCACTAGCATTTAAACATTTAAAGAAAGCATGTGAACAAGATAAAGACTTGAGCTTGAGACACAGCAGGCTGGTTCATACGTTAAGGTCATGACTTTGATGGGAAAGCTCAACTTAACTGCAAACTTGCTGAAGCTCAGCAGATATGGGACTACTAAATACCTAGATAAACCATAAATTGCCATTTTGTCAGAATTAGTGAGCTACACCTGACAAACCAGAATTATATCTTGGGATGCAATCCTAGCATACAAGGTAAGCACAAACCAGTTTGGCAGTTTAGCCACTAATACAGGAAATTTAGAAACATAATGGGGAAAGGGGGTCAAAGGAAGTAATGTTTGATACTACAGCGAAATTGGTACTTCATATGTATTAACTCCACTTGCCATCACGTCTTCAAGGTTTTCTCTCCTTCAAGCCATACACAGCTTTGAAAACAAAAAGGTTTCCCAAAGGTCCTGGTTTCTCAGAGCTTTACACCTAGCACTTATTACCTATATTAAAAAGGCCATTATCCTTTTTACCATCTTAACAAAGGCAAGCTACCTTTATTAAGACAAACAGTATCAAAGGAAATTTTTTAGAAGGAATCATAATGACTATCCAAGATTAAGAGATAGCTTTCATTAACAATGAGCTTTCATGAAATTAGAAATTGGAGAGAAAAAGAGAGGAATGCAAGCCAAATAATGCTTATGATAAGCTGCCAAGAGTGAACACAAAAATAAAGCAAATTGATTTGGCCTCCATCATGCTATGGTAAGGCCTATCATTTTCAGTTTGCAACTTGATTAGCTATTATCATTAAAGTCACTACTCACTAATATTCAGATAATTTTTCATGTGTATATTTTAAGTTTTTTCAGCGCTTAAAATATAATTTGAAAAATGAAAATTATATCTAAGTATGCACAACTCTTTATTTCTATTTTAGTTTTACTCCTCAGTGTTCATATTAACCTATGTATACCTCCTGCATATTCAATAATTCCTTCCAGAATACTAGAATAAGGTTTGCATTTCTTCAGCCCTGTATTTGAGCAATTATCCTACACACTCAATCACACATACATTTAATCAATACATAAAAATGGGAGATCCTGAGATGAAAAGCCTCAGTTTAAAGAGATTGTCCTATTGATACTGTGCCAATATATACCAACACTTGCAAAACATAAGCAGAGCTTGCTAGGACAATAGAAAACAATGGCAATTTGCTGCCAAAGTTTAGCATAAATAGCTAGTTCTTCAATTGCCCTATGAAGCACTAAAAATGTTGTATCATGTTTATGCTAGTGCAATGCCATTAGCTCTAAGGCACAATTAGATATTACCCATTATCCCATTTCTGGCCAAGAAACTCACTGGTCAAACTTGGGTCAATCACTATCTCCCAGTCTAATACACCTCAGAGGATTGTTATATATTTTATAGGATTTTGCAACAATCCTAGCTTACAAGGGCTATAAAAATAGGAACACCAAGAGAACTATGCATGCTGCATTAATCTCCCTAGAAGAAAGATAGGATATAAATGTACTCACATAAATGGCAATTTCTCAAAGGAGAGTCCAGTTGGAGTGTCTCCTATCCCTTGCCCAGTGGCTACTACTATCAATTCACCTTGTAGGAGCACAGAAGAGAAGCCCAGGCTAGGTTGCTCATAACCATCAATCTAAAGAATAAGGATCAGCCTGAGTAAGTTCTCTTGCTTCATATCTTTTAACATTTAGAATTGTACTTTACCATGGAAGAAAAGCTGTATCTGAATGGAGAAAATAAAATTAAAGAACTTGGAATTGCACCCAATGTTAGTCTTAACTTCAGTCTAAGTAGAGCTAGCATTAGATACAACATTAGGGCTGTAATTTTTACCTAAGTCATTGGTTATATTAACCAACTAACATACTTTAACAGACTAATAAGATCAGTAGGAAGATCAGCAGAACTTCTATGAACAATGGGGTAGTGCTTCAGACAAAAGATGTTCAAATCCCAGCAAAAGCTTGTGTATTTTATTTATTTTTTCCTATCACTGTCTTGTGATGTGTACAAATTTGAAGTCTCATTAATACATCTTAGAAATCCAATCTTGAGCAAAACAGAGTCCCTAGCTCTCTATAAACATAATTACAGTTAAAAATAACAATTCACCAGAGTCCAGGTCCCTTTAAACTTTGCATTTTTATTATAATCCACCCACTCCTCCAGGAAACAAACAGTGAACCTTTGTGATTTTTCTTTCATGGAAAAAAGTTAAGTGGCCCAGAGGAGGTGTTATGTTATATCAATGCCAAAAAAGAAAAGCAGGTTCAAAACAAAAGGGCATTCAAAATTAGGAGAGGAGGAGGGGGGAGAATACAAGCATATTAGAAAAAGATACAAGTTAAAAAATCTAATTTCTGCTACTCTTATTCAACAATTTTCACAGCCAAAGGATGAATTCAGTACAAAATGCATTTACAAGGTCACCTTCCTGAATAAAACCAACTTTATAAAGTCAATTCATGTGTTCTTTAGTTATGATCATTCTTACAGTATTTGTTGGGAATGAAATTGTAGCTTCCATTTTCTTTTCATTGCTTTCATGAAAAGTAATTCACACACTTAATACTGTGGCCTCAATACCTAAGTTGCGAACTGGGATATTTTCACATTCAATGGTGAACTGTATACCGTGCAATATTTTTTATATATATTCAAATGCGAACATTGAGTTTGACATCTGAGAGGCAGGAAGAAATAGCTGTATGTGTACAGCATTTCTACTATAAACCAGCCTTTCCATTTCCAGATATATGCATTAAAACTGCCCCTTTTTAAAAAATTCCAATTTAAAATCAAATCTAATAATTAATGCAATGTTGTTGTTATGTATGGGGCAAAAGGAAGGGTGAGCCAACAAAAGAAGCCACAGAAGAAAAGTATAAGTTTTGGGTTTGGGCTCCAAATATCCACAGCCTATTCCCCCTTCTTTACTGTGAATATGTTGCTCAAACATCTAGCACCACAAAGATAGCGAGAAGCTACATGAATGATAATGTATCCCCAGCAAAATCATCACCAACTGAGTTAGGCGGTATGGAAAAAGTAGTCCTGATTTCTCTGGAAAGAACCATCATGTATTTAATTGTGCCTGCCAGACTCTATTAAGTTAGAAGGTAAGACTGACAGAGACTAAGGCTTCTTAGCATGCCTGTGGGCTAGAACTGGAAAGTATAGCCCCAAACAAACATTTAAGCACATAATCTATGCAAAGAGTGTACACTGTTCCTGCATGAAGTAAAATGTATTGCGAAATGACAATAATTATGCAATAGATCCAACATACCTGGAGGAGCTCTCTGACTACTATATGAAAGTAACCTGTTAAAGACTTTCGTGCTCAGCTCTGTGCCCTGAGAAACTATGGCATGGATAAGGAGGGGAGAATAAGTGTCAGTGGGGCAAGAAGACACACTTTTTACTTTTTCTTTTCAGATTTTATTTGAAATCTAATTCAAGTTGTCAAAGCTACAAAAAAGGGGGATGAGGGAAACAACTGTGGTTTCACTTTTTTCCTAACTCACAACGTTCTAAAACAAAATATCACTACTGCCAGCAGATCAGTTACACACATTTCAGATGAAGTTTCTAAACACAAAATCTCATCTTGGGAAGTAGCCACAATGAAGGTATTTTGTACAATATAAAACAATGACAGATTCACCGATGCAGTTACTCATAAGTATACACGTGCATTCACAAAAAAAAATAGGAATGCTTTTTTTGTTTTGTTTTGTTTTTTAAACGGACTGTTCAGGCACAAAAACAAAACTGCATTTCCAGTAAGTGACAGCATCATAAAAATTAACAGTTTGTCAGTGTTTGCTCTTCTTTGACTTCTTGTGGGATCTGTGTGGAGAACGAGACTGAGACCTGGATTTTTTCCCTGACTTTTTAGGTGACCTGGATCGTGACCTTCTTGATCTTTTAGGCGTCCTTGAGCCAGACGGTGACCTAAAAATAAATGGTCTAATATTAATAAACTGCTCATTTGACTTCTTTCTGCCAACCTTGATCTTACTGTTTCACAGGGAGATTTAAGGGGTAAAAACCCGCAAACAATAAAAGAATGAAAACGCATTAAATATAGATTTGCAATCAAATTATGACAATTAACCTGTGGCTGGTTAGTCAGGGAAGCTTCCTTGAATAAAAATACTTCAGCAGGCACTAAAAATACTGATGGTAGCAGGAAGAAAGTTACAGAGAAAGAGAGCCAATACACTTAAGTTTCTGTTCCCAATAGATTCCAAACAGGCCACACATCCACACAGAACCACAGGAGTGTCCACTTTTGTGTGAAGAAGCAAGCTTTGGTCCAAACCAATGTAAGTTACATTACCACTTCTCACTGATGTCTCAATCCCTTCTTAAATCAAACTTTCCAAATTAACCTCCAAAGCTCAGACTTTCAATTCCCCTTAGTGTGCAACCCCGGCTACATAAATGAATTTCATTTGTCCTAATTCATTCATTTCTATCCCCTAAACCACAGCATGCCTGCCTCTCCCTCCAGTACTGGGGGCCAGACATTAACATTTCCTTTTCCCCAGTGTTTTCAGTGCCATCAGTAATTTAAATTTAAAACCATATTAAATAGTCTTGCCTATCTTATTATAGCTATAATCCTTAATAAAGTTACCCAGAAATAAGTTTCATCAAATTACATGGGGTTTAGTTCCAAGTAGGTATGCACAACCTGGTTCACATGTAGTGAGAAGCCACCACAGATGAATTTCATCACAGGAGTTTTCTTTGAGCCGGCAGCCATCATTTTCAATAATGAGGGTGAGTGGGAGCCCTGTTCTCATTACATGCAAAATCAGTGAGTGCAGCCTGTTGGGGTACTGACAAACTATTCACAACCTGTAAACAGATTCTAGGGCAACCATTCCCAAAACCCACCCCCCACTGGGTTTATAGGTTACAAAATTATATTGCACCACTGTAACAGTTCCAATATTCAAAATGGTGAATACTGGAACAATATGCCCTATGAGGAAATCTACTCATGATGGCTTCTCATTATGTGTGCACCAGGTCACTGGAAGGCCAAAACTCAATGACAGAGCACTTGCTTTACAAACAGCAAGTTCCTGATTAAATCCCCAGAAATTCCAGGTAAGGCCAGAAAAATTCTGCCTAAAATCCTGAAGAGCTGCAGAGTTAACACTACTGGGCTGTCAATGCAAGGCAGCTTCCTATGTTACATAGTCCAATAATCAAATAAAAATCTCAGTGACTAACCACTAAGGCAAATGTAACAACCTTTGTATAACAAAATGCATTCCAATTAACTATCTGCTTTACCTTTTGGCTTTTTTACTGGCATCTCTGGGGGAATCCTTGTGAGAGGATCTGGAACGTGAGCTTTCTTTGTGGGATCTTTCAGATCGTTCTGAGCGCTCCGATTTCGGCGATGGTGATTTGGCTCGCCTACTTCCACAGCTACGGGATGGACTAGGTGATGTGCTGTGTCGCCTTTTCCTTTTGCAAGAACAACGGACTTTATTAGTTTGTTACAATCTTTTCACCACCCAAATAAAGATGTTTGTCACATCAGCAAATACATATGGCTATCCACCTAACAACTGCTGAATCCCTAAGTATTTATAATCCCTTGAAGTGCAGACATCAGTGTTACTTTGGAAAGCACTTGAAGGCAGCATGACCAAACTGCATGTTTAAATGATGTTTCGGACCAAGTTCATTAAATTAAACTCTCAAAATAATGGTACTTCTACTATTTAGAAATGTATGGCACAATAAATTTCAGAGAATCCAAACTGAATTTTCATTATCATTAATGATATTTGAATGCCATTTTGGGACCTGCATTTTAAACTGTAACCTTGTCATTATTTCCACATGTACATAAGGATATCATTACTACCTTGCAAGTTTAGATATTTTAAAAGTAATTGCTTTAAACATTTCCTTTAAAAGTAGTTGTGTTATCACAGCTAATTAACTAAATGGAGAGTTATTTGTTTTAAATGATGTAATTCTTTACCATTTGTTGTGGTAAATGCTAAAAAACTAGCAAGAATACCATCATTCTATTTACACAGAGAGAGAGGTGGGGAGAGAGAGGCAGAGGCAGAAAACATGATGTTAACAAAATTAAGTACCCTACTGAAACTTTAACATATGTGTCACAGAGGGAAGTTTTGTTATTAAAACATCCATATTGATGAGAACAAAAATAGATTTCTGATCCTAAAATATGTGTTATGTGTGGAGCTACAATGATGAATGTGTCGTTGTCATCAGTGTAAACAATATTTTTGTAGAAGATAAGATAGATCCCTGTCTCAAGGAATTCATCATCTAGCATTTAACACAGAGAAACAGGAAGGAAAGGGGTAAAACAGGGACAGAATGTATGACTGTTTCATTTATCTGTGCTTGACTTTGGTTACAAATTTAGTTGCACTAAGGCCTATTTCATCTACTTAAATTCTCTACCTCTCTTTTCTTGTTGGCGTACATTCCTCTTTTTCCTTCTTCTCTTTGGCTCTGGATTCAGATTTCTCTTTGTCCTTCTTATCTCTTTCTCTTTCTCTCTCCAATTCCTTTTCCTTCTCCTAGAGTTAAAAGTAATTGAGCACTTTAGGCAATTTAGAATTTCTCATATGGCAGCAAATAAACCAGTTACTGTTAATTCATTTTCAGAAACAGAGTCAAAAGAGTTACAGAACAAGAAATAGGAACACTGGTAGCTGCCTGATCCAGGCTCAGACTGCCCAACTATCTAGATTATTATCGACAGTGACCAGCAGCTCTCCAGGGTTTCAAACTTGAGTCTTTTCCAGGCAGATGCCAGACATTGAACCAAGGAAGTAGTCCCTCTACCACTGAACTACAGCAACTCCCATATAGTCAAAGTTTTACAAGACAGAATGCAAATAGTCACTTTTCAAACACAATAAAATGTACATAGAAAATTGGGCTGTGGAGACCTGGGTTCCTCACTCAACCAAGATTCTAGGTCAGTTAGTGAATCTCAGTCCAACCTACTTTACCGAGTTGTGGTGAAGATAAAATAAGTAGGATTATGTATACCACCTTGAGTTCTTTGGAGGAAAATGTGGAATATATATTTGACAGACTGAAAGATACCTAATACTGCCTTTTTAATCCCACTGAATCTAGTCATCAAAGGTTTTCAGATCAAAGCTACAAAAATTAGTTAACTATTTGTTTAAAAAATTAAGTAATATGCCCCTAGTACATATGACAATGTACATAACCCACTCAGTAAGCCATGTGGTTAATGAGGTGGACTAGAAATCTATTAAGTAAATAAAGTAAATCTTCTTTTTAAAGACATTTTACACTAACCTCAAATAAATATCAAGCTATTTTTTCTAGCATACAAAACAAATTATTTGAATATTAGCCTTATACCATATTCTATACAGTCAGATATACAACTACATTGGAGGGCACATGCTCTATATTCAGAAAGTCCAACTTTCAGTCTTGAGCATCTCCAGGAGGGGCTGGATATGAGTCTGAGCAGCTACAACCAAACAATATAGACAAATGTCAACAGTTATCTTGGTGCCTGATTTGGAATAAGGTAGTTTTCCAGGACACTCTTCACACATAATACAAATCTCTATTTCAGCATAATATGCATTCCTATGTGCTCCCTTTCTCCTTTGCACTTATTACTGACTTTCTACTGTCTTTCTAAAAAGGAATAAGAATAGAAAAAAAACCTATGCTGGAACAGACCCAAGGTCCATCTAGGCCAGTACTCTGTATACATGGTGGTAAATCAGCTACCCACAGAATCCCCCGTGCAGGAAGGATGCAGACCTCCTCCTGCCCAAGCAACTGGTGTATTCAGGCATGCCACTTCTGCTAAAGGAGGCAAGCACATAGCCAGCAAGGCTAGTAACCAATGATGGCCTCATCCCTCATGAATCTATCCAATCTCTTTTTAAAGTTATCCAGATTGACAGACATCACTACTTCCCAAGGCAGCGAATTACATATTTTAATTATACACTGTGTGAAGAAGTACTTCCTTTTATCTGTCTTAAACCTCCCAATCAATCAGCTTCATGGGATGACCCTGGGAAGAGGAGAGAAGGAAAATGCCTCCCTCTCTACTCTCTCCGCAGCATGCATTATTTTAAACACCTCTCTCGTGTCTCCCCTTTACTCAACCTTTTTTAGGCAGAACAGTTGTAGTTTTTGTAGCTGTACCACACAGGGGAGCTGCTCCAGCCCCTGATCATATTTGTTTCCCTTCTATGTACTTCTTCCAACTCAATAATGTCAGGTAAGGTGACCAGAATTGAACACAATATTCAAGTGTGGTTGCACCAAAGATTTGCATAACAGAAGTAAGATTCTGGAACAGAAGATATTTTCTGCTCCATTCCTAATTATACCTAACATAGAAATTACCTTCTTCACAGCAGCTAAGCACTGGGGCTGACATTTTCATTCAATTGCCCACTACTATCCCAAGATCCTTTTCTTGCATAGTCTCTGCTAGTTCAGATTCCATTCATATATATCTAAAGTTGGGATTTTTTGCCCCAACATGGATTACTCTACACTTGCTTATATTGAACTACATTTGCCATTCTCCCCCTTTGTAGCTCCTGACAATCTCTTCTGGTTTTAACCACCGTAAAACACTCAGTTTTATCAGCAAACTTGGCCACTTCAATACTTACTCCAATAGGTTACTACTTCTGCAATAGTTCATAAAAATATTAAAACAGTCTTAAAAATCATGACTTGCTTGTGTAGAGACCAGAAGCTCTTCCTCATTTTAAAAAATAGCAGGAAAACTCAGTTTTCAAAATAACTTAGTTTTTTGAAAGCATCTTCTTTCCCTTTTTAAGTTACTGGTATTCTTCATAACATCCAATCTGCTCCTCCAAGCTTGTGATGAAAGGGACTGATCCTGAATTCACTGCTATTTGTGCAAATTACTACATGCAGACCAAGACTCATTACTAGCAATGCATAATCTGACATTTTTCAGATTAATATTTAAAATACCCCATACAGTAACACTACTCACTCTCTGGAGCAGTTTGTCACGATAATGTTCAACCTGCTCCTGAAGACTCTGCCCTTGTTTCTTGGGTCTTTTCCCGGATTCTAATTCATCTTGAAACTTCATCACCTTAAGCTGTAAAAATGAATATATGAACATTTTTAATGATACTTATCTGCTATTTTGTAACAACACACAATGTTGTGTGTGTACAACACACACAACACACAAAATCACACAGATGTACAACACACAAAATCTGAAGTAGAATTTTATTTACTCTGTTTCAGTCTTAGAGCACAGGGTTAGGCACATTCTCATACATTTCTTTTCAATGACAAGTACTCTGTTAAATGGCACAATTTAGTCTTATTAAAATACCACCGCATTTCTCGAGCTATGCATGACATTTGCAACAAGTCTCTGGGACTTCTCTCTTCATTTGGGCTGATGGGAATCAACTTAAAGATGGCTTTTCTGTACAGTTCTTAACCAAATGAATATAGCCTGGGCTTTCTCCTTATATAAAAGCTACAAAAAGTGGAACTGTATTAGGGCTGAATTCAAGGGCAGCACATTTTGGATCTCGATCCTCACACACACTGGTTGACAATGAATATTTTTCAAACCCACTCTTCTGTTAAGAGAATATTCCATGAAATGATGGAAATTTAATACAGACTTAATGTACTAATAAACTTATTTACATTAGACTCATTCAGAACTTACATTAAACCACAGTTGAGCATTACATGAACAAAAGCTTACACATACTTCTGGTGAAGACCCAAGCTTTGCTTCTCTAAACTAAGCACAGTTTAGCATTATGTCTAAATCCAGACCAACTGTAGTTATTCTTGACCATGGTTTAGAGTTTAGGCATAATACTGAGTAGCTAACTGAAAACAGAATTTATCATTTGTGATCTTTTTTCATAGCCACTACAAAGGTGGAGAGAGTGCAAGAGCCCTAGGCTAAATCACTGTTTAGTGGTATGTTTAAATGTAGCTGTTAAGTTTTAAACAAAGAAAGGAATTGTGATGCATCGCTTCTTCTTTCAGAAGTAATTTTAGTGTACCTGAGATATTCATCACAAAATAAGCTTAGAGATTCTATTATGTCCCAAGTAAATTATATGCAGTGTACACTGAGGCTCTAATATATATTTGAGAAAACATGCTGACACTCTTACAGATCAATTTAACTTTTTATGAACCTGTTCTCTTTTCACTAGTAGAGTGCATCCTAAACTTTCCAAGGGGTTTGAACTAAAACATACTTTTGCTGAAGTGTTCTTCCAATGCTCTAGGAATGCAATAAAATCTTCAAACATTCAAAAATACAAACATGGATTGTGTAAATGACCCAGATATCTTCAACTGAGGGACAGTATAGAAATAATTCTATAAAGCTTTGAAAAGGGGTAGAATAAATAAATATTCATCTTTAAATCAGAACAGGTATATAAGCAGAAAGTCCCTTCAAAACCATTCCA
The DNA here is from genome assembly GCF_004798865.1 of Varanus komodoensis. Lineage (NCBI taxonomy): Eukaryota > Metazoa > Chordata > Lepidosauria > Squamata > Varanidae > Varanus > Varanus komodoensis. The sequence goes on along the minus strand of NW_025335661.1, from coordinate 9,954,636 downwards.
CAAAATAGAATAGAATTATACTTCCACATTACATTTTGGGCTTCACATGCTTTTGATAGTTATGGCCCAATCCTATCCGTTGCCTCTTCACTCCACACCACAGCTATTACTTGCTACTTAACAGTTCTTTGCAATGGTGCTGAGTTTGTTATAGAACTATTCAAACAGAGATACTGCTCATTTTGGTGCAAATTAGTAAATCTAAAATATGATCAACTATTAATAAAGTACTATTAAAATCAAGTGAAGAGTTGGAAAGCAAGAAAGTCCGTCCTGTTTTTAAGGCTCACTTACTTTGCTGAGTTCTTCATACAAACTATCACCACTTATAAAACTACTTTTTATATTAATGCTTCTCTCACACACCCACACATACCTCAATTTCTCGGAGTTTGGCACGTTTTTCCTCACTCATTTCTGAGTACTTGCTTGAAGACTTTGAATCAGACATTTCTTCTCTAATAGGATTGGTATACATGTGATGCTCTTCAGATTTTGAACTCTGAGTATCTTCTTCATCTTCACTTTCTTCTTCTTGGCTTTAAAATAGGAGTAGTACATTCTTTCAATTTAATCTCCAGGGAAAAGCAATCTTTTATCTCCAGGAAAAGAGTTGCAATGTACAGTACTGCCCAGTAAAGCATTTTGTAATTATGTAAGCTCAAGCATTCTCACACAAAAGATCATCTGTGTACTTTGCTCTATATTAGTTTTGTTACATCCTCCCTTATAAGACATTTTTGATTTTAACTTTTAAGTAGTGAAAAAATACTTGTGACGGGAAGAAAAGGGCAAGGCAGGCAAGATGAAATTGCTCTTTTCACTCCTTCTCCACCCCCTCAGTCACCCATAAAACAAACTGCAGACAGACTTCAGATAGTCTATCCGCTCTAGGTTGTTTTCATAGATATGTGAATGGAGATGATCCCAAAGTATTTGAAATCCATCCCTGCCATCTCCCTTAATTGTTTTGGCAACTAGTTCACTGAGGAGGAACCTCCTCTTTACTAATGGAAGGCAGATTTCAGAGCATCTCTAGAAGATTCTATGTACATTTACACTGATCCTAACTCATGTACTAGAAACTACAACTGAAATTAATGGAAGCAGTTTGCACAGGCTATTAAAAGCTGCAGTACAGGATGTGTAAGTTATTTATTTCATCCATGCTTCCAGGGGAAATCTGGAAGAATACTCATTAGGCTATAACTTGCCCATCTTGTTACAAGAAAGGTGAGAAGTTGCAAGCTCGCTTTTGTGAGTACAGAATATTAAGGGGAAATGTGTAGCCCTCCAGATGCTTCAGTGCAACCCCATTAGGCCTCACCAGTGGTGTGGGACTGTGGCAGTTAACAGTCCAAAAACATTTGCAGTGGGTCACTGTTGCTACTGAGGCTACAGCAAAGCTGCTCTTCAGTCAGGATTTGGCTGAAGCCAAACAACATGTCTGAGAATTATATAGAGCTTGGTAACAAAAAATCCCAAACACTGTACAACTGTTCCAGCTGGACATTACAGTGAAACAGGGGTGTGATAACGTATGGGAGATGTTCATGAAGAACATCCTTGTCACAGATCCCCGAGTTATTGATCTGCTTATAACTAAGGGGAAAATGGAACTCCAGGAAACTATTGGAAACTATTTACATGTGGAAACAATGGACCCATGTAATGAAATATTTTCATGAAACACCACAACCCAAGGACTTCCGGTCCAAATTCTATGCAGGCCATGACCCTTGAGCCAAACAGACTTTGTGGAGCTGTAATTCTCTGTTTTCTTTTGGAAATAAAGTCCTACATATTCAAAATATTCTCCACCCCTGGAAATTCTATATGTCCTGCAATTATTGAAACCATCTTTATTCCTTTACTGAGTCAGAGTGTCTAAAAACAAACAAACAAACCAATATCTCAATTCTTACTTTTGATTTTCTTCCTCCTCAGATTCCTCATGCTGGTCAAATAGCTCCCATTTTGATGTTGTTACCGCTATGAAGAACAATATTTTGGATTAAAGTTTTAAATCCTGTCTCAAAAATTACATATCCTTTATAAAGAATACATTTAACTGGCCTGAGTAGCTCAGTTAGTTTCTAACTTTGTATTATTGTGATGCCTTCTAGGATGCTTATTGTTTTATTAATATTTAGCATGAAATACTCAACTAAAATTCATCAAACTGAAATGTCTTTAAAAAGAAGTGACAGGAAATAATATGACACTACCTTGAGCTTCAAGAGCAGATTCATCCACTGCTTCCCACTTTGAAGGAGCAACTTTGAAAATCGGCTCATTCTTTTTAGACTCTTCAGCAGCATCCACTGTCAAATAAAAGATTCACGCAATAACTGAATTTCTTAAGTGGAATGACTTAGTATACTCTTTTATTTCATGGCATTTAAAGAAGCAAACCATTTAAATGATGTAATCCTCATCAGACCTACTTGGAAATAAAAGCTGATATAGAAAGAAACCCTATACTATACCTTACATATTAGGCAGAACCAAATCACAGTCAGTCTAATGGGATTTATTTCCCAATGCATGAGTCTTGAACATTCAAAGAAGGCCATATGACACACTCAGCACCAAATAATTTTAGAATTATTCAATAGTAAAAAAAAATCCTTTGGCATATAGAAAATTGCACATCCAGGGAAAAGGTCAGTGCACTGTCTGACACATATACAAATATAGTGATTCTAAGGAACTATCAAGTCCCCCTCTGAACATTTGAATCCACCCTAACCAAAGAACAAGATTACAAATGGCATTGGAAGCCTGATCCAAAGCTCCACAGAGCTCTCCTGTGCACAGGAGTCACCATATCAGAGCTTCTGACTTCTTACAATTTTGCACTGAATCTATCAGTTATAGAATGCATTAAAATAAACACATATTAAAGGCTTTCTTTAATAAGCCAGAGGATTATGACCTAACAATATAACCAAAACATAGCACTTGCTTAGGTAAGACTGAGCATGGACAGAACAGTAACAACGAACCCACTTTATATCCTCCATTATTCTACAAAAGCCACATTTGTATTAAAAATGTACTGTCAAATCCCACCAATACTGTATTTAAATACTAAACAACCATAAAAGTACCATAATAAGATGGTGATTCCATTTACACATTAAGCAGAAAATTTACAAAATTGAAATGCAGGGCTTTTAAACATTAAAGTTAGATATTCCTTACAGGGTACACCATCGAGGTCATCATCAAGTGTCTTAATAGGGACTCCGTCAAGATCATCAATTGGAGCAACATCAATTGGAATTCCATCTACATCTTCTAGTGGAGCACCATCAAGCTCTTCTTCAATGGGAGCTCCATCGAGATCATCAGGTACTTCCTATAAACAAAATAAAAAATTTAAGATTCCTAAATATACCTAATGGTTTCCCTTCATTTTCAGTGAAATGAAGCATTCTTTAATGCTTTATTCCACTTTTTTCCCAGTATGTGTTTAACTCACACAAATGCACGTATCTGCCAATTTGAGTCAATTCCCCAATCCAAACATTCCTTAGGAGTAGAAGGAAACAAGGCCTCTGTGTCTGCACCCAGTACACAATGTAACAAGGTATCTGCATAATACCAATTGATTTATACAATCTTTCAGTCTTGAGGAATAGAAGTTTCGACATCTTATATAGCGTATATATGGATATGAGTATGCCAGCAGCACAGTTATGATGGATGAGTAGCTCATCACTCAGCACACAACAGAAAATTATTGGATTCACAAACAAATATCATGTATACAAGATTCTCTGACATCCACATATGATCTGAAGATGCTAGAAAGTACTATCCTCAAAGATGAATATGCAAACAATTTTTTGCTCATGGAATAAAATATGTATTGTAAATATGCACGTGCTAAACTCTCCATTAGGCTGAAATACTTTTGTATTTCCATGTTTTCCTTCAGTTACCAAGTACAAACTCAATTCCCATATTCCTTGCAAATCAGTTCAGATGTTTAGCTCTGTCAACTACAACTCATTCCCAAGCCAGTATCTCCTCCACACTTATGCCAAATTCTTGTGCCAGGTTTGCACTGTTTGTGCCATAAATCTCAAGTTTTATGCAGCCATCTTAAATAAAGTTTGGCAAATGCTCAAGATTTGTGACACAGAATCAGCAAAAAAAAAAGGCAGAGTTTGTAAATCTAAAATGCAAATGGCAGAGTTTGTAAAAGTAAAATGCAAACAGAATGTTTAGCAGTTGTTATGAACCATCACAATTTTGGTGATGGCATAAAATTCAGAATTTCTGGGACAAATACTAAAAGCCAGCATCTGGAGAACATAATAATGAGCAGAGAATATGTAGTTAACAAAGCCCACATGTTCTGTGTAAACTTTTAGCTTCTCCTGTGGCCTACATCCCCTCACAAAACATCTCCAGCTTTAGTAAATAACAACTAGTATCTATTTATGTTTCAAACAGTCCACAAATAGCTAGTTGGCCATTCTATGAAAAGAATGCTGGGCTAGATGAACCTCTGGCCTGAAGAAGCATGGTTCTTGCACTCTAATAATTTAAATGCTTCCAACAACCATATTATCTATAGTCATCTGCTCTAACTACAAGATTAAGCAACTCTTAAGATATCTTTTTCCCTGCTTCCATGAGAAATGGAAGCAAGCAAACCCCACCTATCAGAAGTTCCTGATTCTAACAATTGTTGAAGCAAATTTCAGAAGCTTGAGACAAATACTCATAAAATTCCCATTCCACTAATTCCACATGGAAGAGATGAGAGGCTGTTCTTAAACATTCAGATATTTTAAAATTATCTCTCCCTCTCACTCAAACACACACCTGAATACTGATAAAGAGGCAATGCACGTGCTTCAGGTTCCAAGCAATTTCCAATACGTAACTGGTAAATGAGCTAGTTCAAAGGCAAAGGTATGGACAATGTTAACATTCATATCAGGAAAAAAAACTGACTTTATGCAACCTCAAATCAATGGGAAATTTCATTTCGGAACCAAAAGAAGCTTTCATACCCTAGATCCTGATACAAACCTCTGCTGCAAACATTTTCCTTACCTCTATGGCTCCAAATTCTTGTTTGCTTCCACATCAATAGTATCAATAATGGTCTTATCTCAAACTTACCTCTGGTTCCTTTTCTTCAATAATATTTACAAGCCCCAAGAAAATATTCTGCAGTTTGATCAAAAATGGTTCTGGATAAATCGCCCAGTCTTCCCATGCTCTGAAGCATGTCATTACCCGTTGCTAAAAGTAGTAAACAATGCTAGTCATTTGTATTGAGAAGTACTTTAACAGCAAAAAATAAAGTGCAAGGCTATAAATCTAGCACTGTGCCTTTCTCAGAATATTCATACAGGCTTTGGTAGGTCTGTTAATTTTGATGGTGAAACCATTACAAACAGAGAAATTTGGCTTTGGGGCAGTATAGAAATAAAACATAATCATGTCAGAGATACTAAAATGGGATATGGATCGCACTGTTTACATTTAATTTGAATTTCCTTTTCAAAGCAAGATCCATGGTTTTACGATTCCTCTTATTACAAATTTAATTCATCTCAGTTTAGAGAGAAATTTTAAGACTTTCTTTTGCTATGAGCTAATATAAAAATATCAACTAAATGCAATAATATCTACGTACATAAATTGCTTCTTGAAAGAGATTATTATATGATCAGTGCTCTAAGCAAAAGCCTCAGTCCTAGAAGTAGGCCTGAAAGTATTTCACAGAAACTGACCTGATTTGTGCAATATGTCAAACCACCGCTGGTAACCAGCTATGTTGGGATGCTGTGTCATCTGAATTCAGCAGAGTTTAAACAAGGAGGCTTACTTTTCACAAATAAGTCCATGGCTTATTCTAGAGGTTATTCAAATCATGATGTTATGTTGTCTGAACCCAGCAGGACAATTTTATCATGGGTTACTGGAAACCACTCAATAGGAGTGACAAACCTCCCCATCACTCACTTTAATTATCTTGCCAGTGATTGCCCTCCTATCAATGCTGAGACAGTACTTAAAAGGACCTTATTTGTTCCTTAGCTTTTTTATTTTAATTTTGGATCATCAAAAAGTACAATTTTCATTTCTGACTTCTGAAAATCAGACTTTAAAAAATTGCAAGTCCTTTTCTGGTGTCCATTTGCACTCTTAAGCGTTATCTAATATAAGACAAGCCTGTGTACAAACCAATTTGTGCAGTTGCCAAGCTGTCCTTCTCCTAACTGGCAACTGAAAAGCACCCATACACAGGGGAAAGTGGAAATGGCAAGTGTAACAAAGGAGATGGCAGCAATATCTCCCAGTATGCAATGTAATCCTCCTGAATTTGTGTATTAAGGTTACAGTTCTCAATGCCTTCTCTTCTGTAACACTTCCCTGAGTTTGAAGATTGTGAGCAGATAGCAGCTACTGAGTCTGTTGGCTCCTGACTACTTTCACTTCCTAGATAATGCAGCAATGTTCCCTTCCTGGATTGCTCAACATGAATCAGAACCATGGATAAATTTAGTGTTTCAAGTCTGGACAACAGAGAGAACAATTCAGGAATGGGGGTGGTCCATGGATGTTGAGCAAAAAAGAAAGCAGCCAGGCAATCAAGAGCCAGCACACTCCCAACCATTCACCAACTACCCACCATCAATACGCGGTTTGGCTAATCATTTAAATTGGATCTATGTGATGAATACTACTTTTATTGAATAGTCATTTTCTGAGCCATTACTTGCCTTTCAGGCCTATTAATGTTCAATATTTGGACTATTAAGTCTCTCTTTCAATTTTATTTCTCATATTATATTCTCCCTGAAAATTTCCCATTTCCAAATCAACTCTTCACTGTGCACCTTCTCATTTGCAACATTCTCCTTACAAAATTTTAATCACAGAAAGGGTTGTCCTGGCACCTATGCTAATTTTTTTCACACTAGGCAAAGATCTTTTAATGCTATTGGTCTTTTAATAATGGCATATTTTATTCTGCTAGTTTATATTATCTATATATTACTTTATAGCTTTTATGAAAAGCATCCTGGAAGTACTTATTCAAGGTCAGTAAGGTTATTCAACATATAAATAAAACGGGGGACATGTCAATAATAATCATGCACATACCTTAAAATTTTCAGACTGTAAATGGCCTTGTATTGTTCGGTAGGTAGCATTCAGATCAGAGTATATCTGACACAGCTTTGTTTCAAAACTGAAAAGACAGTTTTCATGTATTAGACTTCACAAAACAACAGACAAAATGGAAGGCACTCAAATTCTACCAAAACTAAAAAGAGGGGAAAAGTGTCAAATTTTTCAGTTATACAGAAAAGTCTTTGAGTCAGAACACAACTAAGTGGGAATAGGTCTCAAATCTATGATTAAGATTACAACTACAGAAGTTGCTATAAATGTGAAAATTTACTGCTGTGATCTTGTAGAACCCCTAGTTCTACTATTCCCAATAGCATGCTACAAAGGAAAGTTAAAACAGGTAAGGGGCACAATCCTACGCATGTTTAGACATAAAAGGTCCAATCCTGGAGGCAGAATACTGTACATTGTAGTTTTGTAAGTTTTGTCTAAACTTGCATAGAATTGTGCCTAAGCTGACCAGAAAGAAATGCTGTTTCTATCAGTGTACAGTATATACATCTTTAAAAGACTGCTAAAGGCAATGTCTAAGAAGCATACAGCAGGGATGAGCAGAAGATAGATCTCTAAATGTTTGGGAGATTTAATTCTCAGATGTCCCAGACAACATGACCAATAGTCAGGAATTCTGACAGCTGAAGACCAAAGCATCTGCCAACACCTACCAAACAGCATAAATAGGTAGCACATGCAAACTTTTAAGTCTACAAATATTATTTCATTCTTCTGAAAGATACTAAAATCTTAATACTTACAATTTTCTGTAATATGAAGCATTGGCAACTTTTGCTGAAGAATTGTACAACACATCGGAAACCAAATATAATCTTGCAATCTACAAAGAATATAGGACTGAGGTCACCCATGTTAATTTACTTAAAAATGAACAGAAGCTCATGAACCATTAGCAGAGGCATGTTGTTGTGGGGATAAGATAGAGAGCAACAGGAGGAGAATGCTGTAAGTCACTGTGAGCTCATTAAAAAGGAAAAAGGTGGGATGTAAATCTAATTTTTAAATCCCATGCAAATTTAGTAAATACTGACATCTTAAGGAAGACTAGGGCACAAGCAGCTATTGTTTCCTATTAAAAACATATATTCATAATATCAAGTCCTGTTTAGGGATACCAAATTATCAGATATTAGCACAAAAATACTGAACATCTGATTTCCACAGAGAAATTTAATGACAATTCTTCAGTGTCAATCAAACATGCACAAAGTTACACAGAAATTCCATACAAGACATAGATATTGTTTGAGAGATCATACCTTTTTAGGAAGTGGAGTTTTCAAGATGGACAGTGATTCAGCAATGCAGTCTACAATTTCTTCAGCAGCTTCAGCATTATTAAGACAGAAAACCATTGCATCTCCAATATCATTCTTACGCGGTGTTAATCCACGCAGGATTTCCTCTAACTTGTCCCTCTGTCTAAAATTCCAGTTTCAAATTTTTAGATAACTTAGCAATTTTTTCTATATATTTATAAATGAACCTTCCTGTACATTATACTTTAGGGTCAAAATGATGTAGAGCAAACTGCATTACAGTTCTAGTGAAGCTAGGGTTTTGTAAATGTTAATCCTTTTCATCCTTACTGAATATCAGGCAAAATGACATTTAGATTTTAGTTACTTATATGGATTAGAAGGCTTTCAAACACATGCATGCACCCACAAACAGACAAAAGATGGCCAACCGTTCTACACTGAGCTCCTACCTAAGCAAAAAATAATAGTGCACATGGCCTATTATGTATCTAGGGAAAAATGTATTGCATTCTTTAAAGATGCTTACTCTTCCTTAAGTGCACCCTTCTTGCTAGGCTCCTCTACAAATGCTTCGGGTTCTTGTTCTTCTGACATCCCATGGAGATATGGGTTTAAAGGAGGTGGTCTCCAAAATGAACCATTCTTAAACATACGGAAGTCTTCAGTCCTCCATTTGGTTGGTGCATCACCCTAACAAACAAAAACAAGCCAAAGTCAAAGCAACTATTGGGCTGAATTCTGATTTGCCCCTCCATTTAATCCACTTGCAGAAGGACCCTTGATCTACTGAAGGGGGAGCAGCAACAATTTTCTCTAATTCTTCTTTCTCCATGAATATTCTGGTATCACTTCTGTGCTGTTCTGAAGGGCAGAAAAATTTGTGCTAGAGATTTCAGGAAGAGATGGAACACTGAGAAAATCAATGCCCCCCCCCCTTCTTTCAACACCAGTGGTGGCAACACAATAAGTTTTGCTATACTTAAAGTTAGAAACTGCTGTAAAGTATTTCTTACTTGTAGAATTGAATAAAGCTTCCATCTGTAATATACATGGGCTGGAGTCTGGTTCTCAAATAAAAACCTAAACAAAAAAAGAAGAATGTAGAATCAAAACAGGTTACTACTCAGAAAAAGTAGCATTTTAAATATGTTTGAATATGTGGTTGTAAGCCACCTAGGAAGGTCTTTTGGCAGTTATAGGCAACATATTAATTAATTAATTAATCAATCAATCCCAAAACAGAGCAAAAAATACCAAAAAAATGTCATTAATTACATCCCTACCAAAATGTTCTTTTATCCAACAAGATTCAATTCAGTGAGTCTTAGTTTTTGCAAGCAGAAGGAGGTTGTAAAACTGTGTCTGAGCTGTACCAGTTCAGACTTAGTGCTGAATGCTCACATGATAAAATACTTTCCCATTTAAAAGCTAGATTCCTACAATCAGATGAAAGGCTGACTAGAAACCTTTTGTACAACTCATAGGTTTTATCATAATTTGGGTGGGAAGGTTTTAACAAAGGAACAGTCACCCATGCAATCCTACAACTGTAATCTGAAGTGATATATCTGCAAACAAATCTATTAAGACATCCTCTGCAGAGCTATACCGGGTAATTTGTTCAACTGCCCCATTAACAAAAACATGCAACAGCAACATGCAAAGGTAAACAAATGGGGGGGATAACCACCTGAACATTGGATTGTTGATTTCTCTATTCATAATCATGGCTTCAAACATAGGTCCTTCACGCACCACAAACTCTATCATTCGATGTATCAGCGCAAGCAAATTCCTACAACAATAACACAGTTAAAGAAAAATTGATTCAGACCTAACACTCTACCAACTACACTCCACCTAAGGTATTTATAAGCGGAGAAGATAATTTTTGCTGTACACTTAAGAAGATTATACAATTTAAGAATTTGGAGCTGTCTTCTAACCTTCAGTGACGGGCAACAATAAAACTGAAGACCATGTGCCTCCAATGACAACACTGATATAAGAAAGCCCTGTAACTCAAGCACTGTATTGTATAAGTACAAAAAAAGTTTGTATTTCATCTCTGCTTGAGTCAAGAATAACAAATGCTGTGAAATTGTATATTTACAGCGTTTAATCAATACCATGCTGACAGTTATAATCTATGTATGATAAAATAGTCTGTTTAAACCCAGTGAAATTTAAGATGTTGGCTTTAAAAGATAATGCATAATTGTGCAGGCACACACACAAATGTAAACAATTAAAGTACAAGGGGGAGGCAAGGTGGAATTGGGAAAACTGATGCTGCAGCATTGCTGGCAGCTAACTGCACAAGGACCTGATCTAGTCAGTACCTTGGATGAGAACTCTTTGGGAACTTCATGTGAGTGGAATGTAAATTATTTTTAACTACATATAACATTAGGAAGAATACTTTATTCATATGACTACTTAAAAAAACTGATAAAAAGGAAGTTATCATTAATGACAACATTCCATTTAGTTAAAATTAAGGAGACACAAATACTAATTCCTGCACAGTTTTATTTCCTTAGCACAATAAAAGATTCAATGTGTCCATAATTAAGCATTTCAAATTCCATTCAAAGATTCACAAGTAAGAAATTGCAAAAATCAAATACTACAATATAGTTAAATAGTAGTTCTTACTTTGGAATTTCTCAAATGTTAAATCTATTATCTTAGATCCTAACTTAGGCAAACTTACAGAAGGAAAGTTTCTCATGTCCTCCCCAGCCATATCCTCAAAAGCCTACATGAAGGCTTGTGCTTCATGTAGCACATAAAAGGTGCTCTTAAACCATGCATGAGGCAGCACAGGGGGCAGGAATGAGCAAACTCTGGTTAATCAATGTCTCCATTCTCCACCAGCCCCCTGTGCATCAGCACACATTATTCAAGAGCAGCATCCAGCCCATGACAAAGGCCTTTCAGGGTATAGGTAGTTGTAGGAAGGATGAAGGAACAGGAGATTTGCTTCTGTGAACTACCTTAATTTAACTTATTGTAGAGATCAAGCCATTAACCCCAATCCAGAAAAGCACAAGCAAGAGTTCCATACACAATGAGTTTGTTTTTCAAACAAACTTTGCTGAATAGCACCAGCATCTCATGCTGTATTGCAAACTGCAACTTTCCAGAGTTTAAAAGGAAGTCCATGATGCTATACAGGGAAGGCACTAAATGAAAGTTTTTTAAACCCACGGTACACAAGTACTCTTATGCACGTGAAAGGAAAAAAAAAAAAAAAACACTTCACTGGGTTGGGGTGCTAAGCTGTATGCCAAAACAAAAAACAAAACCCATCACAGTGTGCAAGAACAATAAAAACAGTTCATTTCCTCCCCTCCCCACCTACCCCAATTTTGTCCTATTATAAACATTATTTGCATTAAATCAAGAGTATTGGTTCTCTGCCATATCCAAAAGGTGTTTGTAACTCCAAACTGAGATGTATGACCCACAATTTTAAACTTGCAATTATTTTCAAGTATGATACTCAAACTCTATCTTTTCACAAATCATCAATGTGCATAACATTTTATATCAAGTTTTATCTAATCTTTATATTAATTGCTCACAGGTACACACTTCTGCTTGACAAGGAAAGTATCTCTCTACCCTGATTGTTATGACTATTCTTACACATTAAAAGCATCCTTAACTATTAGAAGCAACCTGGAAATAGTATATTCTGCTCACTTGTCAATATCTCTATCCTATCATCTTCCTTAGCAGCACTGCTTAAAAATTCCAAATAATTCAATAATGCTTTTATTCACTGCAGTTTTCTAAAAGGAGAAAGTATATCTCAGCACATATAAATTGTATTTGAAGATACCAATAAAAAGCAGCCTTTTCTGGTTTTGACCTTTAAGACTGTTCAAGGCATGGGATTGGGTATTCAAAAGAACGCCTCTTCCACATGTACCTACCCAGACTCTTGAATCATCTGAAACCCTTCCCTCAGTCACTTCCACCAAGATGCAATCTTCCTGGATACTACCCTCAAGATCTGGGGCCTTCTTCCAAGTGCCAATTCCAAGAGAGGCTGGGGGGGTGGCAACAAGGGGAAGGACTTTCTCTGTGGTGGCCACTCATCAGTGGAATGAGCCACAGTGGCCTGCCTGGTGGCAACCTTGTCTTCTTTTCAGCACCAGGTTACATCAGCTCTTATGCCGAGACTTTTAAAATGTACTTGGTTATCCATGGGTTTCACAGGATTTTACAGGCTCATTCTTCATGTTTATTGGTCTTTTTAATTGTTTAATGTTTCCTTTGATGAGATTTCATGGTATTTTATTGTACTGTTCTTACGCACTGTTGCAAAGTTCCCCAAGAGATTTGTCTATGTGGTGGTACAGAAATGCAATGAAAATTGCTACAATACTTTTTTAAAAAGGTAAATATCCAAACTTGCTACAAAGTTTCAAAAAGCAAAATGTTATAATGGAGGCAATAATCTTAACATGGATGAAGTGCTACAATGCTCTATATTAACAAGAACACTGATATCCCTTCTTTGCCCCCAAAGTTAAATGGTCAGGCAGACACTGCACCCATTAGGGCAAGTTTCTGTTATACGAAACAATGTCTCCTAATCAATCAAAATTAAAACCCTCTCTTCCTACAGACATAGCAGAAACATGAAGCCTAAAGTTGGTCAACTTGCACTCCTTTGCAACCCACTGGAATGTACTGAAGTTGCATTCTGTTTTTCTTCAAAATATGTTGTCCTTGCTTGCCCACCACTTATCAGGATTGAGTGAAGATAATCATTCAGTAGGCTACAGAGTGCTCCAGGACTTAAGACTGCATCATTCACAAGAGCAACAGGACAGTATGCCAAACTACCTAGTGATAAATATGAAGGTCACCAAGTCCTCCTGTTTAAAACTGGCTTTCTACACTTTACTAAGCAGTGTCTAGATAAACAAATATGAGAAATGTAATTGGCACTGTTAAATAATCATGAATTGAAGTTCTTAACTTCACCAACAGAAATTGAATTCTTAGTAGGATTAAATTGTTTAATTCTGCAACATTTTCAAATACAGTTATTACTGTGCAAAGGAATACTTTCCAATTCATGGAGTCCTAAAATACTGCAGTGAGTAAAAATGAAGCACTATTTTTTCTGAAAGGTAACAACATTACTATTTTCATTGCTAATCAATAAAAATCTAAGTAAAGGTTTGTAAGCATGCTTTCTAGTCACATCTTAACTATCCAACATCACTAGAAATCTTCAACACTGGAAGCTGTAACTCCTCTAAGTCTGCTAATACTACATACATCCTAGAAAAGATATTTGCACTGCTATCTTAAAAATGTACAAGCCTTGCTACAAGTATAGTGAATGTTCATGACAAAAACAATGTTGTACAAAGGGATGATAGTTTTAAAAAACTCAAACATTAAGCTGGCCAACAAAAAAGCCTTTCAGTTATAATAAAACCACATTAATTGGAGCCGATCGTACCAATGTCTGGTCAAAAACTGTATACTTTCCCAATCCATCCCATGATGTTTTCCTGGTCCCCCGCTGCCGCAGACAGTTCAGCTGGTGTTGCTCACCAAGGCCAATGTCAAAGAGAATTTGGAATTCTTTGGAGCTCATTTTTTTAAGCAACTGTTTATGTTGTTGTGTTTGAGAAGAGTTTTATGCTTGGCTGAGCAAGGGTATGCCTATCACTTAACATACTCTAATCCTAAATTACACTACACTAAATTACACTCCCTACATTAGAAGAGCACTGGGTGCTATGACTATGTGTTTGGACACTTCTAGGAAATAAGGAGTTCTAATAAGGCAAAGAACACCATAATTATCAATGACTAATTGATAATTAGTCTTCAACATATTTTATTATATCCTCAATAATGCAAGTTTCCTAATGACCTTAGCTTAGCATACTTCCATAAAACCACATTACAAAAGCAGCATTCCTGTATTTCTCATAATCTGTGTGGTTACAATCTATTGGATAACCCCAAGCTATCTGCTAAGTGAAGAAGTGCTATCTTACCTGATTAAGCCATTAAACTGTTAGCAATCCTGACTATCATTCAGAATTTTACTGTACTATATCAATCCAGCTTTCCACAACCTGGTACCCTCTAATAATGTTGGACTACAACCTCCGTCTTCCCCATAGTGCCTGAGGTTGACAGCAATTCTAGCCGAGCACATCTGGAGAATGCTAGGTTGGAAAAGTATGGGTCAATCTCCCTGTTCACCTGCTAAAATAAATTTCACATATAGTCCATTTAATTCTTTGTCTCGAATGAAGCATCAGCTTTAAAAGAGACAGCAAACACCAACATTTTCACTTCAAGCCTAGGTGGTATAAGTCAACCATTGCTCAGTCAAGCCTAAACTTTTCCTCAACATCACACTTTGTGTAAAATTCCAAAGGGGATATTTGCTATATTTAGATCAGTAATAATAAAGAAAAACATGTACCTTTCTGTTGGGATAACCACTTTGACTATGGCTTGCGACAGAGTCTGTATATGAAGTCACATCAGATAATAAACATAGAATATGTGAGTATTGTTAACAAGTAACAAGCAAAAAATACATTTGCATTGAAAATACTACACATCTATCACAAGTTTTGCAGGCAATCACTGCTGCGAAGTTATACACTACTCAATTACATTAAGTGCAAATGGCTGTGTGAAGTGAACCCAGAAGGTTCACTAATTTCAAAGTACAAGAACATTCCTAACAGAATGCACATCAATGCACTGAATAGGTACTATACTGATAATAATGGCTCCATTCCAAGGAGCAGACAGTAAGATCTGTGTGTACAGCAGGGCTTTTACTTTTTTAAACAGATGTTCCCCTCTCCTGCATCAGCAGCTGTTTCCAAATGCTGCCTGAATTTTGAAAATAGCTTCCCACTGCAGCAAGAAAAAGCTGTTTGGAGAAAGCAAAACTCTGCTGTGTCCAGACAAGCCCACTGTATGCATAGGAAGGGACTTGCTCAATGGAGGCCTTTTTTTTTTAAACTTATTTCCTTCTATTTACTGCTTTGGCCCTGTGCAAGCTAACGTTCATAATTGTTTAACCATTCTTAAGTGATCAGGCTGTGGGATTACGTGCTCCTACTCTCCACCCCACTGCATTCTAGAGACTGAATTCACCCAACCTACACTGTGGGTTTTAACCACATTTAAGTATTACATCTGCAGTAATACTGACTACAGCTAAGGCTAACCACAGCTCTCGCTTAACCAGGATTTGAACCCAGTTTGGCCCCCTGATTTCAGAGCCTGCTTATAGCAAGAGTCCCTGGGCAGCCTTAACAATAACTAACATCACTACCAATGCAAAACTTAACCATGGTTAAGGCCAGCAGTAATAATCTACACTCCAGAAAAGGAAGGAGGAGGGAGTACGCAATCTGGCAGCTTGCTCCCACTTCAATCAGAAGAGTTACATTTGCACTGATCCTTAGTTCCCAAGCCTAAGAAACCTTACAAAGTATTAAATTCAATGTGCCTTGTCACTTGTGTTTAAAAGATACTTACCATGCATTGGTATGCTAGAATCTAATATCCTTTTAAATACCCTAACATCCTCAACTATTGACCTGATGGCTGAAAAAACTTTTTACACAGAAATAATTTGTGAGCCAATTTATCTGCCTGAGTTTAAAATTTTGCCTTTAAAAAGGAAATAATTTAGATACTGGAAATCGGGCAGCTAACAAAAGGGGGACATAGGAGAAAAAAACCCAGGGAGTGTGGAGGGGGAAAAAACACATGGTGGCCAGATCTAAAAATGCAATTAACAACAAGGCCCAATTCTGTGGCCTAAACATACCAAGGTATGACCTCAGAAATGAGGCTCCTTAAACTAAGGCAGGGAACAATTCAGCGTATCTAAGAACTGGTAGTGCAATTCTATAAGACAATTTAAAAGACTACCATAGATTTAGCATTTTATAAGGTGAGGTATGGCCCTGGGTAACTTTTTACCTTCTCAAAATCCTCCTTGTTTTTTGGTGGTGGCAACATAGGAGCATTAGGATTTTTCAACCTCTCTCTGGGCTGAGCATTAAATGGTAGTCCTGAAGGTGGTGGCGGGAGAGTATGTTCCATCATTGAAGGAGGAATGTATATAGGATGTGGAGGAATAGGAACAGCTTTGCCCCAGCCAAGTTTCATTTCAAAAGACATGATCATCTTGCCTAGAAAATGAGAGTGCATCAGTTTAGGAGTATGCAAACCAACAGAACTATCGGTATTTTAACAAAAACAGCATTCATATTTAAGCTCACTGGTAAAAGGAAAACAAAGCATTTTTGTTTAGGCATACTGTGTACATCCTATAATACATTCTGCACTGCATGCTTGAAAGGCCATTCCTTCCCATAATATTTTGCTACTGAGATGTAGCACTGTAAAACATTCTACATGACTAGAATGATTAAATTTCAGACAATGCATACTTAATCATTCTAAGTGAGCAGGTTTTGAAATCTTGTTACAACTTCTGAACTGAGTATTGAATAATTTCCTCTGAGGAATAAATTTTCTGAAACACAACAGGATATATGAAAACCAGTTAAACAATGAGCATGTTCAAACAATTATGATGGAACAGCAAGCCCCATAGCTTCTTTTCCCTTCTCACACATACCAGTCACTAGCTGCTTATTCCCAAGTTCAGGCTGTTACTATGTCCAAGCCAGTGCGGATGGACGGCTGTAGTGATTAGAAACCACTTTGAAACCTATGACTTGTTCTAGGGTAGCTGGGTGGTTAGAAAGCACCCCAGTAAGCCTCACTGGATTCAGGCAGCACAACAACCTGAAGAGGACTGGGAATATGTCAGTTTCTGCACAAATCCTATCTATGCAAATCATGACTAGTCCCAGAATATTCACCCATATGGCATTTTCAACCAACACAACACTGAACTGCATACCCACCATTTCAATATTGAGAAACAACTCAAAACAGCCCTTTATTAAGACTACAAGGCTCTACGTAGAAACCCAATTCATTTTTGTAGAATACTAGTATGTTTACATATAGAAACTTGTTTAGCATCACAGAATACTCCAGTTGGTCTTACTGGCCTCTTCCATCAGGTTGAAACCCCTGCTCAACGGCCTTCCCTTGAGCAACTTGAAAAGCATTTTAATGCTATTTCCCTTTGATTAGTTTGCACTAGTCAGCCTTTCCCTTTGATTATTTTGCACCTACATGAGGGAAAAATTATTTCCACCAAGAAATTTCCCTCTCTTTGTCTTAGTTATACCCAAGTGGTCTCAAAACAAGTTTTCTTCTTTAAATTTAGGAAGAGGCCTTTAGGAAGCCTCTTGAAAAAAATCAAGAACACCTCACAGAAAAGATGAACTGCTTCTCCTCATACCAATAATCCCCACACAAAAAATATACTGCTTCTCCCAATTCTCTTTCCAAGATGAGTTACAGTTATCTTAAATCTTCTAGTACCATTTAAATTCTTTAGTGCACGTTCCGCATCTCTCCTGTTCATGAAGGCAACAAATCCACAATTCCTCTCTCTTGCTCTTTCTTCATCAGTTCTTGGCCACATAATTTTGACACTTGCTAGAGGTCCAAAGCGTCCAAATTCTTGACATAACATCTCTTCATTCATCTATTAGAAATAGGAGCAAACCTGGATGAGGTATTTCTCATAGTTAAAGAAGCATTTCCCTTAGCTTATGGAAGCAAACAGCTGAGGGACTGATTGAAAGAAACGTGCGTACTCCAGCAAATAGGGCTGAAGATAGCATGCTTTGATTCAAATCACTATTCAACCATTGATTTGTAGGATACTTTCATACAAATTACTATCTGAAATTGTAGATGAAAAATGAGAATACTAATGTCTCATGAATGCTGAGCAAAAATATTTATATACTTAAGTGTTGCCTTAAATATTCAGAATACTACTTGCACTCTGTATCTATAAGGACAGGCAAGACTGCTCTATTTTTTAATAACTGTAATTATTACCTGGGGATTAATGTTTCCAAGGTACAAATTTGTTGTACTAGGATCTCCTACATCATGTGAACCTGGAGCATAGTCATCCAGTACTAAAACAAAGAAAACACGATGTAATCCAGAGCATACATTTTAAAATAATAAAATGTTGATTAAATAGTTATGAAACTAAACTACCACCTGAAGATCTGTTTCTTCTTGAAGGCGCATCCACTGAGGGAAAGACAAGATGCTTATTAAGTTCCAAATTTTTGTGTAATGAAAATATCATAATAAAATAAAGGCTACTTACTGGAACGGCGCTGGCCATCTGAATCTGATTGAGGGGGCTCAAAACGACTCAATCTACCTTTGGTTTTATGCCTTTCATCGCGTTCTTCTT
Organism: Varanus komodoensis; assembly: GCF_004798865.1. Classification (NCBI taxonomy): domain Eukaryota; kingdom Metazoa; phylum Chordata; class Lepidosauria; order Squamata; family Varanidae; genus Varanus; species Varanus komodoensis. The sequence continues at coordinate 9,935,802 of NW_025335661.1, read as the reverse complement.
GAATTCTATAGAAGGTATGTTATAAAACTGGTAACTAGCAATAATCCTAGATGACCATAGTTAAATAGCTTTTAAAAAACTGACAGGAATACTCATTTTAAGCAATCATATTTTATTAAAGGATACAACCTTAAAACCTGAACATAGTATGGGACAAATCTTCAATGCTCATATTGCCATATTAGATTAACCACAGTACAGGTCAACTTTAAAGAAACAGAACTTCAGCACTCATTGTGCAGGTTTCCTCTTATATGGAACATGAAAGTATCTAATGTGGGTTGTTTCCTCCTATTGCTCAAAAGGAAGAAGTTATATGACCAAAAAATTTTATTAGTCTTCCCCACTGGCACCTCCTTCAATTGTAGCAGAAAAATACCTCATATGTTTTCTCAATGGTAAAGGAAGAAAATCAGGTAGTGATGAACACTGATCTAATAATACTATGCAGAATGCGAGTGTCTGTCCGGTGGATGTGTCAGCTGTAGTCATGACTCTGCAATAGTGATCCAATTTGAGGGTGGGAATCTGTCACATTTCCTCAGCTCAGCTCCCTGAACTCTGTGGCCCAAGTCCACCTCACGCTGAGCATTTGCATGGGTGTTCAGCAGGAAGCAAGTCTGTGAGGCCAGCTTGACACTGCCTGCACACTCACTGTGCAAGTGCAATTCTGCTTGCACACATGCAATTTGTGGGGTTTGTATACTTTGTGTTAAGAACTGCATACTTTTCAAACTTAAGCAAAGCATCCATTAGTGTTCTTCTCAAGCATTTGCAGACTTCATCTCAGCTCAACTTGCTTCCTGGCCAGGGCTAAGCACAGGAAACAAGTCCAGTGAGTGCAAGAGAACCAGATCCTAGCCTGATCTTTGCATGCCTACCCTGAAGTCCAACAGTGGAACCAACAGATGGAGTACCAGGCAGAAGTACCACTGCAAGACCCTGACCCCATGATGGAGAACACCACAGCCAAAAACCTTCAAGTAACTGGAGCCCACCATCAATGAATTCGCCCACCTCTAATGGAACAAGTGTACACCTCTAACAGGCAGTGTACCTGACATGAGTTCCCAGTCAGAGCCCTAACCATTTAAGGTTTTCTACCTTGCAAGGAAGGGGTGCAGTCTGAAAGGCAACTCTGGTTCACAGCATAAAAGGTTTCATTCTATTTTCAGACTTTGTTGGAACAAATCGCTCACTAGGAACTCTCCTTGGTGCTGCAATACTGCTCTGCCATGCTCTGCTGTGCCTTATACATTTCCCCAAGGGTATTAGATACTACCACAAGCCAAGCAAGAATGAGCCCATTTTCCTATTTAGCAAAGGAGGTAACCAATATGCAATTTGTTGCTAGTTGCAAAGTCGTGTCCGACCCATCAGGATCCCATGGACAACAATCCTCCAGGTCTTCCTGTCCTCCACCATCCCCCGGAGTCCACTTAAGCTCACAGGAATATGCAATACCTATGTAGAATTTGTTTGTTATAAACTGTCCCAAGACACCAGTAGGATGGTCTATAAAAGCTTTAAATAAATAATTTTGAGGGTGGCCCCTCCTGCAACAAAGAATGGAAAAAAATACTCAAAGGTGACCTTGGCAGGTTATAAGTATTTTTAATAGCATTTCTGGGGAATGCTTACTAAGGATCATATGGCTGCTTGACATATCTCAGCTATGAGTGCACTTCTGGTTGATGCGGCTGAAGGAGCAGCTGCCCTGGTGGAATCGAGTGTTATGAGCACAACTGCAATCTGGTGTTAATGCTCTGGTAACAGAAGCTTTTCTCCAACACGTGGAGATTCTGTTCTACAGAGATGGAAACAAAAAATACTGCTACTAGGAAAGGAAACAAACCTGGTTATAATATTCATTCTTTATTAGTAAGAAGTGGGGAGGAACAACACAAAACAGTGGATTTCAAAGTACCACAGCAGTGGGACCGGTATGGAAATACTAGGATGACTGCGGCTTGCTCCACATGAAAATTACACTAGACCCTGGAAATTAGCTGCAAAGAGAAAATGTAACTGAAAGATGGTTCAATGACAATATGGCTGTTTCTGCTCCTACTGTCAGCCATCAAGAAAAACCTCTTGGCATTGTGCTTCACAGGTGAGGCAAGAATGCCAAATTAATACCAAGTATCAAGAATGCCAAATTAATTTCTGCATCACTGCAAATGTGATGCGACCCAGACTCCATCCACTTGACTCAAAGGTCTGGTGGCTATGCCAGTCTCCATGTTTAGCCTCCCTATGGTGTTGCTTGGTCCTCCTGCAGTGTCATGTAGATTGTTTGCAGCCACATTACTAAAGCTATTGTTTCTTTGCAGTAAAACCCAGACCTAGTACTGCCTGTGCATGCTTTGGTGGAGCTATTGTTTACTATTATTAGGACGTATGTCTGACTGAATGACCATAGGGATTGCAAAGATTTCCAGTCTGTTTAAGTACTTATTCTGACCATGGTCCATCCAGCCATGCCAGTGTGTTCTATATCCAAGGAGACTGGCATCTGAGGGTATTATTTTTCAGAAGGGGTCTTGGAAGGGTCACAATATCTCCTGAGGTGATGCTGTGGTGCCCCACAGTCAGGTTCTCCTTTTAATGTTGTTAACAAGGAAGACTTTGAAGTGCTGCTCTGAGCTACATCTTTTTGAAAAGGCATCAGTTACTATAAAGGACAGAGATTATCCTTTATCCAAGGCATATCAGGTCCCATTGTTCTGTAGGACCAGAGGAGCTTGGCTGTTTGTTGGATCTTTAAGATTACCAACAGAGAGAAAGAAATAAGTCCCAGGGCTATGTACTGGAAATCTGGGCCTGCTCCATGATGGCTTTCTGCTCCTAAATTTTCTGGTTCAAAAACTGGTTCTTTGTCAACAAAAGGAAGGGAGGGAACTTCTAGGCTACATCTATCATATCTCTTGAAAAGAAGGGATATCACACTTATCCATTGTTTTCTCTAAAAAGATGGGATTCCTTTGAAGAAAACCATGGCAAGGTTAGTCAGTCCGGAAAGATATGTCCAAGCTTTACAGCTTAAAGTGAGTAACATTTTTGCTAAAAAATATTCTTGGAAGGATAAGTTTCATGAAGCTTAGATGGTTCTTTTGTGCCACCTGGTGGTAAAAGCAAGACATGGTTTTCACTTGTTTCACAGATTATGGTGTCACATTAAGGTAGGCTGTTTTAAGACACAAGATTTTGGGGGAAAAATGTATTAGTCCTTATTTAAATATTTACAGATGGAGCCTTTTGTGATTTAACTCTGTCATTTGAGGGCACTGGAAAAAGCACAGCTTTCTGAGGGGCCCTACTTCTAGAAAAAAGATGTTTCCTGGGTGCTATAGACACTGAATCCTGTAGGCACACTATTATAGAGGAGATATGAACAGTTCATTCATAAACATTTTGAAGACTTTTTTTAAAATTTGCCTGAAAAGCAGTGTTTTTTCCCTTTCTGTAGAAAGTTCCTTTGGGAAAGAATGTGATAAATTAAAGAGGGGCCTTCAGAGGAACAGAAATCCTCAAAGAAGACCTCAACAGTCCAGATATTCCTGGTAAATTATTGCTTCATCAGCATTTTATTCAAAAAACATTTGAACAATCAAGAGAGCTCCACTAGACAACAATGCCCTTTTCTACTATCTGGTGGCTGAAGCAAGAAATGCTTTCCCTTTCTTTCATAGGCCATGGTGCCACCAAGTTTACACATAACTGCTAACTGTGGGGTAAGAATCCCTAATTTGCTCCGGGCACAGCACAGCACACAACTGGACTGTCTCCAGGCCACTGTCATCTTGGAAAGAATGCAGGAATACTCACTCCTGGGTAGTTATCATGATGCAAAAATACAGCACTGTGGGTTGTTAGGATTAAACACATTTTTAATCCACATTTTGATTTAAATTCTCAATTGTTTAATCCTAAACAACACTGAGTGTCATGCTCATACATGCCAACAACCCAAGAATGGGGTATTCCTGAATTGTTTCAAAAGTGGAAGGAAGAACCACTAGTACACTCACTTCTGCATGCTCACAGAGAACCCATATTTCTTAACCATGATCATGGAAACTGGTATCAGAGTCTGAAAGTTTGGGCATCCTCTGGAAATGGCAGCCTCTCTGCAGAGTCCTTCCAGGGATACAGGAATCTACTCATCAGGACCTATGCATATATTGTTTACACTTGTGTACAGGTAACTCACACCGGGAATTTCCCTTACAACTATAGAAAAGTTACAGCTTGCTTCTTGATTATTCTAATGTGTGTACTCTGTGGTTATCATGCCTGAAGGAGAAATGTTTCTCCACTGAGACAGTCATATATTGCAGGAGAGGAAGAAACCCTACAGAGCATTGAGAGAGGAAAAGATGCAAGGTAAATGGATCAAATAAAAAAACAAGTATGAGGTTCTGAGAGGGAAGGGAAATGTAGATGTGAGTGACTGAATTAAGCAGAAGCACTGAGGAACTTCTACTCTGAAGGAAAGGAGGAAATAAACCAAGAAAGACTTCAGTAAGTGGAGAGAATAGTAAATGAACCTAGATCATGATTTCTAAATTCTAGGCAATAAGAGATGCTTCATACATGTTCTCATTCCTATTAAAAATGTAATTTTTAAAAAAGAATTACCCAGTTATTTCAACATCAGAAATGTAATATAAGGACATGGTTTTGGATCCTAAGGTAAGTTAACTTATATTGTAAGCCTTGCCCAGAAATAAGTCTTACTGAACAATGTGGTACTTACTTCTGAGTAACTGTTCCTAAGATTACTTTGTCAAGGAAATTTGTGGAAAAGAAGCTTCCTCCCTGCTGTGAAAAGGCTCTTCAGGAGCTCCCCTTTAAGCCATGCAGAACTGGGCAAGAAAATGTTCTTCATGACCTACCCCAAGCATTCTTCTTATAATTCAATGCATACTGACTATATTTGTGTGTGTATCCTGACTATAGGGTCCACTGACTTCAGAACAGGGTGCACCAATTTTAGGACTAGCATCTGCTACACTTTTTCAGGAGTTCCCTTTTGTTTGTACCACAACACCAAATTTGAACTCAAAATGCACAGAAAGCTATTCACACTGCTCCATAAGAACTTCATTACTGATTGGATGTTCTAGGTCTAGAAGTGTAATCAGGATGCAGAACTTCAACATGCATATAATGAATGCCTTGTCTAAATATCTAGATTCTTTTGCTTCTGAATCCTACCATCCCTTATTTGTCTTAAGAATTTTATGGGGCAAGCTCAATCTCTCAAAAACATCAACGCATAATATAGGCATTAATGCACATTTAATTTCTAGCTACTAGGCATTAAATCTTCAGTAAGTTGTTTTGGCTACTTAGTATATTTTTAATTTGTTATTTTATTAGTAACTTTTGCAAAATCTCAAGTTATTTCTATTAATGTACTAGTCAATGTATATTTAGGCTTGAGTTACGAGTCACTGGGTAGTATAATCTAATTGGCTTTATTTCTACTGTATTAGAAAAGTTTTCATGCAGCATTTTACTGTCCTTTTAATGACAGTATTTTCTATTTCAATGTAGTATATTATTGTTTGTTCCCTGAGCCACCCAAAGAATGTAATCAACAACTTCAAAAGCCATTCCAACAGCAGGTTGCATTCAGGCCTACTGAAATCATTGGGGCAGATTAGTAATAACTAAATTCTCATTGGGATTAATGGAACTTGAGTTCACTGAACATTAGGAAACAAATCAAATAAAAGTTACAGAGACAATTCAAAATTTCACCAGTGGCACTTTTGTCCCCTTAACGTATACCAACCAGTGATTTCAAAACTTTACTGTTTTGTGTTTATAAACCTTTCTGAAATTTGCTTCAAAACTTCAGTGCAAGTGATTGATGGCAGCTCTATTACACAGTTCATTATAGTGACAAAATATCTTAAGAACCCAAGAAAAGTTTGCATTTGATCCCCAATTTGATATAGTGCACATTGTCTTCAGTCTAACCATTTAAATACACTTTAAAGATGTTTCTATACAACTGATCTAGTCCAAGATTCAACTAGAAGATTCAGCAGAACCACCATATCCACTGACTTAGCAACCACATTCTTCCTTAACCACAACTGGAGTCTGACATTTCCATGTGGCCTTGCTGAGGACTACAGCATACACATTGGGTGGTAAGAGTGAGGAAGCCAGCAGTAGCAGCTCCTACATGGGGCAGTGGGGGACAAGCACCTGGGAAGAGGCTTGTGGTTGGGGGTGTGAGAGAAGAGGGATGAGCTGAAGCTCCATCCTGGCTGATAAGCAGAGATTTGGAAGCAGCAGGGTAGTGGGCATGTTCCCAGCCCTTCTGATGCAGCTCGTACTTTCTAGGCTTGTGGTGCAATGTCTTATTGTGCCCAATTTATAAAATAAACCTTAGCACAGGTATGTACAGCTAATTTTTCCAGCTAATTATAGACCTAGTTCAGATGACATGACAGCTCATAAGGAGTTAACTTCACCATGAGGGTTCATGTGCACTGACATCCATTATGAGGATGCAATTGCCAACCCCAAATCATGTCATGTGTGTGCAATGGGGGGGGGGGGGGGTTTCCAGGGGTTAAACAGCCCTCACATAACTCTAGAACAGAAGGTGGGTCTTGCATATACATAATGGTGGCTGGCCATGGCCCCTCCAGGGTTCATTAGCTCACAATCTGCTGTTGCGTTGCCTGAACTGGCTTAATGTCTTTCAAAGTTTTTTACATCAATAAAATAGACACAGATCCTATCATCAGGCATACAAACTAAAATGGCTTTATACATAGGGAAAGGAAAGTAGAGGGAAAAGTGAGACGATCTCTTCAAGGTGGTGAGCTACAAATGTGAAAGTAAATGCACTTCAGGTGTTAGTCTAAACAGAATAAAATACTTACTGTTTCAATTCTTCTTTAAAAAGCTCCAAATTGCTCTTTTTCTTTTCTTTTTCCCCCTTTTTCAAAGGCTAAAAACATAAAGAATACTTATATATATTGGCTGTGGAGCACTATACAGACAGACAGACAGACAGATGGACGGATGGACAGACAGACGATTTTAGGCTGACAGCACCAGTGCCATCCACCACTTGCAGTCCAAGTTTAAGACAAACACAGCAGCCATGTGATAACCCTAAGACTTGCTGCAGTCAAAGAAAGATGACCTAAAATTAATAGAAGAAGCAGTCTATACATATATAAGTAGGACAATTCAGTTTTTTAAAAGGGTAGCAACAAACATCTGAAAAAAATCTCAACTTACTGGTTTTTTGGTTTCTATAACCAGAAGGGATGGAGGCCTCTCATTAGAGGATGACTGATTCTGCTGACTTTTTTGATCTGCAAATCGTGATGAAGGTTTGTAGATTTTTCCTCGTTTTTCATCTGTTTCATGCTCTTCTGAAGGATGGACCAGTAGTTACTGAATAGTCTAACTTGACTGCACTAGCAACAATCCAAAAAGCTACCTGAAGCACACACTGTTTTGGCTATGCTTATTCTCCCTCTCACTTCCCCAAATCACTTTAAACAGAAGCCACTCCAATGCCTTATTCACAAACTACTTCCAAAACTTGCCTCTGTTTTGAAGTACAATTGCCAGGCTGCATGGACTTGAAAGGGTGCCGCTGCTAAAGAACCCACCCCCTTCAGGGACACACAAAACAACCAACATCATATTTTGCATCCATCCCATTCTACTGATACTTCCTCAGCAAAACACATGGTATAAAGTTACTTAATTGGAAATGCAAGCCATGTGACAAGATGTAGCACTATTATATTCAAGCTGAAAGACAAAACTGAAAATATCTTTTTCAGCACAGCACTTTAATACATGGGCATCTAGAGTACCAAGTTAACAATGCAATAGCAGCTATTATTACATGTACCAGAAGGTAAAATTTTAGGACAGAGCAAAATATAAGGACTTTTAAACAATGCAAAGGAAGATGAATATGCTTTTTTCTTGATAACATTGTAGTCAACCTTACCTTTAGAAGCATTAACAATTCCTCCTCTGACAAACGTCTTCACTTTATTGCCATCACTTCCTTCAAATGCAGCAAGGAACTCTTCATAAATTTCTGCTGCCGCCTTTTCATCTTCCTACACTCACCAAAATGTTAAGCAGGTGACTAGCATTAGCCAGACATTTTTTCACACTCATGCTATCCTAAACTCCAAACAATTGCATGGGGTAAACATTCTCATTTTTGCCACTCGTGTATTTTCCCCCCAAAGACTCTTTTCATTTCAAAAATGCATTGTTTCATAAATGTAAGTTAATAACACTGAATCCACAAAGAGAGCTGGTAATTTTCACCAACTCCCTCCCTTATATATAGCACCCCACAATACAGTCTTCAACATTCCTAAGGTTCTCCAAAATCTAATGAGGAGACTCTTGGGAGTGCAGGAGAGTGCAGCGGAAAGAAAAAGATGTCTAAAATTCTGTTAAGATCCACAGTGAATAGATACTATGTCAGTTAAACCACATAGCTTCAAAGGTGCAGTTTACGCTTTCAGAAAAGTATTGCTAGAATGTATTATGACATGTAATGCACAGTTCTTCTGACGTGCTCACATTAGTATGTTAACAATTTCCAGTGCCTTCATTGTAAAGAATGGTATGCTATTGAATTGTTATATCTTGAAATATTAAAAAAAATTCCAATAAGCATTATGTGCAAATAAAGTTTTGAATCTGCCTGATAACACTGGACTAACATTAAGTACACTTAATGCTATTACTGTTTTTTCCTATTCCTAAATCCAACCTTTTCACTTTATTTACTTCCAGTTATTGAAAAACTTTTTGATATATTTGTTCAACATAAGATATTATCATGCTGTACTTAGTTAACTAAATGTAAACCAAAACACCCCAAAAACCTCCATCACTGACTACTAGAACAGGCCATTTTCCCTTTCCAGCAAGACAAAACATGGCTGTGGCATAGTCCAGTTCTAGATTTCTTGGGCAGTGATGACCCAACCACAGGCATTCAGGAATACCATCTAAGAAAGTATATGTAATTCCATGCAGGTGAGTGGGTGGGCTGTCCGGAAAAAAAGAAGTGCTCCCCTCTCCCCTACACCCATCATAAAAAACAAGCAAGCAATTCCCTTGCATACCCAACAGGGAATGCAGCTCTCTGCTCCCTTCTGCCAGCCCCCAGCAAACTAGTAAAAATATTTGCAGGCTAGTAACATATTTGCAGGCTCATTTACAAGGTGGTTTAAGTGGCAATAATCTGTGAGGAACAGCAGTAAGCAGCATACTTCCAGCTGATTAAATAAATGAGTTTCCTACAGCATTACCTTCTTTTTCAACTCCTCCTGTTCCTTCTTGCTTAAGGTTCTCTTCGCAGCACTCATTTTGCCAATACTGAATGCTTTAAGTTTGCTTTCTAAAAGTGGCTGCAAGACAGAAATTATCAGAACATTACAGGAATGCAGTATCCCACACGGTCTGACACAACAGTCTTTTGACAGATGACAAGAATATTGCTCATTTAAACTATCCAGAAACTAGATGCTATTGGTGGGTTGTTCCTCTGATTGGACAGAGGGTGCTCAACTTGTTGTTCTGTACAGACTTGAAATTTCCTTTGAGGCAGGTTCATAATCTGGGGATGGTTCTTAATTCATTGGAGAGCCAGTGCGGTGCTAGAGCGTTGGGACTGAGAATCTGAGTGATCTAGGTTCTTGTTCCCACTCAGTCATGAAGCTCACTGGGTGACCTTGGGCCAGTCATTCACTCAACCAGACCTACTTCACAGGGTTGTTGTCAGGCAGGTAGAACAGAGCTATGTAACCCACCTTGGGTTTGTCACAAAAGGAAAAAACATGGGATATAAATATAATGTGATGATGATGATGATATTTCACCTGAGGTGCAGGTTGCTTCAGTTGCACAGAATGCTGTCAGTTTCAGCTGGTGGCCTAGCTATGCCACTCTATAAACGGTGGTAGTCTAGTTTCACTAATCTATACTCAGATAATCTCTAAACTAGATTGCTGCATTGTGCCCTGTGCAGACCTGTCCCTGAATGCTGTTCAGAAGCTGAAGGTGGTGCAACTTGTGAAAGCTGGACTAATAACTAGGACCAGAAGGTTTGACATACGTTTAACACCAATTCTGGCATGCTTGCATTATCTGCCTATGTGCTTCTGAGTCTGTTTGAAGAGGCTGGAGTTACTATATAAAGTCTTACATGACTTCAGATCAACATACCTGATGGTACATCTCTTTCAACTGCAAACTTCCCACACGCTACAGTCAACCAAAAGCCACCTCCAAAGGAGGCTCAGGTGCTGGTAACAAAGATGATAAATGTTTCTGCAGTAGCCAACAATTTATGGAATTATCTTTCCACCTGACACTAACTTTACAATCTTTTCAGTCCCAAGGTTAAAACTCCCTCTTTGCCAAGGCATTTAGTTCTTCCAAAAGCTACAGGGAAGGGGGGGGGGGGGGCAGAGTGTTTTCAGTTGTATTTAGCAGACCTGGAAGCACGGACTCGCCTTAGTTGTTAACTTGTTAGTTAGAATTTTTAGTTTAATTTTATGATTACCTAGTATTTTATTTTGTCTTTTATTAACTGTTGTACACTGCCCAGAAAGTTTCAACTACAGGAGTGATATACAAATATGGGGGTAATATACAAATTAAACAAACAGGCTTCACAGGCACATACAAACATTTTGTACATATGAAATAAAAGAAACAATGCACAAGAAAGCCATCTGTCATTCAATCTTAAAAAAAAGTTATTAGCAGGTCTGTTAAACAGGCAGAGTATCACATTGGCACCAACTATAAAGCCCTAGGAGTTCCACCTGAAAAAACAATTCAGAATTCTAATGATTACCTAAGAAACTTCACACTATCTAAACTGAGGAGATATCAAATGCCTATTTCAATATAAACCTCTCAGAATGTTACAATCCTCAAGGAAGTCCTAATCCAAATATTATCTGCCAGGAAAACTCAATCCTGCCAACAAGGTAAACAATGGCTTAATTTGGATGTCACTAGCTTGAGTTCTATGGAACAAGCAAGCTGCACAATCACTCAACCTACAAAGGAGAGCAGTCATTCCTTTGTTGCTCAGGCTGACATACAAACCAGGAATTCTGGTTTGTCGGAGGAGAGGTAAGCTGGAATTTAATTTTGGGTCACTCCCAACATTTCATTTTTTCTTAACTTGGGTAGTTGTGACATCTGAACCATGCTAATCAAATAAAAGACATCACAAAGTATAAGCAACATGCAAAAAGCTACAGGAAAAATGGACCAAGGTAAACTCTACATAGAGCTATAAGTCATTTCTTAATACACAATAGCTCAATTATAACCATACATGAAAACAGTCCAGAAGAGCAAAGTTTTTATTAGATTTTTGCATACATGCGTTCTGAGTCTTACATGAGTTTCTGGAGATCCAGTGGCACGTGTTGTGTCTGGGATCCTGGCCTAAAACCAATAAAAATACAAGAAGCATTTTAAGGGGACATTTATTGATTCTGAACATCATACACTGTAAGCATAAGAACGTCTTTTCCAGATTGCCTTCACTTATAACTCAATATACATAGGATTGAAATTTTAAGCATATTTAGAGAAATCCAGTAATCTTGCCTTAAAATATAAAATTAGCATAAAACCTATTCATGCTAAAATTAGCATAAAACCTAGGGATAGCTAAGAGAGAAGGAGTCAAATGAAGAACTTTTGAAAAGGATGCAATATCCTGCTTGTTAAGTTTGGTAATTATGAAACATGCTGGAATTGTACTTCCAATGAACTCAGCCAATTGTATAAAGCATAAAAGAGAAAGTGTTACTATTAAAGCATACTGAGCATCAATTCTATTCTAGTTTGTTCCCCATCTTTGGGACCAACACCGAGTTTCAGAGTACTAATGACCAATCAAAGCAAACCTTGACCTTCTGTCTTTGTAATCTTCTATTTACATTGCTAAGGTGTGTGTTCTAACCAATTCAAGAACTCCTTTTAGATGGTGTTAGACTCCTGTTCCTATCAGTGCCAGATAGTATAACCAACTGCTGAGGATTATGGGAGCTGTATAACAACACTCGCTATCAATTAGTCATAGTCAACAGATAAAGATGCCAATTGACAGCAATCCCAGCTCACCATTTTCTTCCAAAGGGCTTTTATATTTCTAAAATAGATTTGACATAGCACTAATTAATCTAAGGCTGAAAAGAAATAATTTTATTATTTACTATAGTGATTCATAATTAGCAGTTTTCAGTTAAGTACTAGCAAGTTCTTGTTCCAGACCTTTAACTGCACAAAGCTGTCACCATGAAGGAACCTTGATATGATCCTTGCTCTATCACTCCATCAAGTATTTTCAGCTACTGTTCTGAAGTTGCTTTTCCTATAGCAGCATGGGATAATAATTTAGATCAAGTCCAGTGTGATCCCTCCAGATGCCTTAAACTTCAACTTCTATGTTGGAAAGGGTGTTTTCTACTTCACAGCTATATAATTTATATAATATCCTCTATAATAATAAACATAGCCGAATGTAATGGCTTGAGAGACAGTTTTTTCCTCATTTCCACACCCAAAACACAGTCCTTAGGTCCTTGAAAGAAGCTATGGACACACTATTTTATTACAGAATTTCAGTCACTTCCTACCTGGTACTATTTTCATTCACTTTTTGGAAAGAAATAAAAATTTAAAAGGCTGAGATAAAAGTACCTGCTTAGACTCACACAAGACGACCTCAGGAAATTTGGCTTCTTCTTCAATGTGAATAGACCTGTTTCATATTACAGCTGACCACTGATTAATTTATACATGAGGAGCTGTAGTACATGCAGGCTGCCATTATAAACATGTCACCCTGACCAGGGGTACCATGGCTTACCATGTCATCCAAACCCCTGCAGTAGTGGTTATTTCAAGGTTAAATAAATATTGCAAAACCCTAAAACTGACAGCAGGCCCTGCAATGATTGCTTATCCCTCAAAGAACCACTGCAGTCAAGTCTGGATGATACAAGTCACAGCAATCACTGCTCAGGAACAGCATATTCCTAGCGGCAGCTGGCTTGCATGGTAGTTCCCCATGGGAAAATTAAGGGTATATGTCTCATTTTATATGAGCTCATACTGTTTTTGAAACTACCTACTGTGTAAGAAAAAAGTGTTAAATATACCAACCCACCAGACTCAGGAAACTAGTTTCATGCTCTATTAGATTCTCACCCCAAATTTCCATAGCAGTTGAAATCTATTTTACCTTATTATGATAATGTTTTAAAGAATAGTTCAATAAATAGCATAACTCTCAGTGATTTTAACATGTTAGTGATAAACCATGTAATACTTAATGGGATTTAAACAGAAATCTTCCAACAATCTGGTTTTCATCATATGACAACCCATTGTCTCTGATCAGTCATGGTGGGCTTGCATGTCATCTGAACTCAAGACCACTTCTAACATGGCAGACTTATTTTTCAGCAACAAGCCACGCTGACAGCCCAGGGCTTGTTCTAGGAACTATTCAATCCCCAACAGCTTGTCAGGTCATCCAAACACAAAAGAACATTTATTTTCTTTCCTTGACAAGTAAAATAAACAAGGAAATTGACCAGGTAAGACTAGACATATCAGACACCTGTAAGCACTTATGAAAGAGTGACAGAAAAAATGACCCCGCAGTTATACACCTCTGAGGCTCCCCACAAAAAAATAAAATTCTACAAAACAAAAAATACCAAAAACCCAGTGGTGGACAAAAAGGGACAGCAAAAAGAGCACGAGGGGGAGACAAGATGGGTTCTGCCAAGGAGGACATTTGAATACCAGATAAAGAAGGGGTCCTCAAACTTTTTCATCAGGGAGCCAGCTGACAGGTGCCAGCGGTGGGCGTGGGCCACCAAGGCGGTGCCAGCAGGGATGTACCGGCTGGTGAGGAGGTGGGGAGCGCACACACATGCAAGGCGAGGCAGGGACGGGGGGGGGTGCATGGGGCGAGATGCCGGCTTGCTCGCAAGATCATTTTCTCCGAGCAAGTCCAAAACAACCTCCTCACAAGCTGCGTGCCCATGCACATGCATGGCAAGTGCAAAATCTCTGGGGCGGGCTGGTTAAATGGGCATGGTGGGCCAGATCCAGCCCAAGGGCCTTAGTTTGAGGACCCATGAGATAAAGAATCAAGGGTAAGGACAAGGGAGGTCAAACCTCAGTGAGTTTGATCATCTGTTAAGCACACCATGGGGCTGTTCCATGAAAAAAAAAAAACATACTGTGTTGCTTATGTGCAACGTGGCTGAGCACATTATACAAACCTGCCCTATCTGTTTATACATACAATAGAAGTGGCAGCATTTTCCTCTTAAAAACAGCAGAGAGAATGCCATACTGTTTTCTTTACAACCAGTATTTAGAAAGAATTTTTGTAAAAGTCTGCCAATAGTTTCTACAGAAATAATACTTTTGCATCCCCTGTCAAAAACTGCATTTCAGACAGCAGCCAGGATCCAAAAGGTGTTGTGCTATCCCACATAGAATTCATGACTTTCCCCATGCCTTTAAAGAGCACCGCTCAGCCCTATCCACTATATCACTAAGACTTTTGAAATTCCATGCAGAATGCCAGATGGTGTTGCAGAATAGCTTGCTACAAGAGAACAGCAAGCTTAAAGCAAGAATAGGGAACATGTAGCCCTCTATATGTTGTTGAACTCCATTGGCTTCAATCAGCATGGCCAGTAGTCTGAGAACATTTGTATTTAGTCCACAGGGTCTCCACTCCAACTTTGAGTTTCATAGTTCTTTGGTTTCTGTCCAATAAGAGCAACTGTACTCAATTTTACACTGAAGACTTTGTAGAAAGAGTAAAAATAATAAAAATAGTAAAATAGTAAAAAAAAAAAAAAACAGTAAAAATAAACCCACTATTCCTGCCTACAGAGTTAAAACTTAATGTGATACAAAAAGGAGTTGGGAGAAGGTTGTTCTGGGAGAAGAGTTACTACCATGTGCTAGTTAATTTTTTGAACACATTTGTGGATTAAAAAATTGTATAGTATTTTTTTCCTTGAGGAGGACTCCCATGCTACTTTGTATGCTGGTGTACAGTAGGATACATACGTGAGGTTAAATAACTGCAGATGCAAATAGAAAAACTAAGAGAAAAGAGCACAGGCTAAGAAAATGATAAAACTGCTCCAACATGGCCAACATCACGACCTCCTCCATGACACCTTTAAAAACTTATTTCCTATTTCATGACTTCTGCAGAGCAGAGCAGAAGAATCTGTCCCAGCTGGTCTAGGAACTGTAGGATACATGCAGCCTAGTTCCCAGGAAACAAGTGACCAGGGAAAGCAAACTGGAGTTCAGCAACAGAGTTTAGAGGGGAGGTCTCTAATGTTTTTTCTTTTCCCCACCCTTAGTTTCCCCCTTCGTTTTCTTCCTTGTAACACACTCCCACTTACTGGTAGGGGCGGTGTTGTTAGTCTTCAGGGAAGACAAGAGAAAGAACAGGTTGTCACAACAGGCCCTACAAAGTAGAATCAAATGGTGAGAGAAAGAATGGACTGAGAAGGCTTCCCAGTGGTGGTGACCTGCAACGCCTGCACTCTTTGTTTTTTTGCCTGAGGTCAATATGACCTACATGTGCAATATGCAAGCTTGTGAACCTGTGAGAACACTAGAGCAGTGAGTGTCCACCTTCAAGGTAATAAAAGTAGCAGCAGCATTTTTGGACAGAGTGATGGAACTGCAACAGCTAAGAGTAGCAAAGAAGCTAGAAGTGCAAGAGCAAGCTGGGGCAGAAGAGGAGAATCCTGAGAGAAGGGAAAATGAGAAAGAAACTCCCTGGAAAGGGGTGGCAAGTGCAGAAGAACTAGAAGACACTCTGTACCTGTAGATGCAGTGGAACTATTAAACAGCTTTCAGTCACTCAAAGATGAATCTGGAGGACAGTCTGCCACAGAAGAACTGCAAGTCATCCTGTTCAGCACTGCATAAGAGGCTAAAGGCTACATCCAAGTAGTGACAAAGATACAAATGCTTGCAAGAACAAGAAGAGTGTTAGCTGTGGGAAGCTCCCTTTTGTGTGGGATGGAAATACAAGTGAGAAAGACCTGTGGGCTTGTCAGGTACACTGTCTCCCTGGAGGACAGAATAGTGATATAACCAAAAGATCATCAAGGTTCATACAGTCCACTGACACATATCCCTCTCTTCTTCTGCATGTGGAAACAAATGACACAAATGGCTTTGAAAAAATCACATCAGACTTTGAATCTTTAGGAAGGGAAGTCAAGAACTTTGGGGCTCAGACAGTTTTCTCTTCAATCCTCCCAGTTCTTGGAACAGGCACAGACAGGGAAAGAAAAATACTCCAAGTGAATGCCCGGCTACAAAGGTGGTGCCAACGTGAGAAATTTGGATCCTGGGGCAATGGGCTACACTTCCTGGAAAATGGACTGCTGGCAAGGGATTGGTTGTACCTTACAAGGAGTAGAAAGCATGTGTTTGGCCACAATATGAACAAGTTTATCAGGAAGGCTTAAAACTGAACCTTACAGGGGAAAAGTACACTTGGGCATAACAACAGACATAGACTTATGCAGCACAACAGAGAGAACAGCTCGTTATTTGTTTTTCGGTGCCAGGCCAAGACCTTTTTATTTAAACGATATTTTAATTGTTAATCTATGTTTTATTTAATGGTTTTATATTATCGCTGAGAACTCCAAATTTTTAATATTGTTCTATGCTTTATTTATTTTCCTTGCGAGCCCCGAGGCTTCGGCAATGGGTGCAGCATAGAAATCTTATAAATAAATAAATAAATAAATAAATAACAGTGCCCAATAATAGGCTTCCAAAAAATGTGGGAAGAGAACTACACTATAAAACACATGGTCTTTGATGTCCATATACTAATGCCTGGAGTATTGGAAACAAACAGCGTGAACTTAATACAGGAGGGCGAGTATGACCAAATAAATATAACTGAATTTTGGTGGGATGACTTTCCTGACTGGAATTCAAGAACTGAGGGATATTAGCTGGTTTAAGAAGAGTAGAAGTAACAGAAAGGCAGGCAAAGTCACACTATAAAGATACAGATCTCTGCACAGAAATACAGGATGAGCTTAGTAGCACGTTATACAGAGGTGAGTCTGCAAACACCTTGAAAACAATGCAGTGATTACTAAAAACCAACATGGATTTCTCAAGAACAACTCCTGCCCAGACTAATCTGATTTCGTTTTTTGACTGAATAACCTCCCTGTTTGATTGTGGGAATGCTGTGAATGTAGTATATCTTGACTTCAGCAAAGTTTTTGACATGATATTCTGATTAGTAAACTAGCTAAAAGTGGGCTAGTTGATGGACAATGATCAGGTGGAGCCACAGTTGGCTACAAAATCAGACTCAAAGGGTGCCATCAATGGCACCTTCTCAAAGTAGGGAGAGGTAACAAGTGGGATACCACAGAGTTCAGTCCTGGGCCCAGTGCTCTTCAACTTTTTTTTAATAAAGATGTGGATGAGAAAGTGCAAGGAATGATTATCACATTTGCAGATGACACAAAACTGGGTGATTCAGTACCCTGGAACACAGATCAGTGATCTTGACAGATTGTAGCACTGGGCTGAAAATAAAATGAAATTCAATAGGACAAATGTCAAGTTCTGACCTAGGAAAAAGAAAACAAATGCACCATTGCAAGATGGGGAATATTTGGCTCAACAATATTGCAAGTGAGAAGGATCTTGAAATTGTTGTAGATCACAAGCTGAATATAAGACAATGTGATGCGGTTGCAAAAAGAGCAGATGCTATTTAAGGCTGCATTAATAGAAGTATCACTTCCAAATCCCGTGAAGTACTGAAAACAAAGCCCTGTGAGAGGAGACTGAAAGGACTGGGCTTATGTTTAGCCTCAAGAAGAGAACATTGAGAGGAGACAGAATAGCATTCATCAAGTACCTGAAAGGCTTTCACAAAGAGAAAGCACAGGATCTCTTCTTGATCATCCCAGAGTACAAGACATGGAATAACAGGCTCAAGTTACAGGAAACCAGATTCCAGCTAGGTGTAAGGAAAATCTTTCTCACCATTAGAGCAGTACAACAATGGAACCAATTGCATAGGAAGACTGGGGGCTCTCCCACATTAAAGGCATTCAAGATGCAACTGGGTAGCCATCTGAGAGGGATGGTTAACTTGGAATCCTGCACAAAGCAGGCGGTTGGACCCAATGGCCCTCCGGCCCCTTCCAAGTCTATTCTATGATTCCATGGTTCCAATAACGCAGAGCAATTGACAATACAAATACACAGGAGAGTGTATTTTCATTCTATACCTGTAAAACTTAGAAAATCTTTAAAGATATTTCTTTTGTAACTTTTCCAAACAAAATCTGTTGGATGGGTCTGAGGTAGAAACCAAGCAGAGCAAAAGCAATTGCACTAAAATTATTTTAAAATGCACGAACTGTCTCTGCTAGCTGACAAGTCTATGCCCCTACATATTTTTATTCAGGGAAAAAGCTTATCAGTGCACAAAAATACCTTATGGTACACAAATACTAGACTTACGATCACAACCCCCATACGAACAGAGGACTCTTTGTAATTTAACCGTTTTGAGTCTCTTATCGATCATTACTACATCTCTTTTTAATACTTTCACCTACCTTTAAGGCCTCTGTCACAAAAGGAGGGAGACAACATTTTATTAAAATAGAAATGAAAAGTACAATTTGAATACCACACGCAAAAGAACTACGGAGAGGCAGACAGAACGCTAGCAGCATGGGTAACAAGCAGGCTTTCCAGGGTACTAAACAGGACGGCAGCCTGCGAGGTGTACTGAAAAACAAGCAAGCAAGCAAACCTGCATCGAGGTGTACTCAGAGAAAAATGCGAAAAAGGAATATATTAAACGCAAATCAATGAAGCTGTCCTAAACTCCGAAGGTACAAAATTAGAGGCGACAAAGGGCGCGAAGCACTTTCCAGACTCAATGCAAGAAACACACACACACAGACACGGTTTAAAAAAAAAAAAAAAAAAACCCGAGTGGTTCGACCTCACTCCATCTGAGCACGTTTCGCCCCCGCCCCATCTTGCCCACCAATCCACCCCGCGCTACCCCCAGCTTGGAACTGGGAGGAAAAGAGACTAGGCCGCGAAGCCAACCAGCGAGCTCGCCCGCCCGCCTGCCCGCGCACCATATCCCTCAGGGCGGCAACCCTCTCCGCTCCGGGTCTCTCGGCAACTCCCTACGGGCAGCCTCCAGCGCTCCCCTTCTCCTCTTTCAGCTCTCTCCGACCAGCAGCACCGCTAACTCGGCCCCACATGCGGCCTCACCTTCCCACTAGCCTTCTGCGAACCGCCTGGCGTCTTGTCCGCCATCTTGATTCTGTTCCCCGCTCAAGCCTTAGAGGCAGAGAATCGAGTACCGGCCCCACGGATTGAAGAATAGAATCGGGGAAAGAGAAGCAGGCAGCGCGAGTCGCTAACCGAGCGCGAGATGCTGAAGCCTGCGCAGCAAACGGACCCCGCCTCGCTCAGCTTTGCCGTAGGGTAAGAGAAGTGAGAAAGTGCGTCAGAAGGGCAGGCTTGCGCGGAGCCATTTGGTCCCTCAGGGCTGCAGTTTTTGACAGACGCATCAGAGATGCCTGTCTCATGTCACAGCTAGACATCCAGAAAGCTTGGCACACTCTTGGTCTTACTTCTGTTGGACCGATAAAGATACCACACTAATTTGAATTGTTACCAATTGCAGCACCCCAAAACACCCCAAAAGTAATTGGCCAGAGAAAGGCTCCAAAAGTAGTTGGCCAGAGGAAGGACACATAGTAAAAACACCACAGTTATACTGTCCCGGAAGGGAGGGGGGATAAGAACAAAATGAACTTTGTGTAACCCACAGCTGATACGTTAGCCTGACCTCGAATGCAGTAATCAAAGGGACAGTGGAAACTGGTTCCAGCCGCCATGAAAGTTGCGAATGTGCAGAGAGTAAGAACATGGCAAGCCTGTGTGAATCTCGAGCAGATAAGAAATAGACATGGGAAATGTCTGGTCCATGACAGAAGAAAGGACTCTTTCTCCAGCACGGGAGGGGGTGCATACATTGATGTATCGATGTATTAGATGTGTGTTAGGTGACCTAATTGGTTACCTAGGGTATAAAACGCATGTACTGGGGTGCAACTTTTGAGACACTGCTTTGGGCTGAATGTCCCCTTTTGTCTCCCTTTATTCTATAGCACACTAGAATAAAGCTGATTTTGGGTCTAGGTCTCATCTCAGGCTCTGTTTGGCTCGGGTCTGTGGTCCACCCAGGTTTGCCCCAGCTGTTGACTGACTCAGTCCAGTAACAGAATGAAGGAGAGACAGATGTCGCCATAAAAGAGGAAGCATAACCCTTCACACAGAAATGGAAAAGTGGCCATTTCTCAACCGCCAGGAAAACCCTATAACAACCACCACCCCACCCACAACGACGAAAATGTTTTAAGAGTCTTGGCCATATTCAGAGTGGGCTTAACCAAAATGTACATTTACTACACCATTTCCACTGGCCTTCAGCTAAAACATTTATAATGCAAAAACGCATGGGACTTAGCTTTTAATTGGATTGTCTTTTTTATATTACCAAAGTTACAACTTTTTGCACATTAGGGACAAGTCTTGCAAGACTTATTTCTGAGAAGATGTGCATAGGATTGTGCTTTGTGTCTTGATCTTGTCTTTCTGAAAGCACAGAGTTAACAAACATGCCCTTCATGATAAGGGTAGGCTAAAAGGTGTTCTATAATGGTAGACTACAAAGTTGTTCTGTAATGGTAGGATAAGACCTTCATTCAGACCAACTAACAAAATCACCACAATATCTTGGACAATATTTTAAATGGGGCATGGGGCATAACATAAGAAAACTTCTGGATCACTGAAACAGAATCAATTCATGGTCTAAGAAGAGGACAGAAGAGAATATAGAATTGCATAAAGTTTGAATATATTCATTTAAATAAAAGTACAATAGATGCCACCCTCATGGAGAAAATTGTTACTGAGTATGTGTGTCCAGGCTCCAACTGTTGATGGGCAAGAAGCTTTGTCTCTCTTTTTTTATGCATCTTTATCTTTAAAGATAAAGGACTTGGACTGGACAACTCTCCCAACGGAGGATATCTTCAGAGAAAGGAGTATACTCTGGCAGCCCTTCAGATAGAAAAGCTTCTGCAAATTGGTCTTCTGTACAATAGGATGCATGGCCACTGTAATGTACATCTGTATACCTCAAAGCTCAGTTTCACACACATTGCAAATGCATGGCTGCCTGGGAGCATATCCAACAAGTGCATGGACATCAGGGAGCATGGTTGGTAGATTAAATCTTATTCTCTCCCACATAAGGTTGATGGTTGGTTTGCAGGGGATGGGGTATGAGGCGAGACTGAGGGAACTGGGTCTCTTCAGCCTGGGGAAGAGGAGACTCAGAGGGGATATGTTGGCGACATACAGGTATGTGAGGGGATGTCACATGGAGATGGGTAGAGACCTGCTCTCCCCTGCAGAGGAAGGCAGAACGCGCTCCAACAGAGCAAAGCTCAGGGAGCCAAGGTTTCGTTTGGATGCCAGGAAGCACTTCCTGACAGTCAGGACCCCAAGGGTGTGGAACGGGCTTCCACGAGAGGTCGTTGAGGCCCCATCGGTGCAGGTGTTCAAGGATAGGCTGGACGAGCACATGGTGGGCATGTCGTGAGCGGAGCCGGCTGGTGCTGGAGGTCAGACTAAATGGCCCGGGAGGCCCCTTCTGACTCGCTCTGTTTCTATGTTTCTATAACATCCATTGAACACATGAGGACTTACCTCTGAACATCACAGCCTGTCAAGGCAGAACAAATCAAACTGTTGTAGAAAAAAAATCACTGAGATGTTGGATAAGGGTTTGGACACTGATAATAAAAAACATAAATAGATTCATAGATTTTTATTCACTTAAAGGGGCTGTTGGGGGAGAGAGATTCAGTGCTTTTCTATCCAAAGTACGCATTCTGGGCCCATGATTCCACACAGTTGTTTATCAGACAATGGCAAAATCCTCCAGTTTCACTTGCTTTTTCACAACAC
The DNA here is from genome assembly GCF_004798865.1 of Varanus komodoensis. Lineage (NCBI taxonomy): Eukaryota > Metazoa > Chordata > Lepidosauria > Squamata > Varanidae > Varanus > Varanus komodoensis. The sequence goes on along the minus strand of NW_025335661.1, from coordinate 9,913,623 downwards.
TTTCCTGGGTTATTGTTGGGGTTTTGTTGGGGGTTACTTTTGTAAAAAATGAGAAAAATACAGGATTATATTAGAATGGGGAAAATAATGAAATTTTTCCTTGTGTACTGCATTTGAGTTTCTCCAGTATTGCACTGAGCCATCTAGTGGTTGTGCAGCAGAAAAGCAGGAAAGGAAAGACGTTTTGTCTCAATGCTGTGACAAAACCGAAAGGAGATTAACAGCTCCATCTAGTCAAACCCGTAATGATAGATGCCAGCATGTTCTGTAGCAGAGGAAGCAGCTTTAGGAAACACAGTGACAGCATGCAGTTGTGGTGTGTTCCACAATAATAAAGATGGGTGCTTCCAGATGAAGTTTTGCTGCTTCTTTCATGGAATTTTATTGGAGAATCCAAATTATATCTTTCATTTGCTTCTCTGCCCCCTTTCCCACCTATTACTTTCCACCGAAGGTACTTGCAGATGAAAGGCTCCAAACAGAAGACACTATACATCTCTCCCTCCTCAATGGATATTTTTTATGGAAAGAAAGAAGAAGCAGTGGGAAAATACAGGCTCATTACAGGTTGAAGATGATGGAATCAGGGAAGCACACACTTTAAAATTCCTTGAACGAGGCGGAGAAATGGTACAATAATGACTTGTCTGGAAGTAGCCAGAAAATTCATTAGGGAGGAAACACGGAATAGCTAGATAGACTCTTATCAACCAACCACTCACACACCCTTCTGTGCAGTTCCTTGAATAAGGCAAGGGTTAAGGTGATTGCAAAGTGAAAGCCTCTTCCGGAAGCTCCTCTGCTCTGCATTTTTGCATAATCTCTTGAGGAGCTGGGAGTGGTGGGGCAGAGTCTTTAGCCGGATGTTCTCTGAAGTACCTAACCACTAGAGGGTGTAGATAACACTTGATTTTTCAGTAGGAAAACCAGGAGTACTTAGACTAGATAAATATATGTTGTGTGCACCACAGCAAGCCATACCAAACTCCCTAAAACCAGCATTTACTTGACATACTGGATTACTCCCATATTGATCTGTTGGTTACAGTGCTATTATCTACCCAAAATGATTCTTGTGCAGATCCTTATATGGGGGAAGAAAGCATTGGGTTGATTGCCTCAGACTTGATACATGGAGGATACCATATCAATACTGACAAACAGCAGAATCAGAAAAGAATGTCAGAGATGATCGTCATCTTCTGTTGGGGGTCACCTTCCACTGGGGTAATCTGTCAGGGGCCACTTGCCAGAAGCAAGCAGTACAGAGCCAAAAGGGCCACAGTTCCTTCTAGGCAAACTTCTGAGGGCTGGGCATCGGGGGGGGGGGGGGGAAGCTCCATGCAAAAGGTAGACAGAGGTCAAAGGTAAAGTAGTTCAGATAAACCCACACACTGTTGAAGCCTATGTAATACTTTTTCCATTGCAATTCTGAACTTAAAATAACAAGGGTAAGGGAAGTGTGCTATCTTGTTCTTTTTCTGAGGCAGGAAAATGCCTTGGGCCCAGAAAGTGAGTGGTCATTTTGTAAGGTGCAGAAGTAAGGCTGATCATCTTCCTGAATTGATGACCGGGGATGGGGATAATTCATTTGTTACATTTCTAATTAACCCAAAGCAAAAGTTCTCAGGGCAAAACAATGCATGCCAACAATAACCAACACAGGAAAGACAATATCAAATATATATAAAAAGTTCATAACATAAAACATACTTGGGAGGAATGAAAAGTCTTTAGCCAGCATTGAAGAGACCACAGTACTGGTGCCAGGCAAGCCTCCTTAGGGAGAGCATTCCATAAACAGGTACCACAAACAAGAAGGCCCTTTCTTTTGTAGCCACCTACATAGCCTGGAAGAGGGTTTCCACATATGACCTACGGGTCTGAGCAGGTTCATATGGAGGAGGGGGGAGATACTTCTGTCCCCAAGCTACTGAGGGACCAGCTGTCCAGCAACTGTCACTTAGTGGTGACCATTTCATCAGATGACAGAGAGAACACATAAGGAAGCAGGGTTGTTCTGTTGTCCCTGCTAAGACCACCTACCTTTTCTTACTCATTTTACCTAGTATTAATCATTCCATCAAGCTACTTGAACTCTTTCCACCTTAGCTGATTGTTCTATGATCTGTAATTTTAAGAACTTGTTCCTGGGTTTGCTTTTCTCTTCCCCATCTCTTTTGTGTCATTTTTTTTAATGCAAGTCTGACAGACCAGATGAGTTATTGATTTTTAAGCTGCTCTGGGAATCTTTTCAGCTGAAAAGTGGAATAAAAATAAATGTTTAAAATAAATAAATGCACTCGAGAGGGTTTTTTTTAAATGTGTTTACTGAAGAATGCCTGGGTACTTCCATATGAGACTTTCATTGGACAACCACACTCCCTTATTCACAAAATTGGGGGTATGGGACATTTCAAAGCATCATCATCATCTTTCATTTGTAGGCACACCATGCTTTCCCACAGCTTCTTCCTTCTTTTGTCATCAGGAAAAAACCATTCGGAAACAAAAATCAGAATGGTTCATACTAGGCACCCTCAATCTGGAAGCATCCCAAGTCTCTCAGCAAGAACATCCTAGTGGGGAAATGGGACACTTCCCCCTACCTTCTTGCTAATTTCTGGGTGGCCCCTTTGTCTTTTACTGCAGAACTGACACACCATTGTATCTCTTGCCTTGCTTCTTTACTTTTGATCTCATTCCAAGCCAAAGGGGGGCCCAGCCAGAGTCATCTGTTAGATGCAAAGTAGCATGAACTAATTTGGTCTGTAGCAGATGCATGTAGAGAAGCAAAAGGCCAAGCAGCAGGAAGGAAATATATGGTTCTGTGGAGGCCAACAGGAGGTGTTAAAGGTAAGAAGCCTTTCTGGTTTTGGGAGATCAAGAAAAGGTCTGTTTCAGAGAAAGCAGGTCAGCCTGTGGTGCTTTCAGCTGTCCTCTTTGGCCACCACCCATTCATTATATTTTCTCCACTTCATTAATCCTTTTTAATTATCCACCTCATTATCTAAAACCAACTGATTCCCACACACACACACACACAGCTTCTGTGCATTCTCCTAATGAATGCTCTGTGCCAAGTTACAAGCAAGATGTTATCAGGCCATGCTGTGAAGAGGAAAAGCATGACAGGGCTATAGCCGGAGTCCACAAGCTCATCCTTCTCCAATAACTGATTTCATATGAATGCCTATCACTGAACTTAAGCTGCTTCTAATGTGACTTGACACAGCTGATTCTTTGTATGTATTAGAAGCCATTGCACAATCTGAATGCTAATAGAGGCACTGTAGCAAGACCAACACAGTAATAAACACTAAGTAACACCAGCACTCGTGTCCTTGTAATTCATGTAATTTATGTTTTCATAGTAACAAACTTCTCCAGATACATGCTTTAATTACAAACTGTGCTGTTATTGATGATAAACCTATAATTGGGATACAGAACCTTTTTTGGCGCAAGGGCCAAATTCCGCTTTGGTGAAGCCCTCAGACATCTTTGAACATGGGAAGGTGAAGGGACAGGGCCAACAAACCTGTATATTATTGATTAAAACATTTACTTCCAGTAGGCAAATCCTAGGAGTGGTGTTACAGCTTCTTAGAATAGGAAAAAGTGGCACAACATCTAGCAAACTGCTAATCATTAGTATGTGAAAGAAAGTGGGAGGGGGTCAGGGGAAGCAGTGTAGTCTTCTGTAGACCTCCAGAGGGCCAGATTTGGCCTGCAACCTGAGTTTTTGCTCTTGTGCACTATCCGTTCCTAATACTGATTGTGTTTATGACCTGCCTTTTCTTCAAGGAACCTGAAATGACTTGCCTCTCCTCTCCTGTTTAAACTCACAGCAACCTGTGAGGTAGGTTAGCCTGAGTTTCAGTGACTGGCACAAAGTGAGTTCCATGGCTGAATGGGAACTAGAACCTGGACCTCCTGAGTTCCAATCCAACACCTAATCACTATCCCCCACTTGTCCTGAACAGCTCACTAGCCAATCCACACAAGAAACAATGAAATTGCTCTGTCAGTTTAGGACAACATGCCAATCCATGCATGTGGGTACAATCCTGCCTAATCCTAGAAGCTAAGCAGGGTTGGGCCTGGTTGAAATCTGGATGGGTTGCTTAAAATGTTCTGAACCACCCAGAGAGCTTTGGCTACAGGGCAGCATAGAAATATAATAATCATCATAATCATCCAGGATCAAATAATCCCTAGAACAAGCCATGGGTTTTCAGGGTAGCTAGTTGCACAAAAACAAGCCAACCTGTGGGACGAAGTCCAATTAGCCATGATGGGCTGTCATATCATGCAAACCTGGTCAGTGTTAAATATCAATTAAAATTGTTTGGTTAATAAAAAAAATCAACTTTATGTTTACAAGAAAATAACACTGATGGCCTACAGATATCTCTTGGGAAGGCTATCCAGAGTTAGGGCGCCACCAGCAAAATGCCATTCTCTTTCATGCCTTCATTAAACATACTCTTAACTGAAAGCCCCTGGGAAAAGCATCCATCTGATGACCTTTGGCATAGGCAGATTGGTATGGGAGGTAGTACCTCTTAAGATATTTCAATCCTAAGCTATTTAGGCTCAAAAACAAATAAGCTGGCTAATGTAATTCCATGGCTCCATTTATTAAACCACCAGCTGAAGCTTCTGGACACTCTGCGTGGGCAGCCCCATGGATAACATATTGCAGCAATCCAAACTGGAAGCTACCAGAGGATGGATCATTGCCAGTCCCGTCAAGGTTGCAGCTGGAGAACCAATCAAAACAAGAAATATCAACTTCAACTATCTGGACTTCTACTGGATCCAAGAGTAAACGTAAGCTGTGCAATTATACTTTCAGGGGGAGTGCAATGCCATCCAGATTGATACTATCCAAACATCTCAGACCCAGGAACAAGCTACCAGCAGGATTCAGGTGTAGCCCCCATTCACTCCAATGCCACATCCTAGCAATGATTCATTTTCCCAACCTCACCTTATGTGACATCAAGAAATAGGGCTGAGTGTTATCATACTGTTGATGATACACCACTCCAAACCTCAAATAAGGTTAGGATGAAATGTTAGGGGATTCCACAGCAAAAATGCCATGAGATCACACTGTTATCCCTTGATATTGCTTTCTGAAACTGACCCTGCAGGTAAGAGTGGAACCACCATAACATTGCAGCTCCCAACCCACAGTGCTAGACCAACAAGTTATCATGGTGATGGTATCAAAAGCTGTTGAAAGATCACGGAGTATCAGCAGGATCAGATCATACTCCCTCTGTCTCTCTCCAACCATGAGTAATCTATCACAATCTATTTATGCTGTTTGTATAACCAAACCCCCAGCCAAACCCAGACTGAACAGTGTCTAGGCAACACTTTTCCTCCAGCTGTACCTACAATTGTGCCAGTGCTACCTTCTTCGGCTCTCTGCTCAGTGGGGGGATATATATGACAGGGCAATAGTTAAAATCTTCTAGATCCAGCAAGAGTTCTTAAAGAGTGGTTTCATGACTGCCTCTTCCAAGATGGCCAGCATGACATCCTTCCTTTCCTCAAAGGGATATTAATCACCTCCTGGATCCACCCAAGTAATACTTTTGGAATCATACACAGGAAACCTGGACCCACTGTGGGACAGAGCATATGGACCAGGGGTGGGCAATTAATTTTCCTATGGAGCCACATGAGAAACTTTGACAGTTGTTAAGGGCCGGACCAATACACTTACAGCTCTGCTCAATATCTCTCTCTATAAAAACAGTAAATGAAACATTACAATGATACAATGAAAATGTGGCGCACAGAACAACACTATTTAATGAATATTCACAAAAACATTAACATTACATGAAAAGCAATAAATTCAATTTTACTTATATAGCGCAAATTTACAACATATGTAATCTCCCAGCGCCTAACATAGTAAGGTACAGACCTTATGAATTATAACAGAACAGAGAAGCAGAAAACTCAACAATCCAAGTTGCCTTTGGATTCCCTATAAATGCATCCGGCTTTGTTTGTTTGCATTACCTCAGCTCTTTTTTTTGTTGTTGTTGCTCAGTGAGAGAAATCTTGTCTGTTTTGGGCTTGAATGACGATATATATTTGCATTGACTTTTAATTTGCCAGTGACCTCATGCGGGCCAGTCAGGGTCAGCCATCGGGCCGGATGTGGCCCGCGGGCCGTACAATGCCCAGGTCTGACATAGACAGACAGGAATGCAGTTTTTCACATTGTTATTGAGAAGAGTGAAGATACATAGCTGATTATGATATGGGGAGATAATAAGTAGTCTATACATGGCCTCTCATGCACAATATTTCAATATGTTTAATGTAGATGAGTGTGGCATATCATCTTGGAGATGTGAAACTTTAACATACATTTATATTTTGAAAAGACTTGTGGGAGAGGCTTTTCATTAGACTGTTAATCATCAGCTTTATGTGACACATGCCACTCCTGTTAATCTGTAATGAGCAGAGATACAAGGAAGTAAGAACTTGGCTTCTGCACAACACCCATGAGATCCAGCCTGCCCATTACACCACACAACTCACCATTTCTAGGCCAGGGTTTGCCTTTGTTGGGGGGAGGTGGATATGGTTGTTTTTCATTCTGAACATGGGAACAGTTGCAGAACCAAGCTCCAGTCCTAGACTGGTACATCAAGGACTGGACTTTGAAGTCGAGATCCAGAGCCCTACCAACTGGGACCACCAAACCATCACACAGGAAACAGCAGGTGACTGAGAAAGCAGCACACAGAAATGGTTCCAGCACCTGGGCCAAGATGGACATACTGAGATGCACCAGATTTGGTGCTGACTGCCATAACAGTCTTTTTATTTTTTAAAAAATCATATATATTATTCCATTTAATTAATAAAATGTGTATCTGCCTGAAAGGGCAATAGGAATACATGCAACAGCAATCAAATAAGATTCATCACTGCATAATTAAACAATAATATTAGTATTTTACTAGAAGGGAAAACAACAGAGACCTCTTTCTTGGAAAGAGGCACTTGTTTGCAATTATCCAGAGTCCTATGAAAGAAAAGAAGACGTGATGTAGTTATTAAGTAATGTGCAATGACAGTTACCATGAAGTGCTGCATATACAGAAATCTCACTGTTGTTTGATACTTGAATAAATCAAGCAGCTGAAGTTTACTTAAAGAGCACTTCTGTACATGCTTAGATGGAAGAGGATTCAGGTAACTTCCAACATTCCCCTGCCTATCATGGTTGTCTGGGGCAGGCTGTGATCTGAAGGTTCCTTTTCGGTCTACAAATCCATAGGATTGGAGTTCCCACTGTGACCTCATCAAAGCCCTCTGAGGTTGCAGCAGCAGCTAACATTGGTACTTCCCTTTCCCCTCACAACCAGCAGCAATCTTTCTACTATGGCTATGGCTCCAATGATGGTAGACTGTTTTTGGAGCAGGTGCTGGCAGGTGAGGGGGGAGGTGGGGTGAGGAGGAGCTAGACAATACCATCCTACAAAGAATCCAGTCCATGCCTCAGCCCTCCTCCTCCCAAGCAGGGGCAAACATCTTTTGCAAAGTGGGGGAAACACGCAGGGAATTCTTACTTCTGTGCTACTTCTCACATTCAGTTGGATGTCCATCACCTGCTGAGATTATTATGGACAACCACATAGAATAGTGTCCTAAAAGCACAATCTGACTCTAGGAATAGTGTTTGCCCCATTTATTCCAGAATGCTCTCCACATTCTTCTGGAAACACAAATGTGAAATAAAGGCAGGTCAATAACTTGTTAGGTAATTAGCTTCAGTACTGTTGGTTTGTAAACTATGTAACTATTGTGGAATTTGGAGAACGGGGAGAAAGAAAAAAGAATGTTTAAACAATCATAATACATGAACATTACTGACTTAACAGGCCAAGATTTTTCCCCTCCTTTTTAAACAGATAATTATCATGTCAAAATATGTTCATAAGGATGAAATCAACATTTCCCTCAAATTAAAGGCAGTACTCCTAATCTTACAGGCTCATAGTCTGTTTGGGATCAGTCAAAGTAATGGAACTTCTTAGGTATCTTGCAATAAGTGAACAAAGTTTAGTGAACGCCAGCAATTGCAAGTGAATGCTGAGAATTCCAGAGAATGGAATATATGGTTTTGTGAACTGGGGTAATATGTTGCAGATGCATGTAAGCCAAACCTGACTTGTGTGATATGTAGTCTGACTTGATTTTACTTACAGAACCTCCCATTGCTCTTTCAAGCTGTTTTGTATGTTCTGCACAGGCTTTCCACTTCTTGATTGCTGTAGTAAACAAATTTTTGCTTAGGGCTACTCAGCAAGTATAGATAATTATCTGTGCAATGTCTAAGTTAGACACCTGTGCAAGTACTATTCAGAAAATATAACAAATATTATATCTGTACAGTTTCCTAGTGAGAACATTTCCTTAGTAATAAAATATGTTGCAATAGCAAAGCTGTACTAGCTGTTCCCAAGCATACAGTACCTTCATGTGCATGAACATGCTTTATGTGTACAGAGTAATGATTGGCTAACAGCAACTTCTGATGCCATCACCTTGCTGCCAGTCAATAAGGGGGATCACCTGGTTCATGCATTTCTCTATGCAAGTTTACACCCTGTAAAGGCCAGGTCAGCTTGACACGCATTAAAATTTCTGTCATACGGAAGACTACTGGACTGGGTTTAGAGATCCCTACTTGGCCATGAAACTCACTGGGTGACTTCAGGCCAGTCACTTACACTCAGCTTAATCTACCTCACACGGTTGTTTCTGTGAGGATAAACTGGAGTGGAAGAGGACTATGCAAGCCAGCATGTAAGAGCTAAAAAGGCCAGATATCAATGTTATTTATTCATTTAATTGATTTCTATACTGCCCAACAGCCAAAGCTTTCTGGGCAGTTTACCACAACACAAAAAATACAATATAAACACAAACTACATTAAAACATCACTAAAAGGTTACTATACAAAAATATAAAACCAAATTTAAAACACACATAACAAGCACAATAATTTAATGAAAGTAAATCTGTTGAAGAAAAGACCTGTTTAAGCAGCTAACAAAGTCCCAGTATTAATTAAATGCCCTATGGTAGAGGACTGCCTTAATTAGGTGCCAAAATATAATAAGGCTGGCATCAGGCAGACCTTAGTGGGAACTCATTGTATCAATGGGAGGACACCACTGAAAAGCCTCCTTGTTTCCATCCCCTGAGCCCCCACTCAGAGGTGCAAACAGAGGCAAGCCCTCCATCCTGAGCATCCAGATCACTGCTGCAGCCACATCTGCTGAGAATGAAAAGGAGAATGTCATCAGCATACTGATAACAACACCAAAGCTTTGGTTGACTCCATTCAGCAGTTTCATGCAGATGCTAAATAGTATGTTATAGCCTCCAGATAAATATACAGAATGCATGTAAACTTCCTACCATACCCTAATCTGACATTCTTTCCATATCATTTATACTCACTTTCTCTAATGAACCCTCAAGACTAGGTGATTGCAGCCTAATTCATATGCAGTTGCCCTTGATGACTGTCCAATAGTTTCAAGGTGCTGAATGCACTAGTCACCTCGAGGAGAAACAGGGAACATTGTACTGTACTCTGCAGTAGCTTTCCACAACTGGAAGCCCTCCAGATAATTTGTACTATAACTCCCATCATTCCCAGCTAGCATGAAACTATGGAAGTTGTCATCCAAAACACCTAGGAAGGAACCAGGTTGGGAAAAAACTGCTCTAGCATATGGATTGCAATTCCATCAGAATCTCTACATTAGGACTGATGATTCTTCATGTATCATGCCTAAACAAGGGAATGCAGAGACTCCTGCCAAATGGCCCACCTACTGAAGTATCTCCATGTCAGTTGTAGAATCTAGCAAAAGGCATGCAGCACATTTTTATTAAGCTGGCTTTTGGAAGCTCCGTTCAGTTAGCCAGTCATGATACAGAAGTCATTCCTGTGTTTAATTGGATTGAACTGTATTATGCACATAGAGTATAAGTCTCAAGGTTTCAAACAGCTTCCTAATGGAAATATTAAAAATAAATGAATATACAGTCCCATTCAGGAATTGTCTGATGACATTTTGGAAATTTTACAGTTGTATCCAAAGTTAGTCAAACTTGTCCCATACATTTCAGTAACTCTTCTCCAAGTAGGACTAAAATGAGATGTAATCCTTAATATTGGGCAAAACCATTCTGCAACTAAGGAAGAATTGTTGAAGTGACAGAGTACTGAGGCAAACGGTTATTATTTTTATTCATTATTACTACTACTACTACTATTGAACTTTTATGGGCAGGTAGGGGAAGATGTCTGCCTCAAGCACCAGAATAGCTTCACTAGTCTTGGGTGCTAGTCCCCTTGACTGGAGGGGCAGCCATCATTTTCCTCAGGGAGCACGTGCCTGACCCTGCACCCTAGCTTGCTAGAGTGGACCAGACGTCGAACAACTGGGCTGCATGAGTCTTCCCCTGTAGGAAGGGGAATCCGCTATCTACATGCTTTTCCTCCGAGGCTTAAGGGACCAGGGAAAGAGCATGTGCATACGCAGCATAATCCAGCAATGCTTTTAAGTCTCTGAGAGAACAGTATGTGCTGAGAGAGCACAAGTGCTGCAGGGCTGCACAGCAGTAAAGTTTACAACAGCCTGCTACATACCAGCTTTAAACAGCAGAGAAAGTCAGCATAGAGACAACTAAACCATGTCATGCTACAGCTCACAGAGAAGCACAGCAATGAGTAAAGACAGACTGCCAGGTGATATGAAACTCTGAAGCTCTAATTCAGAGCTCTAATTTATACCATTAAATTATATTGTTTCATATTACATCATTTATGATTGTGAGCCGCCCCGAGGCTTCGGCGAATGGGGCGGCATAGAAGTTCCCAAAATAAAATAAAATAAAATAAAATAAAATATAATAAAATAAAGCCGAGCAGTTTGAGTCACAGAAACACCGATTCTGAGTAAAAGCAGTTCAACCTGCCATTTTTCAAGGTTTCTGGCTGCCCAAAATATACCAGCCAGCATGTCTAATCACACAAAATGCTCAATTGTTTATAAAATAATACCCTTCTGTCTTTCCTTGCTAATTAATGATTAATTGGCCATACACACACATCTTCATGTTTATTATTCATGAGTTATTTCAACTAGCAGAAGCTTTAAAACTGCTGCTAAATCTAACCCTTTGAAGCTAATGATAAGTTATGTTTGACTATCATATTCCAGGATAATAAAAATGCAACATAATGATTTTGGTTTACTCAATTGATTTAGAAGACTGAGTATGTTTCTTTAGACAGAGAGAAAGAAAAGAATAGATAAGGGCTTTTAAAAATGACCATATTGCCTGCCAGAAAACAGACCCTGCTTTGAATTCAGCTTCCTGTATGCACCTGTCAATGGCCAGAGAGGGTTACAATACTTTTCCCCCTCCATCACTTCTGATGTTCTGATTACATAACTGTAGTGATTACATAATTGCACAGCTGATGAATGTACAATCTGCCCACAGATCATCAACACAATGGCCATTACTTTGGTGCCCAAGGTAGATATATGTTCCCATCTGGCATAGAAGAATTGGTTTTCATGTTACGACGCATAGGGGTCAGTGTATACCAGTCAGTTTCATCATTTAAAATGATGCCTTTGTTAAATTGCACAATACAGTGCTGTCCCACAAGTTAATTATCATGGCACAGGAAACCTTTTGACAAAGCATGCTAGGCGTTACCAGAAATCCTAATCTCATCTTCCCTACTCTAAGGGCTTGCCATTCCACTCCCTTTTGTCCAAAAAGTCTCTGTGCTCTGTGCTTTGAAGTATATCATTGTCTCCTTGGCCCTTTGCTTGGAACTGTCAGAAGCACAACCTATTTAAAACTAACTCTGTGGTCAGTGAGAAGCAGCCGCAGGATTCAGTTCAATCACATACTGTGTTTAATATGCAATGCATTTCACAAATGTCTTGGCAGGGTAGGGGGCAAGTTAGCCTGATTTTTGGGGGGAGGGAGTTCCTTTGTTTGCACCTGAACTGCGGCTGGGTAAGCCTCTTTGTCAGTCCCTGGTTCCTGCCCCCCTGATCAGTACAGGTCAATTGTAGAGCCGGGAAGCTACACGGAGAGCTCCAAGGTAAGCCGCGGGAGGAGACTGGGTTACAAGGAGAGGCCGGAGGAGTGGGGAGGGAGAAGAGCCGCCTTTTCTTGGGCAAGGTTTCGCCTACCCTTTAGAAAAAGGAACAGATGGGGGGGAGGGGAGGGGAGGGGACGGGCGGGCGGAGGGGGGGAGAGGGGCGGGGCGGCGGGATGTTCCTGCCGCCCTTACAAATTAATCGGTGCCCTAAGACAGCCGAAAGCACTGCGGTCTTTGCTCCCGACGAGGGGACATCAATCATTAAGCTGCGGCGGCTCCGGTGTCTCGTCCAGGGCGCAGATGGGAAAGGGGAAACTCTCTCCCCAGAGGGTCTAGGGAAACCGAAGCCGGCAGGGACGCCTTGCCGGGCCACGCCAGGCAAGCCGCGCCGGGCCAGGCTCAAATTACCGCGATGCTCGTGCCGCACCGGGGCTTTCGGCAGGAGCCTGCTGCGCGCGGGCCGGGGGCGAGCGAGGTGGGCGCCGCCGCCGCTCCTTCTCACCGCCTGCCCGTGCTGCAATGAATGATGCGGGAACAGGCGGAGGAGGAAGAAGAGGCGGAGGAGGAGACGGCTGCCCCCGCCGCTGCTCCTGCGAGCAAATCCACTGCAACTCCCCGGCGGCGGCGGCGGCAGCGAAAGCGGCTTTGCCTTTGTGAGCTGACATCACAATCCCGGCTCGGGAGGCTCTCGCTGCCGCGGCTGCTTTTCTAAGCAGCTGCGCGCAGGCGGCTCGCCTCTCGGCCTCTCGGTCGCCGCAGCAGCGCGAGAGGGGCGGAGGACGATGCCGGCGAGCAGGGCCGCCGAAGGCCAGGCGCCCCCCGGGGCCGCGCCCCCCAGCCCGGCGCGCCCTCCCGCCGCCGCCGCCGCCGCGCTCCCTCGGCGGGGCGGCGCGCTGCTGCGCTGGGACGAGGTGCCCGACGACTTCGTGGAGTGCTACATCCTGTCGGGCTACCGGCGGCTGCACTGCACGGCGCAGGAGTGCCTGGCGTCGGTGCTGCAGCCCACCAACGAGACGCTGAACTTCTGGACGCACTTCATCCCGCTGCTGCTCTTCGCGGCGCGCTTCTGCCGGCTGCTGCTGCTGCGCGGCGCCGGCGACCTGCCCTTCCACCACCCGGCGCTGCTGCCGCTGTGGTGCTACGCGTCGGGCGTGCTGCTCACCTTCGCCATGAGCTGCACGGCGCACGTGTTCAGCTGCCTCTCGCCGCGCCTGCGCGCCGCCTTCTTCTACCTGGACTACGCCTCCATCAGCTACTACGGCTTCGCCAGCACCGTGGCCTACTCGTACTACCTGCTGCCCGGGCTGCGCCTGCTGGAGCCGCGCGCGCTCGGCCGCGTCCTGCAGCAGCGCCTGGGCTGGCACGTGGACTGCCGCGCCGCGCTGGCCGCCTACGGCGCGCTGGTGCTGCCCGTGGCCTTCGCGCTGGCCGTGGCGTGCACCGTGGCGTGCTGCCGCAGCCGCTCGGAGTGGTGCGCCTACCCCTTCGCCATCCGCACCTTCGTCTTCGTCATGCCGCTCAGCATGGCCTGCCCCATCATGCTGGAGAGCCTGCTCTTCGACCTGCGCGGCCACAACCCCACGCTCTTCGCCTACTTCTACCGACGCTACTTCTGGCTGCTGGTGGCCGCCTTCTTCAACGTCAGCAAGATCCCCGAGCGCATCCAGCCGGGCCTCTTCGACATCATTGGGCACAGCCACCAGCTCTTCCACATTTTCACCTTCCTCAGCATCCACGACCAGATGTTCTACGTCGAGGAGGGGCTGCAGCACTTCCTGCGCGCCTCGCCGCCCGCCCTCCCCACCTTTCCGGGCACCGTGGGCTACATGCTGCTCTTGCTGCTCTGCCTGGCCCTGGTGGTCCGGAGGTTTCTAAACTCCCAGGAAGCCTGCAAGGACGACTGAGGTATCCTCCTTCCCTTAGGCGTTTCGGTTGAGTTACTTGCGACCATCTCTGATGGCCTCCGGGGGCTGCTGTTGCTGCCGCAGCCGCCGCAGAGCTAGACAAAGCTTCTGGGAAGGAGCCCTGGTATCCTTCAAAGGAAGGTGCTAACCCAAAAGAGCACTGAGTTTGCCCAGTCGAGCACTGAACGCCTTTAGAAAACTACTGTTTCTCTTGAAACACCTTTAGATTTTAAGGAAGGGCACTTAAACCACAGAGTACTGTATACCACTTTATTTATTTATTGCTGCTTAGGATACAAAGAGAAGCCATTTAGGACTATTGCTGGAAACCTCCTATGATTTGATCCTCAGTGCATTATTTGAAAGTAAGCCTTGCTGACTGACTTCCAGTTAATGCACTTAGGGCCAGGGTTTAGGGGAACAATATGCATGGACCACACGATGCTAGCTACTGATTTCAGACTGCCTGCTGGAGGAGATGTTCTTTCAATTAGCAATATGCGCTAGACCTGCACTGATGAAAAACTGAGATTTAAAACCAGATCCCACGTGCAATTCTTGGCATATTATTCTGTCAAGGAAATGTATGAGCATGTGTGTTTTCTGTTAAAGTTTTGAAATGATTTGCACTGAAACAAGGTTTTCAGTACAAGCAAATTGTGATAATTTCTTTTGGAGTTTTGACACGAAGACCAATACAGTGTAAAATGGAATATACAAAAGATGTCTTTAAGTAATTCATTTACACTGGAGCCAGATTATTATTCGATCAGAAGCTGTTGGTCATACTGTGAGAACAACACCTGAATGGTTGATGTAGCCATCCTAACAATCCACATGTATACAGCCTGATTCTCACAATATGCCTGGTACCCTAGTTCTGAATCCCAGTTACAAAATGCATATCATGGCTGTTACAAAAGGTATTTCATGGCACATGCATCAAAAGAAGAGCTGCAACAGATGTCCCCTTTAGAATGAACAGTGTTTTGAACGTGAATAACAGAGTCAGGTTACAAGAGTTCTACAGAAAGTAGCACTAACACAGGACCAAAGCATCAGCTAGTTTATGAAATTGTCAGGATCTGCTTGCACGTCAGTCAGTTTTTTACTGGAATAAGTAAACTCATTTCATCTTCTGATTCATTTGCACATAAAGGGGGTGAGTCAGAGCTGAAATGAGACAGAGAGAGAGCTTTTCAACAGTCCATGTGAAATTCTTGCTTTATCTCTCTTTTGTACCTGAATATGTGACAACAGCAAGTTTGTTATCTCTTGGTGGCAGAATCTCCTAACCAAAAGGCATTGTAGAGCCATTCCATCTTTTCTTCTTTAACATATTCTCTTCGAATTAAAAAAGATGTAAGAAAATATAAGAATACATGGGAAAGCTACAAATATGACATCACCTGGAAACACATTTTCTGCCACCCACTTTGAATGAGGCAGTGTGATTGCATGAAAGCCTTGTCTGGAAGCACTGCAGGGTAACCTGTGGATGACCCAGGATAATTGACAAGTCCATGAAAGGTGCCAGAATTTATGTTCATATTGACAGCAACTGTTATCTCAGGACTACAACTTTGATACAACATTTTGTATATGTTAATTGTGTAAAAAAAGGCATCCATAAAACCCATGAAATAAAACTCATAGACATAGAGTTAAAATCCAAACCTGTACTGTACTGAGAGAGCGGTAGATGTAGAAAAGCACTATTTGACCCATGCTTTGTATTTCAGTATGAAAAAAGTACTTTTAAAACTGCAACAAATTTATTATGGAGTTATATGCTTTTTTGTACTTCAATTGCACAAAGTATTATTCTTAGTTGGCATTGGTACAGATCAAGCTATGGCTGTCCAAATGTTTGAGGCTACAACTTCAGTCACCCCTGACCATTTACCATGCTGAGAGCAATGCGAAGTTGTAGTCTAAAACTTCTGGAAGTTACTAGGTTAGGGAAGGTTGACACAGAGGGCTGAGAGAATTGTTCTATTCTTGAAGGCAAAAATCATAATTTTAGATTTTAAAAAAGGCAAAGTTTTGGTGAAATTGTATTAACACTTTGATGGCTTTTTCACAAAGTAAAAAAAAGCCATAGATTGCAGACAAGACAATCGCTGACATTTTAATGCAAAGTTCACATGTATACAAGATAAACATAGTACCAGTAACTGGAGATTTCACAATTTTTGTAGTAATGCTATTTTAATTGAATACCCAGAATGGAAGAAAGAAACTTGGGTAGTAATACGGGTTTTCTGGGGGAAAAGTAGAACTGGATTTTTTCAATGCTCTAAATAATGCAATCCAATTTAGTATGTTGTTTGATTCATTTTAGACCTGACACACACATTCTCCCTCAATAAATATACAAAATAGCTCACATTTAGTAAACCAAACTAAAAATGTAATCTGTATCTATTTTAACTGCAGTATAAATATATCAACATACAAAATACAATAGTTACAAAATATTTGAACTGAAATACTTGCTGAAGAAGAAATTAATTACACAGTATAGTTTAAATGTTATACTCAAACACATTCAAAATTTTATGGAAATTATTTTATTGGAAATTTTTAAAAATGTGAAGACAATAGCATATACTTCCTTGTGCTGTTTATTCATATTTAATAATAGCCACACCTGAAAGAAAACACTGTTTTTAGAACATTTATCTAAAGAAAGCTGATACATCTTATATCAACAGTTTAATGTTCTTTTGCTTAGGTAACTTCAGCTTCATCCATTCTCTGTACTGCTTATCATTTCCATTCTAAGTTAGGGAAAAAACTGATTCAGAGCTGAATGTTCTATTTCATAGAGGATAAATATCAGTCTGTGGGCACAGGTTGGGGAACTTGAGCAAGAGGGTGGCATTGCACTCCTCTTCAGCTTGTGTGATCCCATGGGCAACTGGTTGACCATAATATGAACAATATGTTGGACTAGATGGACCTTTGGCATGATCCAGCATGGCTCTTAGTTTCTTACAATCTTGAGGGAAACAGACAGTAGTCACTTCCTTAGCATCAGTTTTCTTTCATTTTTATTGAAGAATGTTAGCAATACAGGGCAAGCACATCCCGTGTAAGTCTGGTCCAGAGCCAGCCAGGAGCAAACTGCAGTGTGTGCAAACATGGGTTATTAATACTTTACTTTGCAGTTTCCCCATGGGCAACTGAGAAGTGTAGGGTTCATCAATTCTTGCCTTAAAGAAAACTTAGAGAATTTTCTATCCTATCTTTATCCCACCTAACATCATCGATTGCAGTTCAACAGCCCAGACAGCTATAGATAAATGTGGACTTATATCATGTGGAAATTTTTCTGTGGAAAAATATAGCATAGGGAAATTTCACTGAAAGGGTTCTGCTCCATCCCTAACCTTGGGTCCAGTTGAGCCCTAAATGAATAGAATCAAGCTTTCATGATCAATTCTCATCTAGCAGCTTTCCCTTGGAAACCCTGTTGAAGTTAATCTGTTGAAAAGTGACTCAAATAAAAAGCACAGTATCCTGGGAAATGTGTTTGTTTATTAGGCAGTTTTTCCCCACTCCATAATCAAAATGATTCTCAAAGTGTGGTGCAGGGTTTTGTTTTGTTTTTAAATAACAACGTAAGTACAACATTGACACTTTAGGGCACCAAGATACAACCAAGTTAAAAAACAAAACAGTAAAACAAAACAAATCATAAATGGGTAGGTCTTAACTTCCAACTGAAAAAGCTTCAAGAGGAGAGCCAAGGGGACTAAAATATTCTCCCACTGTTTTCTAAATGTTCCCATTTTTCTATGCCAGAGTTGCACCTGTTTATTCTGAGGAAGACACCAAAACAGCATTGTCTGCAGGTGATTTCATGTCACATTAGAGGATGCGCAGAGGATTGGGCCCTTAATGGAGCATTGCTGTTGTCTCAATGAATATGTTGGCAGAGTTTACATCTGCATTTGTGGCAGAGCCTGGTCAGTGGATTTGTGTTGCTGTTAGGTGTCCTCTTGTACCTGATAAGAAGCTATTTTAGATTAGGGGGCTGTCTGTGAGAGAGGACAAACCAGTCACCCAAGGACTGGAAGAGATAAATATCACTGCCCAATATGGGCCTATGTCATTACACAGGCCTTGGACAGAAGCCTATCCTTGCTTGCAAATAGTGCCCTTCGGCTCTCTACCTAGCACAGCTGCTTTCCCCCAGAGTGAGTATATGTCTAATATAAAAATGGCAACATTTAGAAACAAGTGGAAGACCTCCCAGAACATTCTGCTGTCTACCTGACACCATTCTACAACAATTGACTCAACTACTACAATGTCTAAAGGAGAACCTAGCATGAAGTTGCCAAACTAGTATTTCTCGGATGTTTAATTTTCATAATTTAGGAACAAATCAGATAATGAAGTTTTCTTATCTGCTCCAGGCACTTAATTAGCATTGCAAACCTTAGGAGATTGTGATGGCATGAATTACCACAGTTAAGGGCTTATTTTGCATACATTTGAGATTTTCTTAAAATTTGGGATTGGATTGACTTAAATACAACTGAATGTAAGGCTAATAACACAGTCAATCTGGGGATTGAAAGATTTGCCAATGCTTCAAGAAAGAATATAATATTGTGTTACATTTTTATCCTTTCCATGTTCTTCTGCTATTTTCTGATTCAGTGTGGTACACAGTAGCTAGTACATGGGCTTTAAGAATTGTCACACAGTAAGGAAATTGCAGTTTGAAGCTCAGGTAGCAAACCACTGATTTGCTTCATTGGATATATATGGTGTTACTTATCACTAGCTTATTCTTGTCTTGAGTTGAGAAATAAATAGCCTTTTCTTGGTCCAAACTGTACAGATAAATGCCTGCACACAGAGTCCCTCTCATGTCACTCCACATGACCATGTAAACATAGGTTTCGATCCAGGAACTGTCTTTCATGAGAGGCAGTTTATGCAAGCGAAAGGGTTCTGTTTGCAGAAGA
Organism: Varanus komodoensis; assembly: GCF_004798865.1. NCBI lineage: Eukaryota > Metazoa > Chordata > Lepidosauria > Squamata > Varanidae > Varanus > Varanus komodoensis. The sequence goes on along the minus strand of NW_025335661.1, from coordinate 9,894,537 downwards.
TGCCTCTTCCCAAATTTTGGATATTCCCCTCCCAACACACTACAATCCACCTCTTTCAGCAGGATCACCTGACTCTGTAGCATTTTCAAGAGGCTAGAAGAGTGACCAGAGAAGTCAATTTCCATAACCACAGTTGATATACAGAAAATCTGCCCATAATGATTAACCATGGATAGAAGCCATTTTTAAAAAAAATTACAAGTATTTATTTCCAGCTTTTAAACCCTAAAATGGTTTCTTGAGCAGCAAAAATCAAACTGAATACAATCATGCATTAAAATAATAAACAGAACTTTAAAATCCCTAACTGGTAAGATAAAAAAATCAACATAAACATCAGTTAACTAGAATGGGAAACCTGCAATTGTATACTTTGGGTTGGCCATGCTGAAGTGTTATATCCCCCCCCCCCCACCAGCAAGCCATGTTTAAAGTCATTTCCTTGCCCCTGCAATCTCTCAGCCTTGTAAGGTGAAAAACATGTCTCAGGGTTTGAGTTATTAACCACACTCTGCAATCTTAACCTTTTTTAGGTTTAATTCTAGTTATGTATGAAGTGGATCTGACCTGAAAACTATGCATATACCAGAGCAAAACTGCAGTAAATCTAGATTTGGTTTTCTGGTCTTAAGTTTTCCTAGTGTCCTAACTCTGACCCTGTAAACTCTCATTATACTTCTCCTGGCTTCAAAGGGATCGCCAAAAGTGGAACAGCTGCAGCATTTCACCTGCATCATGTTCTGCATAAATTCTTGGTACATGCACAACAAGTCTGACATTAGGTTTGCTAAAAATAAATATTTGGGTGCAATGCAGCCAGCACAACATAATTGCTTTAATGATTTGCCCCAAATGACTCATGCAGCCTTCAAAATAAATAATTTATTTAAAATATTTCTTCAGGAGATGCCACTAGAGTATCCAGCCAATAAGGAACAGTATGAGATAATGGAAAAGGCAAAGAGTTAATGCTAGGAGAAAGCTCAGGGTCCGAGTTAAATATAAAGAGAGCCTCTGAAGAGGATTATATAATGAGTTTTTTGTGCTTATCGGTTACAATGTAAGGGACATCTTGCAAAGTCAGAAAGACTGTAACAAACTGTAAAAATACATTTGATACATGGACCATGTGGCAACATCTATCTATCTATCTATCTATCTATCTATCTATCTATCTATATATATATAACAGATAAAAGCTGATGGTGTTGATTTGGTGCTAGCTGTCCTAACAGCCATTTACTTTACTGCTCTTTCACCTCCACAGTTACAGATTTTTTTTTTGCTCAAATTGGGTCATGTTGAAGGCGTTTTTTAACAGATGTTTGCTGTGAATTTGAAGCACGCTAACAATCTTGAGGGTCCTTATAAAAATCATTTGTGACAAGGCAGCTATTGTAGTGATTTGCAAATAGATCCAGTTAGATTACCATTTTAAAACTTTAAAAGAATGCCATTTTTATAATGCCTATATTAGTCTGCAGAATTTCCAGGGTTCAAGGGATGGATCTAGATGTAATCATATTTAGAGTAGTCCTGCTGGAAACAATAGAACTTCGGTTAAATCATGACTAAAAAGTCCCACGGATTTCAGTGGTAATCAAAAACCAACAATGTGTGTTTAGTCCACACATAATAGTAATACCAACACAATTTTTTATTTAATAGGGAGTTTAAAAATATGAGCAAAAAAGGGCAAATGTTTATAATATGGAGGCACGAAGTTGTTGCAAAGTCAGTGGCAAAATACGTGCTAATTTTTTTGTGAACAAGAGACAAACCCTGGATAGTCTCAAGAGACCATTCCATTTATCCATAGGCATATGCAGAGTCTACACAGTAGGTGGTTGGTCTATGAGCAATATTCTAGGACAAGAGTGGCTGCAAGTAGATCTTCAGATGTTTTGGACTTCAACTTTCAGGATTTCTTACCATTGGCTATGGTAGCAAAGTCTTCTGGAAGTTCCAGAGAAATCTACCTTCTATGGGATGGATTTTTGCAGGGATTTTAATATTCTGCATTTTACCGTATTTCTTAGACTTCCTGTAATGTGCTGGGCTTGCCACCTTTCCTAGGCCATAGGGGAGTAGGGAGGTAATTCTGAGTAGATACGAAAATTGGAGTTGCGGACAGGAGCATTTCAGCCACTTCCAAAGCCTTTGGAGCCAAGGCAGATATGGGAATCGCTCCCCCTCCCCCCTCTTTTTCTCACCCAAGCAAAGGGAAAACACTTAGGCCAAGTCAAGGCTGGCAGAGGCCAATTTAGGGGCAGCAAAGGATACTACCAACAGGAATACTGCCGGTCATGCTCCTGTCCCCATGGAGCTTTCCATGGCTGTATCCAGAACCTTTTAGGTAAACAAGCTGCTTCACTGATAGAACACTCAGTGCATTCCCATCCCATCCTTATCTCTGGCAGCCAGCTTTCAGAGAGTTAGACTACCCTGCATGACTACTCATGTATTTGGAAGTGGATTCATTGGAATCAGTGTAATTACATTTGTACAGACATGCTTATTGTCCCCAAATCAGCTTTTCTTGCTTACAAAAAGACCAACATTCTGAAAACTTCAAAAAAGTTTTGAATGCAAAGTTTGGCTCTGTGTAGCAAAGTTTGGCTCTGTATATTATCATTCTGTCTTTCTAAGTTCTGATCATCATTTGAATGCTTTCTCTGCTTTTTCTGCTCTAGCCTGGTTAGTGGTTTCCAATAGAAGTGTGAATTGACATTATCTGTGTTTGACCCAAGAAACATAATATTCATCTTAATATAAGATTCCAGACCGCACAATTGTAAGGGGATGTTGAACTATGAAACTAGTTGAACTCATTTGGATTTTGCCTTCTTGCCTTACAAGCGCTGTATCATGCACATATTAATTACCAGATATGCACACCATAGTTTTTTGCCTAAGTGCTTAGAGGATAGAATAAGAAATAGGAGTTCACTTGCTCTCTTCTCAGCTTAGCTGTGAAGTCACTACAGTCCAGCCTACCCCAGTCTGGTGCCGTGCAGATGTGCTGAACTGTAACTCCCACAGAGAGATTCAGTTGGGTGGTAGAGAAACAAAACATAAATAAATAAAAGTTGAAAAATAAACTATCCTTCCCAGGCAGCACGGCCATAATGCTAAACACTTTAGAACCCCCCCCCCCCCCGAGCTCCTGCCTATGCTTGCAAATGCAGCACATTCTCCTTGTGGAGAATAAGAGGTCCATGACTTTCTCTGCACTATTACCCATCCTTCTCCCTTTACCCAGTGCAAGTTATCCTTATGCCTGTGCACATATAGATGGGAGATGGCTAACTGCTCAGCTTCTGAGCATCTTCACACTAAATATAAGAAGACCTGGTGATGCTTTTAGGGCATGGTCTAATAAAGGGTTGGATATTTTAAGTCCCATTGACCTTAAGCACATGTTTAGTTTTCTGTCACTGAAATAAATAATGCTACAGCTAGATCATTCCCCTACTTTGAATTTTATTTCCTTGTCTTCTCTGCAATTATGTCCAAAAGAATTAAGTTGCAATGACTGTATAGAAGTGAGAATTCAAGAGAATTCTGTGAGGCATATATGCGGTTCTCCTTCATTTGGTTTCCCATCTGCAAAATGGGAGTTCTTTGCTTATCTACCTCATCAGGAGGGTTTGTGGCTTAGTGCTTTAAAATAATGCAGAAAGAAGTGCTATATAAGAAATGAAGGGGCTGAGCATGGAAAATGTCATTTGATCCCAATGGCTTGTTTCCTCTCACTGTTAAAGGAGGATGCCTGACTGAGCAAAAACATTTAGGACTTGGTGTAAGTTCAGGGCCATCTTGCAGTTGTAGTTTGCTCCTGCTTCCCAAAATTTAAACAATCTTTTTTCCACTTCAGATCCAAATTCTCATCGCCTTTGCCAGAGGTCTTACCAGGCATGACTGCAAAAGCAAAGGGTTTTTCTATTATTTACATCAAAGATGCTGAAATGAAAACCAAGTGGCAGCAAGACAGTAACGCTGCCCCAAATATGTTTGTGGCCCTGTGCACAATTCATTCTTGTCATCAGTGATATTAAGTAACAACTACAAACCTTTATTTAAGGGGCAATCTTATGCAAATTTAGACAGAAAAAAAGTCCACAAAAACATCTTGGGAGTTGCAGGCCTTGGTTTTATCTGAACTTGCATTAATTTGTGCACTTAGCTGTTTTAAAGAAGCCAATATAACCCTGTTCATATATGACTGCAGGCATCAAAGCACTCCAGGCAATGCTGCTTCAGAGAAAATAGTTCAGATAGTTCATCCCCTTTCCTAACCAACGTGGCCCTCCTCTTTAAATAACTTTTCAGAATGGTCAGGACAAACAGTGCAGCTGAGTAGTTGAGAAGGACAAAACATTTCCGAGGGCTTACTTGAGCAGTAGCATTAATGTGAACTGGGGAGATCTGAAGGACAGTCCTTGCTGCAGCCAATTTAAACAGAAGAATGTTGGATTTAAGCCAGTTGATTCTCAGTGACTTCCACTGGACTGTTAGAGGAAGTTCTGACGCTGCAGGAGCTTATCGCAGACCAACATAAACCCAGTTACCAAATCAAGGTTGCAGATCAAGGTGGGAAGCCAAGTTTGCATTTTGATTCATAACTCAGGTGTCGTGTTGCTGCCTATTATTTTTAAAGTACCAACAGTGCTTCCATAAGTACTGGGTCTTTTAAAAGAGAAACCTGCAGATCTCTCCCTCCCCTGATATGCTTGTTCATTAGAGGCCTTTGAGAATTTCTGCTTCACAGTACCAGCACTCCTACAAAATGAATGGGAGCTGGTTGCCTAACAGAACTTGCACAGAATGAGAGGATCTACACAGTAATGGGTGAACAATTTGTGACACTGTAGCCCACACCTCCCATTAGTCCTAGGCATGGTAGCCAATGGTGAGGGATACTGGGAGTTCTAGGTCAAAACATCTGGAGAACCACACCCACCCATGCATCTAGTGTATATATTCATTCTTTAAAATGGCATTTCTCAGAATTTGCAGTCAGCTTCCTAAGAGAGATCGCTTATGGAAGCATAAACTTTGGCTACCCTATGTATAAAAATTCACTACTATCACTAGCAATTCATTATCTCTAGCAAGATAGGCTTTTGTTCTTTTGTGTTTACTTCTTTGTCAAAGCCAATTTGAAAGTGCAACTGTGTGAATGATACAGTCCTCTCACAGAACTGCATCATTTTAGAATGCAGATAATTTATATAGAGTGCTTCCATTACACAATACAGGGAAATATGTGGGCATGCAAATTACTTGTGCATCTTCGATTACTACATCTGAATAACTGAGTACAAGAGCAGCCACTGAGACATCCTGGCAACCTTATCCTTGGTGGTCTGCCATGGATTTAGGACCACAAACCCTTTTCTCAAACCATTCCTCCCATTTGCCCTCCTGACATAAGACAGAAAAAAGAAAGGAAAAGGGTGTCTGTAAAGATGGATGAAGAAAGTTTCAGTATTGGACAGTTGAAACAGGAACTTTTATTTCAGGCAACCTTCAGAAGCCTTAAATTGGGTGCAATGGAATCTCCCCCCTCCCCCCTTCTTCTCCAATCACTTTCCACCCTCTCTCTTTTGGCATTGCAACTCTCTCTTCTGGTCTTGGAGGGGTGAAGAGAACATAAATGTACCATGCAGATATCTACTAATTTCCCTAGAGCTCTTCAGATCCAATGAGCAAAAGCTGCTAGGGAAGGAGCTCCCTTGATAGAGGACCTATATGGCACATCCCATCATATTTTAGTGTTTTCTGCAGCATTAAGCATTTTATTGCATGGAAATGCTCAAAAAGATAATGGAGATATTTTAGGGTTACCTGTTGTTTTGTTGAGCATCTGCTTGTATCATTGTTACTTTTACTATTCTGTGCATGAACCTGAACAAATCAGAGTGCAAGTATTTATTTTAATCTTCATTTTTGCTTGTTTGTTTTTTGAAGGATTTGTTTTTCATTATGTCTTGGTTGCTAATTATATTTTACAAAGATACTGTACATTTTTGACTGGAAGGAGCAAAGAGTTCCAAATAAAATTGCTTCTGAATTCAATGTGAATTTTATTTATGTGCATTGGAATTCTGTGCAACTATGACTATAGTTTCCCATTTTATATGTGATGGAGGACATATAAAATATTTTATAGGTAAGTAGTGAATGATACTGATTCAGTGTAATGTGTACATAGGTATTTTACACTAATTTTGTACAACATGGACAGTAAATATGAAAATTACACTTCTCAAATTGGAAAAAAAAATGAAACAGGTAGGTTTCAAAGAGGCACTCTGGGGCCACAGAAGAGCCTTGAACCCTTAAGGGAAGCTCACCGCTTCCATAGATCAGCTAGCAGGTTCTACTGTGGATATACTGCAAGCCATATGTAGGAACCTGTCCTTTTAATGTATTGGTCAGTGATAGTTCAGTGTTGGGTATTTTATTCTTAACTGTAGGTTCATAGATCTGATCAGATTAATAAACTTTCTTTTTACCTTTCATGCATCAGGCAGATGGCAGAACCTTGGCCATTGGATCACTGGGGCTTGTATGTCTTTAAAATTCTCATGCATCGTTCCCAAGGAGTAGCTCAGCTATCCACCACTTGGCCCTGTATATGTACATTGCCATGAGTCAAGTGGAATAAGTAGCATCACGACTACAACCGATACTGACAGAGTCACTAGTTTGCCCCTGAAAATGTGTCAAATTGTATGGAGCTTAAACTGAAGCAAGACACGAAAACTGCTATCTGCTTCTTAACTATGGTTCTTAGAGCCAATTTGCATTGATATATTTGCCAAGCACACTTATGTCTTTGTGGACAACATGAAAGTACCAAGGAAAGCTCATGGAAAGTCATAGCTTGTTGGTATAGCACCTGCTTTGCATGCAGAAAGGTTACATATTCATTCCCTGGCACCTCCAGGTTGCACTACTTGAAATTCCAGAAAGGTACTGCCAGTCAGTGTAGGCCAGAGGTAAGCACCTTGATCTCCTTTAGATGTTTTGGATTACAATTCTTATCACCTGAGCCAGCATGGCTGTGATCCAGAATTAAAGGAATTATAATCCCATGACTGTAGAAGACATCGGTTGTCTATCCCCTGGTGTAGGTAGCACGGAGCTAGATGGTCCGACTCAGTTTAAGGCAGCAAAAGAAGAAGGGGACGGCAGAGGATGAGGTGAAGCAGTTGGTGTGAGCTTAGGTTGACTCCAGGGAATGGTGGAGGATAGAAGAGCCTGGAGGAATGTTGTCCATGGGGTCGTGATGGGTTGGGCATGACTTCATGAATAACAATCTGGTGTGGGTAATTCTTCCCATATTACAGAGAACTTTGGCTGTTGTGCGGTATAGAAATACAATCTGTTGTTGTTGTTAAGTATCTCAGTGGTGATTTGCAAGGGAAATGAAAATAATTCCTCATCTTCCAGACTGGAAAATGTCATAAAGAAGAATGTAATTCGCCTGGAGAATTGAATTTCTCATTAAGGGCATCAGTGATGGCTTGTTCATCTTCCTCTCCATGTGTAGCAATGCAACATGGTAACCTAAACTTTGAGTATTGTGTTACAGAGAAAGTGGAGCTTATTTTCGTCTTCTACTTGGCAGTGTAAACAGTTTTCTACATCTCTCTTGCTGCATGCTTAGTTTTCTGTGTTGCAGGCAGTGTATCCAGTATGGCTGCTTGTAACCCAAGAACCTACAAGTACAATGGCCTTCCTTTGAAGGGCAGAGGGAGTACAGAGGCAACAATTGCCTTCACATGTCCCTTCCCTCCACACTTAGGCAGCCCATTACAGCCATCTAAATGTTTTTGCTGGCTAAGAAGGACAAGTGGCTGAGGCACTACCAGGATTCCTTGTTCTGTGGTAGTGCCTCTCTCGACCTACCCCACCCTCTTAGAACCAGCTCCAGAGTTGGTCTTCTGACATCAGAGCTGCCGCCAGAACAGAAATTATCACACTAACTACAAGGGCAGAGGGAAGATGCTCCAAAATCAGAGTTCCAGGTCTGTCTTCAGAGTATTTTTCTAGGTTGGAGCTGGGACTCCAACTTTTCTCATGACCATCTAGACAATGTCTAGCAGCCATAGGGTTACTCCCTCAGAGATATTTCCTAGCTTGCGAGCAATCCTTGTTCTTAAAAATGTAGCAACTGTTTAAGGATTGCTGTATTAATCAAGTATAGTACAATACAGTACAGTAAAGTTCAGTAAATGTCAGTGGCCCTGTGCACTATTCTACAACTTAATCTCCAGCCTCTTTGAACTGGAGGAGGGACCAGTAGACAGTTAACCATGTGCTTGTTTCATATGCAAGTCCTTGTATCCAAACAGCAAGACTGCAGGATACCATCTCATCACTAGGGAGAGGTTGAGTTTTCCATTCAGATGATGAGGCAACAACAAATTGCAGGATATTTTGGAAAGTAAGCCATATTACTTGGGAAAGAGCTTCACTGAACTCAAACCATCCTGGGCAAACCATGCCTGGGCAAACCCAGACAGAGGGACTAAGGAAACACATAGAGCATCGGGCTGTAAGCCTGCATGTATGTAACAACTTCTTCCAGTGGTAGTAGAAAGGCTAAAAAGAAATGTGCTTGTGTGCACAGGGGTGTATATCTTCTTATAGTATCAGTGGAAGGGCTGATGCTAAGGTTGTGGGGTTTGTGCTGGGGTTGCTTTGCAATGTGGAGTCAATTTGAACCAAAGTGAACTGCAGCATCAGGCCTAGCACAGATCTGATGGAGTTTCCACTCACCATCTAATCTGATCAAGATGAAACTTCATGCTTCCTCTGGGTTTCATATGGACACTCTTTAAGATTTCATGTACCAGTCATTCAATAGGTTTTATATTAAAAGGATTGCAGGTTTTATGCAAATCAATAAAAAGCATTAGTCTGTGATTTGGTGTGATTTTTTATAAATAAACACATCATTAAGCCTGTATGGAATGTTTTCTTAACTTGTCAACAGCTTGTTTTTAAAGAAATATGGTTTGATCTGAAGATAATTTAACACAAGGATTTTCATGAAAAAATGTTTTTTAACCCCCCTACCTTTGCAGCGGTTAGGGGGCTGCTGAGGGGAGAAGGGCAGTGGAAACTCCTCTGAACTTCCCTAATGGAGCAATCCTTTAGTCTCTGCGAAGGCACCCCAGCTGTCACATGATATGACAGACCCATCCATGGAGGCCATAGACAGAGCCATCATTTGGAGCAGGGTTTCTGAGTGGTGGTAAGTAGAGGATTCCCATCCCTCCCAGCTGCCATGGAAAGCTCCACAGCGGCTCTTTGAGACCTTTCACAAGGACAGGGTGGAAAGAAGGTGTGCCATGGCTGGGGAAGAGTCAAGACATGATCCAGTGGAACCACAAATGTTTCCATCCCAATCAGTCCCCAGTGCGGGGTAAGCTAGCTAGAGAGGCTTAGAGACACACTTAGCTCTGAATGGTTTTAAGGAAGGACAGGAGAGGGGAAGGCTTCTTCATGCTTCTCCATGCTGCCCAAGTCTTACCTGCAAGATACTGAAGTCTTGGAAAGTTCTAGCATTGCTGTGCTTTGTCATATGGCCTAGATGTCTATAGGATATTCTGTAAGTTCATTCATCTTAGGATCCTCTATCTTTTCATGAATGGTGGTTTATACATATCCTAAGAAATATCCTATTGGGTGGTTCCTCTCACCCCTGCAGCCCATTCTACATTTTTCAGGGGACTATCTGACTGACCAGGAAATCTTGTGCTGAGGAGGGGAAGCACAGGTGTCTTTGAAGAGGAGGAAATGCATGAACTTTGTTAAGCTGCATTAAGATCCAAGCCATTGTGAGAGCCAGTGGGGTGTAGTGGTTAAGAGCATGGGACTGGGACTCAGACGATCTGGGTTCTAGTCCCTGCTCAGCCATGGAGCCAACTGGGTGACTTTGGGTCAGTCACAGACTCTCAGCCCAACCTACCTATTCTATTCTATTCTATTCTATTCTATTCTATTCTTAACATTTTTATGCCGCCCCATTCGCCGAAGCCTCGGGGCGGCTTACAATGTTAAGTTAAAAAATAATTATAACATTAAATTAAAAATACAAACATTAAGTTAAAATGCAAAAATAACAATATAAAATAAGTCGCCCTGGCCAGGTTGTTGTTGTGGGGATAAGCTGGAGGAGGAGAATGATGTAAGCTGCCTTGAGCCCTTTGTAGGAAAAAGGCAGGGTATAAATCAATCAATCAATCGTCTATAGCTCTAAACTTTTTAAATGCAGTTTTGCATTAAATTGTTCTGCACAAATTAAGTGATATTTAGAACTTCATTATTTTTGTCAGCACTTAAAAGAAAAGTGATCTAACTTTTAAAAAACGTTTACATACAACATTTATACTCAAGACATGTACTGGCAGAATACAGTGTCAGTAAGGGAGAGACAAATGGCAAGGTCACGGCAATGCCAAATGTTTTAGAGTGTATGTGTGCTGAGCTGCTAGTATTCCAAGCTGAGCCTCCAGATCTTGGTCAATTAAAGTTAAGTTATTCATTATAGGCAGGTTTCGTTCACTGTTATTTTTGAAATAAAAAGGGATCCCTGTGAAAAGAGATAAGTATTTGCATGCATCCTCATTTTAGCAGCAGCAGCAGCATTATTCAAGCAGCATGTATTGTTGTTGTTATTTATTGTTTCATTTCTATACTGCTTGACTGTCAACTTTTTGGGCGGTTGACAACAGTTCATTAAACAGACAATACAATAAAACACCATAAATATTTTCAAAATTACAAAATTTCAACAACAATGAAAGCTGAAATGAAACAATAGATGGTAGACCTGCCAATACCTAGCATGAGTTTCCCCCTCAAGCCCTTAAACATAACAACATTGGTGCATTGCAGGCCTGAGAGGAGAGATAATTCCACAGTTGCAGGGGAGGGCACTACTGAGAAGGTCTTCTCCCTTGTTGCTGCCTTCTAAGCCTCCCTTGGAGTTGGCACTGAGAGAAACACTCCAATTACTGACTGTCGTGTCCAGGCAGATTGTGGTTAGGAGAGGTGTTCTGTAGAGGACTGCGGTCCCAAGCCACATTAGGCTTCATACGTTAAAACCATCAGTTTAAATTGGGCTTGGAAGCAGAAAGGCAGCTGATACAAGAAGGCCACAGCTAGTCTTACCTGTTCTGTCCTACTGGCTATAGTCATTAGTCTGGTCGCTGCATTTTGCACAAACTACAGCTTCTGACCAGTCTTCAAGGGGTGCTTAACATACTGTATAATATATTGCAGTAATTTTAACTTGCAAGCCAGTAAATTACTGAAACCAAGCTATCTTTGTCCAGATGGACTACAGCTGAGCCACAATCCAGAGCTCTTCATGCTGGAGAGGCCATCTGAGTGGCAGGTGAAAGAGATGACTCAAGTAGGAGTGCAACCCCATCCAGAATACTCTCCATCTGGTCAGAGGAACTGTGCACTAACAGCATCTCAGGATTGCTGGGACTGAGCTTCACTTGGTAGCCCTGATCCAGTCCATTGTCACAGGCACCAGTTTAGCACATTCACAGCCTCACTTGATAGAGATGAAAAGGTGAAGCAGAGCTTCAGTAGCATTCTGATAGCAATGTGCCCCCAACTCTGGATACCCCACTTGGTAGCATGGGGGACACAATGAACCCTTGAGGAACCCCATGCTGGATAATTCATGCAGTTGACAATATTTCCCAAGCACCTCCATCTAGAGCTGGTTCTCTAATTAAAATTAGGGCCTTCTCTGTGGTGGCGCCCCAGCTATGGAATGTGCTCCCCAGAGAGGTCTGCCTGGAGCCGATGTTATATGCTTTTCGGCACCAGGTCAAGACCTCTTCATTTTCCTGCAATTTTAAAGTTTAATTTTTTTAATTATGTTTTTTCCTCAGTCATGGATTATTATGGATTATTATATGTATTTATTGGGTGTTCTGTTTGTAAGCTGTCCAGAGACGTGTCATAATTGAATGGGATAAAAATACCAAAATAAATAAAATAAATAATAAAGAAAAGAGGAACCACTGCAACACAGCATCTCCCATTCCCACCTCAAATGATATCCCAGAAGGATATCAGAGGTTCAAAATACACTGAAAGATCCAGGAGTATTAACAAGGTCGCACTCCTCTTGTCTCTCTCCCAGCAGTGGTTATCATACAGAGCAAACAAGCTGTTTCTGTGCCAAAATCCAGGCAGAACCCCGACTGAAATGGATCCAGATACTCAGTCTCAGCTGAGATTGTCTGGAGCTGATTGGCCACCATCCATTCAAGGATTTTCCTCAAATTGTTAAGATTGTCTCAACAACAAATTATTTGCCCGACTGATTGAACTGATAGTCAATTTCTTGAAAGTGGTCATAATGATCAAATTTCCATCTGCTTTTATTTGTATGTAACTATGCCAAACACATATGCAGTGGATCAGTGGAACTTTCCATGTTCAAAATAGAAAAGGCCAGTACAGTGACAGAGTTGAGAAAAAAGCTGGACAAGTTCCAGGAAGATAGAGCATCAGCAGTTATCAGGTAAGGTTCATAGCACAACACATTTTTTCTCCAAGTCAGGGGAAAATGAAGATTGCAAAATTTACATCAGCTAAGTAATGCAAGCTGTAATCTCCATTCCTCACAATAGGAGTTTGTCGCTAAACAGTAGGACAGCAATTAAGGCACTAAAGTCTACCAAGTATTCCAAGGAAGGAAATCTAAATATAACTGACACATTGTCATGAGAGCTTGGATGAGAAATGCATTCCAAAAGGGGGAGAGTGAGCAAGGCACTGACTAGTGGGAACCAGAGCAGCAAAGCAAACTGTATGTAAAATTATGGTTCACCTAAGAGAATCCTGAAAATAAAAAACAAAACTTGAAAATATTAACAATACCTTTGTGTCTGTGCCACCATAAATCAACACTTTCTTCATTTAATAATCCATTCTTACCTAAGATAAGTGGTCATTAAATGTGAAATGAACCAACCAGTAGTTATAATATAGTAAACAAGGTTATTAAGGGTGCAATTCTATGTTTAGACAGAAAAAAAGTCCTATAATTCTCAGTGTTCTCCAGTAGAAATTTTTCTGTTTAACCAGGAACCCTGCATATTTAAAACAAATAAAACAAGAAAACCTATTAAGTTATGCTCACTGTTACTTTAGAACAAAGCTTTATGATGCTACTGTTACCACTACTCTGGCTGAAGAAGATATACTTCCTAACCAAACACAATCTAGCTCCTCTATCTAGTTCTGTTCCAGTTAACACACAGGCTTCTCAATGACAGCTCTGACACCCACCTGGGACATTCAGTACTTTGAATGTTTTAAATCTGGTCCAGTAGCTGCTCTGATTATGGACCTCTACCATCAGCTGTTGCCAGGCCATTGCTGTCCCTGAAGGTGGCTCCTGGAGTCACTAAGAGAGCAAAGCTTCTTTTTTGTCAGGAACATAAAAAACAACTAGCTGTCAAAACAACTTTTTCCCAGAAAAAGCAGGGAATGCACTTTTGCAAATTGCAGCAGCTAGAGTCTTCAGAAAAGGGGGAAAAACTGCACCACACTGAATAGTATTGGAAAAATTAGCAAGATCTTGCCATGAAGAGAGTAAAACCCTACCACTCCCCTTTCACAAACAAAGCTCATGTGTGCCTTTGTTTTCCTTTGGCAATTTGTCTTCTGACAGCTGTCAGGGAAAAAGAAAAAGAGGAAAATAGAGTTGGTCCCTGCTGCACTTTGACAGCAGGCAAGCCTTCTCTTTTTTAAGATATGACTTCCCTTTTTCAAATCTACACAAATATGTGCATCTATACATGTGTTAATCTATTTTTTTAAAAACTTACCCCCAAGACTGCACACATTTGGGGTGCAAAACAGCAGCCAATCAGTGATAGATGTTTTGATGATCTGCTTGGACTTCAGGGGGGCTGGTTATAAGAATTCACTGGTTATCAAATTAGAGGTTGTGGAAGGTAACCTGTGTAAAAAGAAAAAAAGTGTGAAGGGAAAGAAACTGGTAAAACCAAAAAATTGTTCACAATGGGGAGGGGAAGGCATGTCAATCCTGCCACAGAGTCCTTTGAGATAATGGTTAGAGGCCTGAAATGGGGCAGCTGGAGAACAATTTGCAGTCAGCCTGATTATCTGTCAGGCACACTGTGGGCTGTTCTTTAACCAATCAGTTATGGATTATTGCCAGGTTGGATTAAGCATGATGTGTGAATGTGTCCTCAGATGCCCCTGAAACTCTTCTTCACTAAAAGGTCCCTAGATGCCTCTCCACAGTCCCCTATATTGACACCAATCAGTCCATCACACTAGCTCTGTTCAAACTCTGTATTTTTAGAAAGATTCACTGTTTCTAATCAAAAGGTCATAAATTTGGCACAACTATACTATATGTGACCCAGAAATAAGGCTTCCCATTCCCTTATCAATGGAAATTTTATCCATAGCCATGGATAAAATCACTGCCATTTTACCAGCAGACCATGTTTATAACCTATCCCTCCTCAGGCACAAACCTGAGTAAAAGATACATGTTTTTCTCTTGTACTGCTAACTTTTTCAGTTTCAGTCTTAGTTACACAACCTAACAGATGAATATATTAAACCTTTACCTCACAAAAATTTCAGTTTCTTCAGTGTCAGGACAGAATGTACATCACAGTACAGTGGAAGAGCCTGGGAGTCCCAGATTCAATACCATGATCTCAGGTAGCTGGTGATGGGACCCAGATGAGTACAGTAAACCAGGAATTAACCAAAACTATGACAGAGAGATCCCTGGTGCCCCATAAAGTGACTCACCAAAGCCTGAAGGCTAGTTCATAAAGGCAGCTAAAAGTGAGACATGTGGAGAAAACCTGAGAGATTCACACCAGATATGTTGGTAGGTCAGAACTTCCAGCCTGAGTACTAGAACTGTGGATGCAGGGAGACAGAAAATATAAAGTGTATACAGGACAAGAGACAGGCAAATGTGATGTGAAGAAACATCATGCAGAATGTCATGTTCCTTTACAGTGAGACATGAGTTGGAGACAGGCAGTCAGTGGGACCTAAGTCTAACCCTAACCCTGCCTGGCAATGTGCCTGGGCTTGCAGACGTGCTGATTCATGCATTATAGCTTGCCTTTTACATGCTGAGCTCCACCATTTGAGCAAGGAGTATAAATGTGGGGATGAACTTGCAGAAAACAAAGCAGCTATTTCTGGGAAAAGGAATTGCAGTCCATCATGTCTTAAGCAGCCATGTCTGAGCAGAGTTATGAGGTCAGTTACTGGAGATAGCAAAGTTTTATTTATTTATTTGGAGTGCTTGTATGCTGCCCCATTCGCATAAGCCTCGGGCCGGTTTCCAACAAGTTGGCAGATGCCCAAAGTGTAGCACACCGGCAAAATGGAGAGTTGTTCTGTTGACAGAAGGGAAGCTTCCTGGTATTTATACCTGGCCTGTTCAGTCCAGAACTTCATGCTGCTTGCCAATTGCAGGTGCTGTTGCAGCACGTTCCTAGAAGTGTTCCGAAGCTTCACCAAGGACAGCCCTGGGTTACTCACTTGGTTAACCCAGGATCAACTCAGGCCATGAGGTTCCTAGTTCGAAGCCTGGAATCTAACACTGGTCATGGAAGTAGTCAAGTAACACTTTCTCTTCCAGTGCATTGCTTACACATATAACCATCAGCCAGAGCACCTAAGCCATTGATGTTCCCAGGACATCATGCCAAGGGAGAGACCAACCTGGCCTATCCATCGGCCAGAGAAGGAACAAAAGCTGGAAGCTCACTTCCCCCTCCCTGCAGGAAGAACAGACTGGTCCAGCTGCCAGTTGCCCTGGGACTGGAGCAGAAGGTAAATGCATTCTGATAAGAGTCAGAGGAACAAGAGCCAACAAATGCTGTTCAAGCAAGAGCACTAGCAAGGCAAAATCAGCTTGACCTGAAGTGCAATTCAATGCCCTCTTACAGCTCACCACCTTGTTCTTGTCTTGAAATGCATGCCTCTCTCCTCTTCCTTTATTTTCCACCCCAATGGCACAGGCTGTCTTTCATTTTTATCATCTTAAGGAGACAATAACTGTCTGATAAGTGGAATAAAAATGCAGGAAAAAACATGTAACACAGCTCTTAACATTAGTGTTCTACAGAATGTGGCCATCGCTCAGGGAGTGAGCACATGTTTAGCATGCAAAAGGTCCCAAGTTCAATTCTCAGGTGTCTCCAAGCAAGAAAAGAAATCGTGCCTGTAACGCTGGAGAACCACAGCCAGTCACTAGATGGACCAAAGGACTGAGTCAGTATACAGCAACTTCCTTAGTTCCTTAAATGTATGACATTGTCCTAAATTGCCTATGAAGACAATTCAGCCTAAATGAATTCCACTTCTGTCAGGGGGGCAGGAAGGCATTATCCTTTGCCAACAGTGACCTTCAGTCTGATCTCCGAATATCTTTATTTTCTTTATCTGAAGTGCAAAGAAGCAGTTCATATGAAATGTCAGTAAATGTCAGGCATTCTTCTAAATGCATAAAATGACAAATCATCTCGCAGTGCAGAATACCTACTTTATACACACCAAAAGTGGGGCGGGAGGTGATAAGTAGAGCTTTAGGCATCTTAAAGAAAGGCCAGCTCCTGGATGGGAGCAGTGGACGCTGTTTTAATTCGACCACCAGAGGGAGAAAGAAGGCCACTCAGTTCGGTGCAATGGTGGTAATGCTATCCCGCCCTGGGTCAAGCTGCTGAGCTAAGAAGCTTGTTTTCTTGGCCGGATTCCTGCTCCCAGGTTCTTCAAGGTCAAGGGCTCTGCTGCTTCTTAGAATCAAGAGATGCAACTACTGTAGCAAATGCATCTTGACCCCAGAGTGATTTTCCGAAGGGAGATAAGAGGACTCCTCAGCAGCAGCATGGGCAATCAAATTCAGGCAGGAACTGGTTTTGTGAGTGGTTGCACTCGGTTTTGCTGGGCCAAGCCCCAGTACATTTTGCCTGAGCCATTTGCTTTCAGAGTGATGCTGGATTTCCCCAAGGAACCTGAAAGGGTGGGAACTGAAATGAGCAGCATTCTGGAAGTCTGGCAGAGAGAAATAATGCCTGTCAAAACAGCTGCTTTTATTTCATCATAGCTGAAGATAAATTAAAAGGAAAAGCATTTGGAAAAGGAGAACACTTTAGCTTGGATGGCTGAAAATTAAAAAAAATGGGTGTGAGGTGGCAGCAGCTGGAGTGTGTAATCAGCCACAGCAACCCTGCATGTCTCATTTAAAACTAATTGATCTGATGCTTTTTCCATGTAAACAACATGATACACAGCTAAATGTGCTTAAGGGCAGAACGTGTGTGTGCATGCGTGTGCACTGAGCATTTCATGGCAGATGATCCACCATTGTTTTTCTTCTACTTTTCAGGCAGAACATGTGTGTAGGGCCTCCAGTTTCTCTCTCATTAAAACCCTATGTTAGCCTGGAGACAGCTAAGGTTGGGGTTGCATGGCAGGTAAATAAGGGGGCTTTTGGATTCAGCAAATCCAACAATGACTCCCAGCACATTTCTGACATGCATCAAGAACACTTTATATTAGACCCTGTCACTGGGGGAAGAACTGGCAATTCTCTTGCAGGGATTTTCATGGGTGTATATTCTGGGGTCCTCCGGGGCAGATGTTCTGCCCCACTGGGGGAGCTTCTCTCCACTCATGCCACACTAACCTCACCTCTTTTGTAGAGGTTTTTGGATTGTTCTGTTAGAAGCTAAATCCTTTATACACAATGGGACGTGTTCAATAAGTATGCCTAAGTATTTTCTCCATAGTGGGGAAAAAAGCTGTGCAAAAAATTCAAATTATGGAGATAAGTGAACATCACTCTAAGGTAAAACTGTGGGCTGGCAATGACAGCTCTGCAGTAAACCATTCTAAAATTAAAATGCTAAAAATATAGCACTGGAGCTAATACAAAGGGTATCTCACATTGAACTTTGAATTCTCTGAAGCCAAATAGACTGTTGTGGGTGTTCTTGAGTCATCACTCTTTAGACATATTGAAGGTGGCTTTTTTGATATCATATAGTTATAGTTTTGTTTATAATAGGAAAGCTCTAATAATGAAGTTGAGCCTGATGGTACACTGCCCACACATTTGACTTAGCGGATGCCGTATTAGGTAAGGAAAGGGGACAAAAGCCCCCTAATCAACCTTGGACAAATCCTGTTCTCTTGCAGACAAGCCATCCTGGGTAGATTTCTGGCAAGACAGGTGAGATTAAAAGCAGCAGAATGCTTGGTACATAATACAAAGTTTTAAGGATTCTAGTGTCAAGTATTTTGTTCTGTCTTCCTGTTTTAGAGAGGGTGCCCAGCTTACCTACCCTTGGCTCTCACTATTTAACCTTTTACTTGTGTTTAATGGAAAATAATGGGGATATTTAGAAAGTTAATTCATTTTAAGTGTACATGCTCATACATACACACACCCCTTTTGATTAAAATACAAGCAAACATGGCTGTGATTTGGCAGGCAGGCAAATTTTACATATTATTTAACATGTTTTTCATCCTCTGTCCTGCTACTGTTTAGAACTTTAAAAAAAAAACTTCTCACAAGTTGCTGATCATTCTGTTATTCTATTTTTTTTCTTTCTAGGATGTTATTTTGCTTATATTTATCTTCTCTAATACACAACAGGAATTTTTGGCTTCTGAAATTAAATACGAATATTTTCAGCAGCTATCTTTGTGGATATTGATTTTGTCTGAACATAGTTAGAAAAATCCTGCTACTGCTATCCATAGTTGTTTAAGTACATAGAAACATAACAAGTCAGAAGAGGTCTTCCAAGCCATCTAGTCTGATCCCCAGCTTAAGCTGGCTCCATTCATGTGATCCCCAACATGTGGTTGTCCAATCTTTCCTTGAACACCGCATTGATGGGACCACCTCCAATGGAAGTCCATTCCATATCCGAGGGGTTCTAACTGTCAGGAAGGCGTTCCTGACATTCAGCCTGAAACCTGGTACCTAGAGCATTGCCCCATTGGACCATACTCTTTCCTCCCACAGGGGAGAACAGGTCATGACCCTCTACCATGTGACACTCCTTCACATACCTACATGTCACTATAGGTTGCCCTCTGGGTGTCCTCCAAGCTGAAAAGACCAAGCTCCCTCCATCTCATCTCATATGAGATTCCCCACATTGCCGCTACCATAATTGTGACATTGCACTGAACTGATTCGAACCTAGCTATGTGTCTCTTATACACGAGTCACGTCAGCCAAATAACCAGATGGTCCTGATAAAAATTGCTTTCTAAAAATTAAAATGCAGGTTTACTTCTCTTACGATTTCTGATCTCTTAGTGTACACCCCCAAAGACTACCTAATTCTATTTTTTATATGGAGTCTACTGGAGAGGGCTATCAAACCTCCCAGCAACATTCTTCATGTCAGGTGCAGCAGCACAAACAAAGGCTGCTGCACACAGCATGGAAAGGGGAACTGCTAGCACAGCACATGGGGCTTAAATCCTGGTCAGCACCATGCAAATGCTGGGAGAGCTATCCAGGAGAGCAGACTTAGACCTTCACAGCTTCACAGCCCTAAATGACTTGGGGTCCAAGTTTCTGAAGGAGCTCTTCCTTCCATATTGAACTGCCTATGCATGAACAGAGTGATCGTATGACCCCCGACCTGTCTAGGGGACGTAGGATTCTTTAGATTCTTCAGTCCAAGACTGGAGACAGAGCTCTGACTTCAGAGCTAGGAATCCATGCTCAGATCCCCCTTGTAGCTGATGTTGAAAGAATTGCACCAATTGCACCAGTCGGTTTTCCAGGATCATATGAGTGACCTCAGAGAATGGGTGGAGGCAGCATTCCAGGGTGGGAAAGGGAGGAGACTGGCAGGGCTGTACCATGTTCTGATGTATCCCAACAGTGCTCCATCTTCCTTCCTTCTTCCTCTGCAGCAGTAAAGCTAGGCAGCCATACATGGCTGTCTTATCCTATTTCTTGTTCTCTGCCCCCCTATTTATTTCGCTTCTACTTTCTCTCATACCTGCTGTTTGAGCAGGCTGCTGCAATAAGGACAGGTTGTCTTTGCCAAAAGATTGCTTGCAAAGTGTATTTGGATTTAGGCTATAAGCCTAAGTAGACCAAACCATAGGCTGCCCATTCTGCCGTTTTTGAATACTGCCCCAGTTTGATTCATTTTTTTCTGCAGTCATTACCTAAAAATCAAAGGAGAGTGTTGTTTTGCTTTTCTAGGATCAATGGTATGTCCTGATGGGCTGGGAATGCAGCTGTAGCAGTTAATGGATGACTTATGGAAGCCAAGAAAAAGTCAAAACTACCTTCATTCCTCCTAAGCCTTGTTAAAAGCAGCAACTTATGAGCATGCTCCAGTGGTTTATTGGGGCAACATGCTTTTTCAGTGCCAGGTTTTACTTTGGAATAGTACGATGCCAGATCCATAGTTCTGAAAAAGCATTCATAAGAGTTATTGCTACCTTTGAACCTAAATAAGAAATATAATACAACAAAATAGAAAACCATTTAATACACATTAACAAATCCTATTATAAACTTGAAAAGGAAAATATTTCAAATGCCCTTTATCTGTGCTTTTGCAGAATTTCTGCGAAATAAAGCAAAGAAGTGAATGTTCTAAAAGACAATGCATTGTTCATCAAGTATACTTGGTTATATAAAAATGACAACCTTCTTTGTAGCCTTGCTTAACACTTTTGTGTTAAGACACAAGGTATGGGTGAATGCTTGCACTGCCCAGTGCAGAATTTCACACAGCTGAACATGCTGTTTACCTGTGCTTCTGTACCTTCACATGCGGCTGGCAAACTAGCAAGCAACCTTTGAAGGCATATAATTGAGTATCTGGTGGAACCAGCAGATGGTCTAAAAATAAATAAATAAATGAGAGACCAGATCATGTCTACCACGGTTAAGTGCTTTGCCTATCCTACATTGCACATAAAATAACTCTTTAAAAATACTAATGAAAAAAAATATCATTGTCAGGATGTGAGAAACAGTAGATTTTGTGTCCATCTGTATGGATATTCTATGCATATTACTCAGAAGGACTATGTCTTGGAAAGCATGTCTAATATTGCGCTCTTAATGGTGAAAAAGACAACCATTTTAACTCTGGAGGCTTTTCTACACAAGGCTGTTACTCCACTGCATCTACAATCTTATCACAGAACTGAGATTCAACCACTGCACAAGGACCCTGTGCTTTCCTGTTTTTTTGCTATATAACCTCTACATAGCCCTGTGATATGGTGGAAGGCCATAACACAGACAAGGAATTCATGCTTTCTTTCAGTATGAAAAATAATACCCTATTTTCCCTAAATCTCACAAAAGTAAATTTCCTCTAAAAATCTCACAAAAGTAAATTACCATGAAAGAATTACAAGCACACAACAAATGCCTTATCTAGAAAAGTTCTGGGTCCAAGGTCATATAAAAGTCAACTAATTTGATGCTCCAATAATCATTTAAACTTACATTTCTTTATGCATATAACTAAAGTAGATGGCCCTGCATAACCAAAGATGGTATATATATACAGTTTTCATCAGAGAAAACTCTTTCTTCTATGGAAGTTATGTTGGAGATCCAAACCACTGTGTATTAAAAGAAAAGGACACAAAACCCATTTTCTTTCTTTTTTTTAAGCAGGAGTACTAAACATTTCTCCCCAGTGACTATCTCTGGTCTGTTCCACTAGACTGGAATTTCTATTAAGAATCCCTCTTCATTTCATGAATACTTTTCTGTTGACCTTTTTATAGCACTTTATAAGGAAGTCTTAAGTTAGTTCAGTTTTCATAACTCTTTGTGAATAAATGAATGCCACTTTTTTTTTTACACCTGTGACAGCAAAACAAAACTATACTATATATCTGTACCTATTTAATGGTATATATTTTTACATTTTGCAAAATCAACAAGGAATATATTGGTATGTTTTTGAAGTTTCTTGGGGGGTACGTACTAGGTTTCAACTGCTGTCTTGCATTAAATGTGCAAACAAAGGCATAAGGATTCCTTGTTCTTTTCTTTTAAAATAATACAGTGCAGGAACAGACTATTCCTCTTAGCTGATACTGCAGAACATATGAAAACTGTTTGCGTCTCTGTTGAAATGAACTGGAACTGGGCAGCAGCTATCTTACTGTAATCTTAAAACAGACCTATCTTTCTGCCAAAACCACATGATAGAGAGAGAGTGTGTGATACATATAATGGGTGTTTCCTACCCCTCTTCTTTGCAAATTTTGTGGAATCACCTTGCCCCACCCCCACCCCCACCCCCTTGTATAGCTTGTTTCAATGGAAAAAGTCCATTTGGCTATCTTGAAGCAGTAGATTTACATTAACATTTGATACCATTTCATTAAAATGTTTTTATAGGCTTTGATCTGTCATTCCTATAAAGTTAGCATTTCATATTAGAAATTGTAAACCATTAAATGAGCAGCAGACCTAGTACATAAAGCAGTGACAGTCACACACTGTGTGTGTGTGAATATTCTCTAAACAGTAATATACTGTTTACTCAGCTCTGCTAATCTGTTCATTATTTAAAAAATAAACAGAACACATAATGAAACAGAGGGCAGTTTCACTGAGTCTCTCCAAAACCATGAATTTTATAAAATCTCACAAAATCTCATCACAGTATTTTAAATCCACCCATTCTCCAAAAAGGAGAGAATTTCCCACTTTGCATAACAACTCTGTGAGGTGTTAGACAGAGCTGTGTGACTGGTCCAAGGTGGTCTCCTGGGCTTCATAACTGAGTAACAATCTAAAGATGGTTTTCATGGATCTAGCTAACCCAACATTCTCACCATATGTTACACTACCCTATGCTACCAAGTTCTCTCAAAGGGCTTCATTGATACAAACTGCATTTTACATAAGAAATTACAAGCTGTGATTGCTAAGAAAGCAGCCCTTACTGCAGCACCATGGATGATGTTAAAAAAAATATGGACAAATTCTCGGAGAAGAAGGCTATCCATGGCAATATATACTAGTTGTTGGGAAATATGGGTAGAAGGGAGCTGTTGCATCCCATGTTCTTCTTGCGGGTTTCCCATGAGCAGCTGTGTGAACAGAATACTGGACTAGTTAGTCCCTTCGGTATGACTCATACTATCATCTCCTCCTCTTCCTCCTCCTCCTCATTCACAGCTGCTGTTGTGGGAAGGGGGCCAGCTGGGATCATGTCATGGGGAAAGGGGGCTTTAATCCCGCACCGTGTCCGCTACACACAGTGGGATGAAAGTTCTCACTGGTAATCTCATGCACCTCCACATGCCCTTATCCTATTCCAGTCCCCACAGCATCCCATCCCTGTACCAGCATGCTATCTTTTTTAAAAAATTGGATGCCAGGCTAAATAGTCATAAATAGTTTGGCCCTTAGTTGCCAGGTTAAAACTTCTATTTTCAACAGCTATTTTTCTGGATTGTTGATATTTTTTTTTTTCTTCTTCAGTTTCTGTTCTTATACTTGTGCTGGTTTTATTGCTGGTGTGTTTTTGTTTTAACTAGATTAGATTTTATTGGAAATAGTTTTGCTGTTTATCTAATAATCTGCCTTAAGGGTTTAACTGTGAAAAAGTGGAATTTAAATATTTTAAGAAAATCAACCCACTCTTAGCAAATTTAACAAAGCTGTTAAAATGCTTGGTTAAAACTGACTGACTTTCACAAGCTGAGCAAGGGGAGTGTTGACATAACTCATTGGCATGCTGCACTCTTTGCATGGAAAGGGTCCCCAACATTTCCAGCAACAACCTGCAAATCAGTAAGAACTATACTAAATCAACTTGTCAAAAGTCCACTTACTGCTGTCCTGTGCAACTAAGAATGAGGATTGGGCTGTTAGTGATTTAGAGGGAAAGGCAAGAAAAATATAGACGTTTTGTGATTTCTGTTGCACATTTGTTCTTTTGCTGCTTTTATACAGTTTTATGGATCATGTTACGTTCTACAGTAACTCCAGCCAAAAGCATCCCTTGTGAAATCAGGCAGTGTCAAGCATAAACTAGGGCCATGGTTCAGAATGCAGATGCGACTTTTCCACATTAAAGCCAGTCAGACTGAGAAAACTAACAATTTTCTGGTGTCATCATGGAGGAATTCATTCTCCTGGATTTAGGAATGTTGTACAGAAAAAAGCAGAGCAATCCTATACTGACATTGTGCCAGGCCCAGAGATGTGGCACTCTGGGTGCTCAGCCTTGCCAGGTTGTGGAGCAGGGGCGGGCGGGCAAGAAAGTAGAAAACACACAAATGGCAGGAAAATGACACACATGCCTGGAGCACCTCTGGAAACCCTGCCAGCACCTACCAATCAGGGATTCTGCCAGCAACTGAGCACATATGTCTTCCAGGCATGGAGGGAACCAAGCAGCTCATGATATAGGTAGGAAAAGTGTATACCCCTGCATTAGCACACCAATCACACAGCCAGTGAAAATCCCATAGACACCCCTCCAACCAGATCTCACCATGCTCCTCACAACTGTTCCAGGAACATTATAATTAATGCAAAGGAGAGAACAGGTACACAGTTCACCAGCCACACAGTTCTCTGGGCAGGATGTCTCCCACAGGGCACAGCCAGCTGTCCTGGAGAAAGGGGTCAAGACCCACCCAGAGATAAAAAAACCTCTTATGCCAAGCAGCTAAGGGGAGCAGCTGGAACAAAGCTAGACACTCATCATCAAGAGCAGCCTGCACAGGGGTGCAGGGCATGGAAGTGGGTGCAGGAGATGGGAGTTCAAGCTCCACCAAGGTAAAAGAAGAAATCTCCTTGCTTACCCTTCGAATGCCTAACTAAAGAAGTCCTGTCAGGGTTAAATGAGAGGGATTGTCCTGGATGCAGACCCAGAGCACAACATCATAGAATGGTTCTCTAACCACTAAGCCGAGCAGCAGACCAGTCTCAGAGACACCATGGGGCATTTGTCTTCTCCTTCCTCTGCAACCACCAGCTCAAGGGGACATGCAGGGATTTCTGGAGTACTAGCCTGCACTAGGAAAGGGGTCAAGGACCCCACATCCAAGCATAGTTCAGCAATCAGCACTGCTGCAGAGGAACAGCCTGGCCTCTGGCTGAGCCAAGCAGCCTTTTCAACCCATAAAAGTAATGTGATTGACCCATGAACTCCTGACATTTTGCCTGAAAGACCAGCCGGGTAGCATCCTGGCAGGACTGACTGCTCCTCCCTTCTTCTTCATCCTCATTCCTTCCCCCACCTCCCAGGGCCTCATATACTCGGCCAGGAGCACCTTTCCCACCCAAGCACCAAAGCAGATGCAGAACTCATCAAGCAGGGAGAGTTCCCTGCCTTCCTCTCCCAATCCCATCCTGAGGCCAAAGGATGACAAATCCTATTAGGGTAGGAAAAAAGAATCCTTACCTACCAGTCCCTAGCAACAAAGGAACAACCAGCCTTTTTGAGCGCCATGGAGGAGAACCTGCCAGTGAAAACTATTTCACTTGTCATCAAACAGTCACCCAATAGGGCTCCTTTGTCCACCGTGGCTCAACCGACAGCAGGGCATCCAGTATCATCCTTCTTGTAGAATCAGCTCCATGTTCGCAATGCCTTCACCTGGCGGTTAATGTTTTATGGAACCTGTGAGGCTAGAACAGCCTGTCTGGACGAAGCTGGCTAACAGTTCGAGAGAGGAACAACTGGGAGCAGCCTGGTAAGGGGTGCTTGCCTTAGGACGGATCTGCTTTGTGGTCAGTGCAGAACAGGGATTGGGATGGACCATAACAAGCAATAGTGAGCAGCTAAGAAGATAGGAAAAGCTACACTCAGTCTGATCAAAGTCCATCTTATCCCATCTCTTCACACAGTGGCCAAGCAGCTGCCTGCAGGAGCCCACAAGACGGATATGAGTACAACAGCAAGCTCCCTTCTGCCCAAGCTCCCCAGCAAAGTCTATGCATTGGGACCCTGCCCTGACACTGGAAGCAGTATACAGCCATCAGGACTAGTAGCCACTGATAGCCTGATCCTCCATCAGTTTGTACAGTCCACTTTCAGTGCCATCCAGATGGGTGTCTACCATTGCAAACTTTGCTACCTGAGGCTGTTAATCACTATACATTTCTTTGTGGAACTGAGGTCCAAGCTCTACTCAAAGCACTTGTCCTTTCCTGCTTTTCCACTAAATAACCTCCAGCAGAATAATACAAATGCACAAGTAGGTATTCATGCTCTCAGAAATAATACCGCATTTTCCCCACACTAACACACAAACTGGAAAAGTGCTCTTAAAAAAAAAAGAAAGTGGAGGATCATAACATCATTTATTTATCATAACATCATTTATCAAAACCCATAAAGAACTGTGAATAAGGAATCACAAGTGCTCAATAAATGCCTTTAGAGTATTTAGGAAAGTTAATTCAATTGTTTAACTATGTGCACACTAATTCTGCATTACTGTACATTCCTGCCTCCCCTTTCTTACCTGTTGGGGTCCTCTTTCCTGGCACTACAATTGCTGGAGTGGAGACCCAGCAGAAAGAAACAGGCTGACTGGCTTTGAATGTTCTACTTCCCCTCAAAGTCAATGTGAAGGAAATTTCCTGTGCCAGTCTGGGCTTGGTGTAAAGTTGTGTCATTGCAGGGGGCCATAGAGGACGCAACAAGTACAGGGTGTAGGTTCCTTCCCCATGCTCTTGCCCATGACTCTGCAATGTTTCTGCCATCCTGCCAGAGATGTTTCACTGATGTATCTGTTATAGCAGTAGTGCATCTGATTTTCTGCCAGCAATGCAGGACTCCTGCCAGCTCCTATGATGCCTTCAGCATAGGATTTTACCCTAAATATTACAATAAATATGAGCAATCTATTTAGTTCAATGGAATTTGTATCAGGTTTACATTTCTCATCTTTTGTTGATTTTGCAGCCATCATATGAAATATTTTTCTGTGGCTGTGCAGAGCCAAGTAATTTAGGTACAATGTTCTGTTTAACCTAATAAGCTTCAGTTAGAATCTGGCTGGTTTTGTATTTAGCATTCCAACCGAGCATTGGGATAAAATCAGTTTGTTTTCAATTTGGTTTTCTCCTTACCACAATATTAAGTGTCATAGAAAAGTGCTTTTGTTTCTGAATAAAGAAAAAGTACTTGGTAGAATAATCTGACTCTTTCTAGTTTAAAACCCATGCTTTTTGTTGTTGCTATATTTTACATCCTGAACACTTGCATTTTTATGTACAAAAGGAAGAAAACAAAAGATATAAATAAAGAGCCATTGCACGTTATCCATCCAAGTTATAGTGTCATATCCCTGCTGGATGGGAGTGTTTGTCAGGCTTGCTGAATAATTATAATTGACCCCAAAATTTATGATGTCAATTTCTGTGCTATTTAAATGTCCCCAAAACAATAAAAATTTTGTGGCACCTTACAGGCTAACCCCACAAGCTTTCATGGTCCAGTGAAGAGGATTGTAGAGTATGAAAGCTAGCCTTTACAGTACCACATTTGTTGTTTTTGCTGTAATGGATGGACTAACACAGTTCCTGCTGGAAGTTCATTATCCCACTGGCAGAGAAAAATGTAAGGAAGACAGATCATGGTGCAGAATCAGCATCCCCTAGTGCTGCATTTCCAAGCAATTAACTGGAAGAAATTTGCCTTTAGAAGCCACCATAGTACCAGAGGATGAGATAGATATAAAATTCTAACTCTCTGACATCAACCTGCTTAAAATACCGGAAATATTTTCAAGTAGTGCATCAAAGGCTTGGCTCAGGAGAAAAATGGCAAAATAGTGCTACATGTTAAGGAGGATGGTAGCCCTTTGAGATAATCTAGCTCCTTCAGTACAGTGGGAAAGTTTAACTATGGTCTGTGTTTAGTATATCAGGGTATGATCTGTTTGTTTAGACAGAAACATTTCTTACAATTCTCCGCATTCTTGCAGCCAGGTTGCACCCTTAAAAATTGTCTAGCCCTGCTTAGAGAGTTTTGAGGCTACACAAACCCCACAGAAAAAGCCACAGAAAGTGCAGCACTATATCTTGTCAAAATATTAAGACACTTAAACTCCAAGCATAACTATAAAAAGTGTTTACTGCAGGCTCTAGACCCAGTTAGAGGCAAAATAGCAGTATGTATTGTTCATATGAACAGTGTTAAATCAGTAAAGTTATCAATAGAAATCCCATAAGCTGAGTGCAACTCTACTGAGGTCAAAGCTCATTGTGTGTTTTCTTCTAAACTCCCTTTGTTCCATCTTCCTTGCCCCTTAGACAAACATGCAGAAATGTTCCCTATGGATGTGTCCATCTGCTGTTACTATAAGAAGTTTAAAAGAGAGAGGTTGCTAGTAAGAAACATGTGTCACCACTGAGCTCCCAGGCTGCTGCCTGAAGATTCATGCCATGCATGCATTCACACTACATATGGTGTATGGTACACTAAATATGTACCATACACCTGATTCTAACCATTTTGTTTAACTTAGTGCAAATATGCAGAGCCTGAATCTGAATTGGGACCACAGAACACAGGCAGGATAGATTTAATTCTTCCCATCCATCCACTTTCCCCCCCAAAATTCATCCCATTCACTTCCACTGAGGCTAAGAGAGAGAGAAAGAAATCTGCCTTTTTCTCTTACATACATATATAGCTCCCACAGGGTGTGAAGTAGATCTTGGTGGAGGGAAATGGCTGAATGGAAAGATTTAAGTTATAGTAACTTATAGCAGCACAGTAATTCTAATTTTAATTGGGACCCTACATGCTTACACCAAAGTAAACAAAATTATGATGATCAGCAATAATTATGCATTTGAGTGTGTCTTGTTTAGGCCTCACATGGGAGATAAAGACGCTTTTATCCGCTGCTTCTCTAATTAATTTAAGGTTTCTTTGCATAAAGTGTTTGTTTTGCCCTTGTGATCCTTCCCTCACAGAAATGTGCAGGACCTGTTCATCATGTTCTTGTCCTTCAGGGCTTCTCTGTTTCCCCACCATTTTCACTGCTGCTTTTTGGAGTGAGAAAAGCCAGCCAATAAATTTCTAACTGGAGCAAAAACCTCATGTATTGTCACAATTCCACTATACTGCAGCTACACCACAGCATCATCTTGTGGTTGGTTCACAGAATATATGGAAAGGCAGAAAAATAGAAACTCCTGGGGAAAGTGGGAGGGGAACCATGTAAAAGACATTCTTTTCCTCCCATGATGAAAATGGAAGAAACTTCAGTAAACCAGGGGCAAACCATTCAAGAAAAGAAGCCCTGAAAGGTAGTTTGACTTTCCAAAGTTCAGATTGGCAACTCTGTGAAACACATCTCTAGGGAAATCCCTAGAAAAACAGAATACTTTGAGATCTTGAATGCATTTCTAACATGGAAGTAGTGAAAGGATCAGTCAACAAGTTGAAGCAGCATATTTAAGCCAAATGAATCAGCAGTGCATACACTGAGAGTAAGAGAACTCCTCTGAAGTCATGTCTTTCATTACATGTTTGATGCAGGATCTGGTACCTTGATGCAGGACCAGGATGAGACCCGTAGTTGCTTGCAAGGAATGGCACCTATGCAAAAATGTGGTTCAGCCATTATCTCTGGAAACTTCTCTAAAAAGGCTTCACAGAATAGTAGAGCTGGAAGGGGCCATGAAGGCCATTGGGACCAATGACCTGCTGTTGCAGGACATCAATTTACACCAGGACACCAGTTCCTTGCACCAGTCAGCCTTGCCATGGCAGCATAGGCTTGCAATCCAGCTCATGCCCTTGACCATGCCTTGACTCCTGCCTGCTCTTAACTCCATTTGATATGAGCCCACCTTGCCAGGTAGCTGTTTGTCTTCTCGGACCTTGCCTTGCTTCTGTCCCTGCTTCACCTTGCTGGTATCTGAACTCAGAATCCCTCTGGATTTTCCTTTGCTTCTGGACCTGCTGCATCCTATTAAGAGCTTGAGTCCTCTTCAGCACCCTGGTTCCTGTATTCTAGCTGACTATGTAGATGCCGGCTGCCTATGTCCCAGGCTGTCATTTATTTTATTTATTTATTTATTTATTTATTTAGGGAATTTCTATGCCACCCCATTCGCCGAAGCCTCGGGGCGGCTCACAAACATAAATAAATAACATCATATAAAACAATATAATTTAACAGTATAAATTAAGTTGCCCTGGCCAAAGAATAAAATAAATAAATAATATTAACAATTAAAATAACATTTAAATAAAAAGGTCTTTGCCTGGCGCCGAAAAACAAATAACGACGGCACCAGGCAGACCTCTCTGGGGAGCGCATTCCATAGATTGGGCGCCACCGCAGAGAAAGCCCTCCTTTGAGTACTTACCCTCCTAATTTCCTTCATGGAGGGTTCCCAGAGAAGGGCCTTTCCTGCTGATCTCAAGGGGCGGGCGGGCATATATGGATGTAAGCGCTCCTTCAGGTAACCAGGACCCAAGCCGTTAAGGGCTTTATAGGTCATCACCAACACCTTGAATTGGGCCCAGACTTCAATGGGAAGCCAGTGAAGCTGACGGAGAACTGGAGTCATGTGAACATAATGCCCAGTCCCCGTCAGCAGCCTGGCAGCTCTATTTTGAACCAATTGAAGTATCCAGGACGTCTTCAAGGGCAGCCCCATGTAGAGCATGTTACAGAAGTCAAGTCGGGAAGTCACCAACGCATGTGTCACTGTCGCCAGGCAGTCGTTCCCCAGGTAGGGGCGCAGCTGATGGATCAGTCGAAGCTGAAAGAAAGCGCTCCTCGCCACCGCTGTCACCTGTGCTTCCAGTGAAAGCTCTGGGTCGAGGAGCACTCCCAAGCTGCGAACCTTGTCCCTAAGAGGGAGTGGAACCCCATTCAGGACTAAGTTCAATTCACCTTCCCCGAAGCCCGATCCGCCAACCAACAGGACCTCTGTCTTGTCTGGACTGAGCTTCAGTTTATTGGCCCTCATCCAGCCCATTACCTCGGCCAGGCACCAGTTCAGCACAGCCACTGCCTCACCTGGATTGGTGGAGAACTAGAGGTAGAGCTGGGTATCATCAGCATACTGATGATTCTGCAGTGCACACCTCCTGATGACCTCTCCCAGTGGTTTCATGTAGACATTAAACAGCAAAGGGGACAAAATGGATCCCTGCGGTACTCCATGGCATAGCTGCCATTTGAGCAGCTGTGTTCAAGGGGAAAAAATAATTAATATCTAAAAGTACAGGTATAGTCATGGGAATTTAATGAAGGAATAACAGTCCAAAACAGAAATGCTTGGGAAGGCAGTAGAAGAAGCAGTACTGAAAAAAGAAACAACAATATAAATACTCACGGGAAAGCATGATTTGCAAAAGAAATTCAAGGCAGCTGTGTACAACTATTGGGGTGCTGAAGCTGTTAGAATGTCCATGTGAAGCATTAGTGTAATAAAGTGAAGCTAATGGCAAACAGTATAGTTACTTATATAACAGGAATATACTCAAACATCTACCTACATTTATGTGCAAATGTCTCAGGCAGCCTACAGTCAATAAGTCCCAGGTTTATATAACTGCTTCACAATTATTCTTAGCCGCTGCTATGAAAACTCAAATCTTTCTCCATAAGATTGATCCTTTATATATCAGGCTAATTTTATAATTCTTACAAGAAATGTATTTGTTTTCCCTATACTGTATGCTATTTCCAGTTTCTTCTAAGGCACCAGCATTTTCATCTTCAATTGATCCAAGGTTATCCCACTTCAAAAAGAATTCCAATTCTCCTCCACACTCTGAGTGACTCTACAGGAGACCTGGATGTGTGACCAAAAATTCCATCTGATTTGCTCACACATGGAACACATTATCACTATTGTTTCCGCAGTGCGATGCTTTAGGAAACTGGACGCCTTGGTGTGTCCCAGGCTGGCCCAGGCACCTTTCTACCTACTCCAATTTTGAGTATATGCCTGCTTTATATCTCAGATACACTGGAAATCATCAAATATGAACTCACTGAAGATGAAAGGATGCCATTTAAAAATAACAAGAGGAGAAGAACAAGAATGTTTCCATTTTAGCAGTTTAATATATTTATTCAAAACTGGACAAACTGCATAAATGCATGTAGCCCTTTATCTCTCTTTCTTGAGCCAGAATCATTATCTCATCAATGTTACTACATCTTGCAACAAATCATGACATGCATTCTAGCCACCATATAAGTATTTGTTTTAAGTATCCCTAAAATGTTTGGGGGAGGGAGAATTAAGATTTGGGGGAAGGAGAGTTAAAATAAGAGAGTTAAGTGAGAGTTAAGCAACAGAGTTCTGGGGAATGCTGCACCTTTCTTGCACATGCTGTTTTGGGGATTCAAGCAAGGCTTCCAGCATCGCCCAAAGATGCTGTTACTCACAGTGAAAATATATAGATAGCTACTTGTAATATGCCTATTTTTTCTACTATGGATATGATAGCAGTTTCAGGAGTTGATTGGAATTCAGAAAAAAAATGTGCAGGAGATTAAACACTCTTTCTCATTATGGTTGCTCAGAATTGGAACCACTCATGGCTGCTTTAATCTCTAAAAAAGTAATGTGCTGAGATCATAGATCTTCTGCGTTATGTGTATATTGGCCTGAAATCTCCTCCTCCTGGAAATATTCCCTCCTCCTGCTCTCACACTCAGCTAGAGTTCTGAATTCAAGGAGCAAGAACTGCTCTGCAAGGGAGCCTGAGTTCATTTACTTGTGTTCATCTTGGTTGCTTATGGGTTTAGACAACACTGCAACCCCCCCAGAACTGTCTTGCTTTAACTTGCAGATGGAAAGCCCCCTGGATTCCCTATTCAGTGCTTGGGCTACTCTTTCCTATCCCGCACTGAATTGGGAAAATCTCTTATCTCCTATCAGCAGTTCACTGCAGATAAATGTACTCCTAGTTTCCTCATGCTTTTCAGGAAAAAGCACTGTTCCCTGACTATCTGCAGCTTAAGAGATAAGAGATTTTCCCTATGGGGCAAAGGATAGACACTACTGAGTGATTTGGTCTTGCTTCTTTTTGAGCTTTTTTCTACTTACTGGGTGCTCATTCTGCCCTCTCAGCAGTCATGAGTCATGCAGAGGCTTGGAACTTTTCTACAAGAGACATTTACTGTGTACTCATCATTCTCTACTTGCACAGGGGCTCTTTGAACAACATTAGGATCTTCTAGTTCTGCTTCTGTTTGTAAATATCACTGCCTATGAGAGGGTTTTTTTAAAGCATGGAATATGAGATATTACCTCTGATAGGGAAAGGAACCATGATTTCATCTTGTGGTGTAATTTTCTGCTATACTATAGTGCCACCTTGAGGTTATGTAGTGGAATAGCAGGAAAGAAACACTCCTTGTCTGGTGCTTGGATTTCAGCTCTGTGTGAAAACTGAAAATAGATGCAGTGAATAACAACTTCATGAAGAAAACCCTTTAATCTTTGCACAAAAAGGAAGGTATTTTTTAACTAACCAAAGTTTCTTTGATGATTGACTTTGTTCTGAGACTGGAATTGCACCATCAGATTACTCTCAGATTATATTAATTGCCATGGTGTAACATTAAAAGGAAAAAGTCTCTAAGGTTAAAGGTCCCAAGCACCCAGGGTGATCATCTGTACTTTGAATGGCGCCAAGAAGGAAGGGTTGCTCTTTCTGCCCCCACCCCAAAGAGTGGGTTACAATAATTGAATCATGCCAAAGGCATGGATTAGTTTATGGTCAGTGTCAGTATCAAAGACACTGCAAAGAGTTGCCCTTGTGTGAGGGTGGTCCCTCAGGAGCTCAGAAGAGGCTTGTTTTCTTGGGCTGTGGAAAATTTTACCCTGAAGTGCTCTCTGCAGATTATGTTCTGTGGATAATCAGAGGATGTCATCTTCCAGCTCTGTAATTTCAACCCATTTTATGATCATTATAAAAGGAACTGTAAACATTATTAAACAGCTAGTCTTTCAATTTACTTGGGTTGACAGCAAATAATTTTTCTGTAGTTACATAGCATCAAGAAGTACTAAGGGACTTTCCTGAAGTCAAAAACAGCTGGATTAGCCAACAAAGTAAAAAATATCCTTTTCAAGCTAAACAGAAGAGGGCCTGCAGAGCTGCTGCTGCCTAGAAAGTGAAATTCTCTAACTTGTATTTTATTTACTTAATATAAAGCATGCAGAATTTTCTACTGCCATCTTGAAGTACTAGATATTAGTTAAACTGATAAATGAAGCAACAATCCCCTTAAAATACTTCAGTCCTACAAGGCTAAAAGGGAGTGGTATATTGCTTTATATAAACTTGAGTGAAAACATTAGAACAACCTGTACCTTCTCAACTGAGAAGTCTGTCTGTCCTTGCAGAAGGACTGACCATCATTTTTTTAAAATCTGGTTTGGACTAGTAACAACATAGATATCCATGCGCCATAAAACTGATCCTATGGTGAGGATGTTTACTTGAATTTTGAATGTTTGTTTTTATATGTATGTTTCTCCATAAAAACAGAAGTTCAGGTTACAAACAAAGCCATCATTTAATCAATATAAAACCTGTTATAGAGAGCCAGTGCTTTTTTTGTTAAAAAAAAAAAAAAAACGGTGCTGGAACTCACCTCTTGGGGTCACACTTTTACACTAAAAATGATTTTCAATTCACCAACTTTTTTTGAAATAAAGAACTTATTTACCTTTTGCACGTAGCCAGTCACTCTACACACACATAAACATAATGGTCGCTGCCGGCAGTAAGCACTCAGCGCGCGACCACACGACTGATCCCAAGCTGAGCAGCGTCCTGAGCTGAGCAGCGCCCTCACAAGCAGCACCGACACACACGCAGCCCACAGGCACTATTTTAATGCTTTTTGCTGCCAACCTGCTACGCCCAACAGGGCGATTCACAATCACCTGGAAAAATCCATCAAAAATAGGTGCTGGAACGCCATTCCGGTGCGTTCTATGACAAAAAAATCCATGTACAGAGCAGTCCAGAATTGAAAGCATGGGACTGAAAATACAGGGATAACATACATCCTTCTGCCCTAGTTGGTCCAAGCTTGCAGAGGTGGAGATGAGTTTGCAGATCTACAAATGTGGAGTTACCTAAAATAACAGAAAATGAGGCACCTGTGGCATATTGTAGGACCCTCCAATAAATGCTGAAGGCAAATTACTTGATTGAATTCTAGATACTTTGGCTTCCCTAGATGACAGATCAAACTTTAGTTTTGAGATTAAATTCTGTCAGTATTAAAAAAAAATCAAATACTTGGGTGGAATGGGGCTTAAATACAAAAACCAATAGTGGAAAATTTTAAAAAAGCCATCCTGAGGCATTCTGTAGGGGACAGGATAGAAAAGGTTTTAATAAATAAAACAAATAAATACAAATAATAATTGGAAGTATTTAAAATATAAAATACACTTCATTTTTAGATTTGATTGTACTGCTGTTAATATCTTTAGTGGTAAATACAAAGAAGACTTCAGGTGATCATATTCTACATCAGTCCACATGTTTGAATGACAGTGGCTCAAAAGAACATCTGAAATATTGTCGTATAGGTGAACTACATACACCTATGTAGTATTGTTAAACTATTTTTCCTTAGCCTAGATGGGAAAAGATTTAAAGATGGTGTGGTCCAAATAGCATTCCATTTTGCTTGTGTAGATTGTACCCCCAAATTATGTTCTCAGCTCTCCTAAATGCTTTCTCAAATTATACTTCATCAATACTTTGTATGCTTTGAAGACCACGTTCTTCATACTTTTTCCCAATCAACAATCAGCATGTCCAGTTTTGTTAGAGGACACACAATCTGAATACTTACATACGGATTAGATGTGGAGTGAATAAATTGATAAATTAATAAGCAAGGGGTTGTCTTATCCTGTAGTTACACTTGAAGTTGAATCACTTTATCAAGCATTTCTATATAAGGCATTTACTGTGGCCTCGTAATTCAATCCTCTGGTCACACTTCTGTTTTAAAATAGTGCTTTCTCAGGGATTTTAAGGAAGGAAAACAGTATATTATTTCTCGTGATGAAAGAAAGTGATGCTTCCCAGTGTATTTGCATTATTCTAGTATACCACTTTGCCACCTAGATGTCATATAGCATAAAAGTGGGTCAGGAAATGCTCCTTCTTAGAGCTCAGTTGAAAGAAGTTATTAGGCTCCTTCTGTCTGCCGGTAAACTTTGGTAACCACAATAGTTTCTCTTGCCTTGTCCTAGGTGAGGTCACGGTCTGCCTTTGCTAGAAATCCAGATTCAGCTTTACCATAAGGTTTCTTGCATCTAGCAGAGATGACATGTGAGTTTTTCCTCCCATTTCCACCGCGATTTTCACTGGGAAGGCCTATTTGCATTTAATGTCAGCCTATCATAGTTGCAGAGGGCAATATTGGAGTGCCTTTCATTCTTGAAGTATATCCAAACATCTTGAAAAATTTGTACCTGGATATTATTATATACCAAATGTCTTCTCCCTCTTGATGCAGCCAAGATGGTGATGTTATTTGCCATCTCTTTATCAAAGTGTATGATAATAATGTCTCTGGCATGTGCTGCTGGGGAAGGTTTGAGTATAATGTCTAATTAGACCTGACTATATCAAATAATCTATTTGTAAACTCATAAAAGTTTCTGCAGAGGAATACTGTCTTCATATTCCCTCATCCTTCACTACAGTAACTCTTGTACAGAGATTCAAGCAGCTCCTGTTTACAATTCTATCTGCTTTTACAGATCTTCATGTGATTTTGCAAGATTCCTCAGACCTCTGCATTGAACTTTGTCCCTCTTCAGAGCTTTG
Source organism: Varanus komodoensis (assembly GCF_004798865.1). NCBI lineage: Eukaryota > Metazoa > Chordata > Lepidosauria > Squamata > Varanidae > Varanus > Varanus komodoensis. Next base: position 9,857,629 of record NW_025335661.1, on the reverse strand, counting down.
GGTGCCATATCAGCAATAACTAAAACCTGAGTCTACCCCACCTTTTTTTTTTTTTTTGCTTGTTTGTTTGTTTGCATGGGTCACTCTTGTTTGTTTCCTATCACTCTTTTAGTAAAAATTTTATTTCCTGTATAATTTCCAAGATTCTCTGTTAATTCTTTTGTGGGTTTAGGTAGTCATTTAACCACACCGAAACTTGTTTCCTCTAATCGCCTCTTTGTGATGCTGATTCTGGTCCCAAAATAATAGGTACATTGACTGTCTTTAATCATGTTAATATTAATCTTCAGAAATTGTTATCTCTCCCTTCTGCTACCTGTCAAAATTAAGTGCTGGTGACACAGGGCCATCTTGGTTTGGTGATACCTTCCCGTCCAAGTGGGATTTATTTCTGAGTAAACCTGTACAGGATTATGTGGCCATCAATAAAACTAAGTCTGCAAAATATACTAATCCAGGGGGAAAACAAAAGCTTATCTAGCTACACATATCTGTAATAGTGGTTTTGGGTACTTTTCCTGTTTGGTTGCCTCAGGAATATTTAGTTTCCAGATGATCAGGAAAATTACTATTTAGAAATATGTTAAGAGTTAAAACATATTAATAGTATTCATTTTTTTTTTTTTTGTGGAAAAGGTTTTGCCCATATTTTAGTTAAAATGGGTAACATGTAAGGTTGATCCAGTTAAAAACAGATAATTGACCATGACCAAATATGCAGCCAAAATTATTATCCAAACGTTTCAAATTCCTACTTGTAAAATAAAAACTAAATGCAACAATTCCCAAACAGCTTAGAGAAATTAGAAGATGAGAAACATGAGAATTAATTGCAAAAGAAAAGAACTCAATATATAGACAAAAGACCATAATTCCCTATTTTGTCTTACATACATGGGGCTTCTGCCTGATCACTGATTGGATGATTTATAGATTCCTAAAAATGTCAACATATTATAATGAGAAAGTGAAAAGTCTGCATTAAAGCAAATACGCTTTAGTACATCCAAGTTCATTTTTCTTGTGCAGATAAATTATGGAAATAGGACAACTGCTACCCACCCCATTGACAAAATTTGGGATTTTAAAGCATAATTATTAGAAGGTATCGAATGCAGATTAATTTTGAAAGTAACATTTATTTTGCATCAAAAATGAAAAGTTAATTTTTATTTCTTTTCTATAAGAAGATACAGGAAAGATTATCCCATATAAACAAAGAAGCATACGCCTGCTCCAACCAATATAGTGTACTGGTTAGAGTGTTGAACAAGGACTTGGAAGGTGTAGGCTATCTTGTCCCCACTTGACCACGAAGCTCACTCGGTGACTTTGGGTCAGGCACTGACTCTCGGATGAGCTTAAGTCACAGGGTTGCTGTGGGGATAAGACTGAGAGCAGGGGGAGGACTGCGAAAGCACTTGGGTTTCTTGCAGAGGAAACAAGGCGGGTAACAAATGTAACAACAATTTAATGTTGATGAAACAAAATTCAGTAACTATATCATTTATAAAAAGCAAAAGCCAAAACTTTGCATAACTATAACCTACTGAAGGGAAAAAATGAGCTAACCCTTCCCTGACCACTCTTATGTCGCAACGTTATGTGCACTTGCCTGATAGTTTCACTGAACTGTATGGGATTTACTTTTGAGTAGGTATGAATAGGACTGTACTGTTAAATTACTAAACTAGAACTAAGCAAGTATCAATTCAAATTTTTCATTTTCTCAGTTATGGCATAATTCTTTCTAATATACAGGTTAATATTGTACAACTGACTTTCCTGCTCCTTTCACCACCTTCACATGTGACAGCTTTTCCATGACCATAAAATCTCACATTTTGCCTATCTGTGGATTACAGACTGGTATATAATCGCTTGTTTCCATTTCCCAGCTTAAAAACATTTGCTGCAAACAGGAACAGCACCAAAAGGATTGTAAACTTGCATAAAATACACATTTGTACAGAAGATCCTTTCGCTGAGGGGCTTTAAGAGTCATCCAAAGTTGCAGGTGGAACACAGAACAATGGCACTGACCAAGTTATGCTGGGGTGGCTGTTAGGCAACACCATATATGTGTCTTCTCATTTCAGCATCTCCTGCGTACTTGTTGCTATTCAATAAAGATGATGCTGGCTGGAGCAACCTGGGATCTGTAGGACTTCTTTCTGACTAAACACAAATGGGGTTGCACTCTAAGCTAACTAGCCATCTTGTCTGTCAGGCATGAAATTTGCAATTTGTACATATGCTTCAGGGAGATAATTCATGATTTTGCAATGAAAAATGCCAGAAAAATAAAAGTTGAATTCACTATAAAGGAAATTAGTTTATTTACAAATATTTGCAGCCACATTGATCCATTAAAATAAAAATTTTAAAAATCAAAATGCTGACAGGATCAAATTGTTATTAGGAGAACCAAACAACAAATTTACAAAACAGCCAGTAAACCTTTAGGGGTCTTATATTCAGGACGGAAGTTATGTCCAACAAAACAGCACCCAAAATTTTTGCACATGTGTTGCAACAGGACAGAAAAGCCCCAGTGTGATGATGGTGTAATCTCAGAAATACAGTAAATGATATTTCAAAATTAAAATAGGAAATTTTATTTCAAAAAACTATTTATGTAGTGGGATAGTGCTGTATTTGTGGGATGGGGCCTGTGTACATCTGTGTACCGTAATCTCCAGAAATTCTGTTTAGGCCCTGCCTAGATCCTGAGGCCTGGGAAGCCTTTCAGGAGCATCTTCTCCCACTCCCCCACCCACCGATCTCATTATGATGCTTATCCCTACTGATCCCCATGGCCAATAGGTTGCCATACTTTTCAGCTCCCCTTGGTTGTGTTTGGCCCTAGGAAATACCAGCAGGAATAAAAGAACTCTGAAATGTATAGCTTGTGAAGTGGCATGTCAGACCTGAAATAGTCAACTTGTGGCTTTCCAGATGCCTTGACCTACAACTGCCCTCATTCTTCACCATTGGCTAAGCTGACTAGGATTGACAAGGGTTGTAGACCAAACATTTGGAGGGCTACAAGTTGGCCATCCCTGTCATAAGGGCATCACGCCGCTCCCGGGCAAGCGAATGCAGGCAGACGCACGCGGCTGCGACCTTGACGGCAGCCAGCTCCACCGGCCAGCGCGGCCGCACGCGGCGCCGGAGAGCGCCGCCCGCCGGCCCAGGTGATCGGGCGTGCGCGGTGCGCGACGGGGCAGGTCTCAGAGGCGCCCTGCGGAGGCTTCCCAGGCCTCGACCAAAGGGGTCGCTGCCGTTTGGGGTGCTGTTCGGGGGGATGAGAGGGGGGCTGGGCTGGCCATGGACTCTTGTTGAAATAGGCTTGCCTACTGCTGATTCTCAGGGAAGAGGAAGGATCCCCTTTTTCTTCTTTTTCTTTTTTTCTTTTTATCGTTCTTTTTCTCCTCCTTCGGCCTACTTTATAATCTTACCCTGCTTTAATCAGTGCTTTGAGTCATTCCTGGCCATGTCGACGTTTATATATCCTGGGGAACCCACGGGGGCTGCTATTGGCGTGGTCACGGGCAATGGTCGTTACAACAATAGGGGCTTAACGTGTCCACGTAGAAGAAGGATGGACAGATGGCTGACACCTGTCCCTCCTTCTGATCCTGCCCCCAACCAGAGGGCGCCAGGTAGCCTTGTCAACCACCCCTCGGGTCTGACGGTGCTGCTGCTCAATGCCAGGTCGATCAATAATAAATCTTCCCTCATCCATGACTTGATTGTGGATGAGGGGGCCGACCTGGCTTGCGTAACGGAGACCTGGGCGGGAGAGGGAGGGGATGTTGCCCTCTCCCAATTGTGCCCTCCCGGGTATCTGGTTCAACACTGTTCACGCCCAGAAGGGAGGGGAGGGGGAGTCGCGTTGGTTTACAGAGCCTCCATCTCTCTCACGGGTCTTCCGGTCCCTTTGAGACCAGGGCTGGAGTGCCTCTACTCGGTGTTGGGCGAACGAGACAGATTGGGGATTCTATTGGTGTACCGTGCACCTTTCTGCCCAGCAGTCTCCCTATCTGAGCTGACAGAGACTGTCTCGGACCTGGTGTTGAGGACCCCCAGGATGTTGGTCCTGGGGGACTTCAATCTCCATGCCGAGTCTGGACTGACCGGGGCGGCTCAGGACTTCATGGCCTCTATGACGGCCATCGGCCTGTCTCAACATGTCATTGGCCCGACCCATGAACGTGGACACACTCTGGACCTGGTATTCACGACGGGGCAGGTAGAGGATGACCTGAGGGTGAAGAACTTATGTTTGACTCCCCTGTCATGGTCAGATCACCTCCTGGTGAGGTTTGTGCTCGAGAGCGGCCTCTCCCTCTATAAGAGTGTGGACCCGATTGTATGGGCCCGCCCCCGGAGCCGGATGGATCCGGATGGATTCCTGAAGGCCCTGGGGGAGTTTCCGGCTGACAAGACTGGTGCTCCTGTCGAGGCTCTGGTCGAAATGTGGAACGGAGAGATGACCAGGGCTGTGGACACGATCGCTCCTAAGAGTCCTCTCCCACCGGGCAGAGTCCGCTCTTCCCCTTGGTATACACCTGAATTACGGGCGATGAAGCGAGTTGGGAGACGGCTAGAGCGTAGGTCGAGGAAATCACGGGATGAATCTGACCGAACACACTTGAGAGCCCACTATCGGGCCTATGCTGTGGCGGTGAAGGCGGCGAAAAAGAAGTTTTTTCCCGCTTCCATTGCCTCCTCACAATGCCGTCCAGCGGAGCTTTTTCGAGTGGTGCAAGGCCTGGTTCGCCTGGGTCCTAAGGAAGATCCGATGCCACCCTCAAAGGCCCGCTGTGACAACTTCGCCAGGCATTTCAGGGAGAAAATCGCTCAGATTCGTCACGAGCTGGACTCCACTAATGAATCAGAGGTCTCTGAGGAGTCGCCAATGCCACCGTCTGGTCCAAAATTACTGGAGGAATTTCAATTATTGCGGCCCAATGATGTGGACAAGGTGCTTGGAAGAGTACGTCCCACCACTTGCCTATTGGATCCTTGCCCGTCTTGGTTAATAAATAACTCCAAGCACGGGATTGGGACCTGGATTTTGGAAGTGGTTAACGCTTCTCTGAGGGAGGGTCGAGTGCCTGCCCCTTTAAAGGAGGCGGTAATACGACCGGTCCTGAAGAAAGCGTCACTGGATCCAGAGATGGCCACTAACTATAGACCTGTGGCCAACATCCCGTTTCTGGGCAAGGTGTTGGAGCGAGTGGTGGCGGGACAACTCCAAGCACTCTTGGATGAAACTGATTATCTGGATCCTTTTCAGTCCGGCTTCAGACCCGGGTACAGTACTGAATCTGCCTTGGTCGCCCAGTACGACGACCTGTGCAGGGAGAAGGACAGGGGGAGTACATCCCTGTTGGTTCTTCTGGATCTCTCGGCGGCTTTTGATACCATCGACCATGGTATCCTTCTGGATAGACTTGCGGGATTGGGGGTTGGAGGCACTGCTTTGCAGTGGTTCCGCTCCTATCTCGACGGTCGATTCCAGAAGGTAGTGCTGGGGGACCATGTCTCTATGTCATGGCAGCTATGCCATGGGGTACCACAGGGCTCCATTCTATCCCCTCTGCTATTTAACATCTATATGAAACCGCTGGGAGAGGTCATCAGGAGGTGTGGGCTGCGGAATCATCAATACGCTGATGATACTCAGCTTTACCTCTCGTTCTCCACTAATCCAGGTGAGGCAGTGGCTGTGCTGAACCGGTGCTTGGCCGAGGTAAGGGAATGGATGAGGGCCAATAAACTGAAACTCAACCCAGACAAGACGGAGGTCCTGTTGGTTGGCGGATCGGGTTTCGGAGAGGGTGGATTTGACCTGGTCCTGAATGGTGCAACACTCCCTCTTAGGGATAAGGTCCGCAGCTTAGGAGTACTCCTCGACCCGGAGCTTTCTTTGGAAGCTCAGGTGACAGCGGTGGCGAGGAACGCCTTCCTTCAACTTCGGCTGATTAATCAGCTGCGCCCCTACCTGGAGTACGACTGCCTGGCGACAGTGACACACGCGCTGGTGACGTCCCACCTAGACTTCTGTAACGCACTTTACGTGGGGCTTCCCCTGAAGACAGTCCGAACACTTCAATTGGTTCAAAATAGAGCTGCCAGGCTGCTGACGGGGACGGGGCGTTATGCTCACATGACTCCAGTCCTCCGTCAGCTTCACTGGCTTCCCATTGAAGCCCGGGCCCAATTCAAGGTGTTGATTATGACCTACAAAGCCCTAAACGGCTTGGGTCCTGGCTACCTGAACGAGCGCTTACGTCCGTATATGCCCGACCGCCCTTTGAGATCTGCGGGAGAGTCCCTTCTCCGGGAACCCTCCATGAAAGAAATTAGGAGAGTAAGTACCCGGAGGAGGGCTTTCTCTGCGGTGGCGCCCAACCTATGGAATTCACTCCCCAAAGAGGTCCGCCTGGCACCGTCGTTACTGGTTTTTCGGCGCCAGGTAAAGACCTTTTTATTTAAACATCATTTCAATTGTTAAAACATATGATCTGGCCTGGGCAACTTCTTCTTCCTTCTCTTTCTCCTCCTATATTTTTATTTTATACTGATAATTTTAATTTTGTATTTGTAAATCAATGTATTTTTTGTATTTTTATATTTAATGGTAATTTATTATGTACTATTGTATTTCAATGTATTTTATCATGTTGTAAGCCGCCCCGAGGTTTCGGCAAGGGGCGGCATAGAAATGTTATAATAATAATAATAATAATAATAATATTTTTGCTTGGGGCAGCTGTTCTGTTCAGAGCACCACTATTTCTATTTCTACCTTCCTTCTGACAAGCACCACAAATCCCTTAAAATCTGGGCATCTCTTATAACTACAGGGAAATAGGTTTGCCTAAGGATCCTCATGAAATACACTTTCATCTCAGCTTTGGGCTAGTGGGAACCTGGACCACCTCATCTCAGTATCCACGCCCTGGTGGTTTCTGTTTGTTTGCTTGCTTGCTTGCTTGTTTAGCCTATCCACTAAATAATGGTCTTTGGGTAGATTTCCGTACAACCTGTAAAAAACTAAGATGGCATTTTATAGTAACTTTAAAGTATATAATACAGTATGAAATCATTAAAGAAATAAAATTCAATATAAGGGGGAGAACCAGCTCAGGAATAGATAGAACAGTCATTTTAACTTAGAACTAGGTCTTTAAAGTGCCTGGGAGAAAAGAAAGACCTTTGCATAGCAACATAGGTGCCTGGCTTACCTCTTCCATGAATTTATTCGATAAACTGGGTGCCACCACTTAAAAGGCCCTCTCTCTTGCAGGCACCTGTCTGAGTTTCCTTTGGCATAAGCAACCAGAAGAGGGCCTCTGCAGCTCGCCACATGTTGCTGAAGTGCAGCTCCCATCATCTCCCATTATTGGTTATGCTAGGTAGGGCTGATGGGAGTTGCAGTCCGGGAACCTCTGGGGAGGCATGTCATCCCCACCTCGAACATTTTAAGCTAGCAGTCGTCCAACTTCTGTCAGTGAATTCCACACATGAACTGCACGTTGTGTGGGGACGCATTTTCTTTCTATCGTCCTGTGAGGCATCACTGGGCAGAGAAAAGGAAGCAGACCGGGACATTGCCATTTACATGCTGCCCCCTCCAGTTACGGGAGAGGAAACGCCCTCGGGGCCAGATGCTGGGTTTCCTGAACGGCTGTCTCCTTGGGAAGCCGCACCGCTAAGGACGTCCCGCCTCGAGAGCGCAGCTCACCACAAAGGGGAGGAGGCGGCCGAGCGGTGGCTCTTCTCTCCTCCCCTCGCCAGCACGAACAAATGGGATATTCACGGAGAAGAGCAACTCCTCCAGGGGCAGCGTCATTTGCAAGCCCCTTTATAAAGGTGGCCCCCGACCAAAGCTCGCGCCGTCGCTGCTCAGGAGGCGTCAGCGCTGCCCGCGCGGAGGACTTGGAGAGCAGCATGAACGCGCCCGCCGCCTCGTGCTCCTTGGCCCTGGGACTCCTGCTGGTCGCTGCCGCCCAGCCCTCCAGCACCCGGCAGATGCAAAGACCCAGGTAACCCGCGCGCCCGCGGGGGACGAGCGCCGCGGCGCGCCTCGCGCTGCCTGCCTCGCGCCCGCTGCATCGCCTGTTACCACGACGGCGGCGCGCACGCCCCCAGCCTGCTCCCTGCCCGCTCAGACTGTCCCCGGGCGGACCGGCGCCGCGGGAACGCCGAGCCCAGTGTCCCCGGGCACAGGCTGAGCTTCCGCAGAGACCGTCCCTGGCCGCTCCCGCCCCGTCAAGCCCGGCTTGCCTGTCCCCCGTTGCCTTGCCCCACGCCTGGCGTGGCGAAGTCTCGGTGCGCGTTGCTCCGTCTCATACTGTGAAGAGTAAAACAGCAAGTCTTCTCTCGCAAGGACGGGCTGTGAAGAAGGGCGAGCAAAAATGAATCTAAGCGTAGTGGGTGGGCGCACCACCTCATCCTCTTAAAAGCTCCGGGTGGTTGCCTTGTGCCGGGATTCAGCCCTGGTTGTGTGGTTAACGGGGGACCGGGGTGGGGGCTCTGATTTGTGTGCAACTTTACTTGAGGATTTGTACACGCTTTCCTTTTATCCATGCGGGAAATGCAAAGCACCCCTAAAACGAAGCTTTCCATAAATTCTTCTTTCTCTGAGCTGATGTAAATGTATACCTGATTACAAACTCAACATCTTTGACTTAAATCTGTGACAATTGTAAATCCTACCTTGTCTAGAATGAATTTGATAGATGCATGTTTCTCTATGGCTTCCTATTCTGTTCAAATTCACTAGCGTATGGCACAAAAAGAGCAGGATGGTTCAGATGATGGACCATGTGTGAAAGTGGTGTAAACTTAAACAGGATGTTCAATCTAGATGAGATAATTCTGTTGATTAACTTAATCCCGTATGAATGAATCAAAACCTCTCCCTTTTAAATACCTATAATACATTCCACTTTTACCACATCCCAGCATATCAGTTCTGTGTTATATGGGTGAAAAATTCTTTTTTGCTTGTTGCAATCTTTTTCAAATGCACTTGTTGGATTAAGTGAATGAATACTCATGGCTTAGTAAGAGGTCAAGGGTGAGCAGAAGATCACGGTGAGAGAACAATCTGACAGTGGATCGCTGCTTGATACATGGGAAGCCACCTAGTGCATACTGATCGCTGCAGTTTTTGCAAAGAATGTTCCACTTACTCTGATCCTGCAAGGCAGATCTTGAATTCTTTAAACAAAGTTAATACTCAGGATTTTGAAATGCAAGTGAAGACAGAAGAAAGTTTTCAAGACTCCCCTCTCACATCTAAAGCAGGTGTCAGGGAGTCACAGGATTACACTGGCTAGCCTATCCATGACAGGGACACGCGCACCACGATAGTGACATATTTCCTATTGGCAACTGTTGCACCCAACATATTCCCTACTGCAGTTATCCGAAGACACCTTATGCTTATACCAGCGTGTGTGCAGCTTTCCTCTGAGAGGCAATCCTGTGCATGCTTGATGTTCTTTGAGCGCAGAGGGAGGAGTAGTATGAATGCACCTAGGCAAACAAGCGTAACCAGAGGCCTCTGGTTTCAGTATGCATTCCTGGATTCTGAGGCATTGTTCTCCAGATTAAACAATGACAGGGTTCCAGCAGCATGCTACTCCACATTTAAGGATTGTGAGTGGGGTATTGAAACATGGGTTATGTTGTCTGAACACAGCTGAGATAACAGACCGTGGTTGACAACCCACAGTTCACAGCTGAACAACAAACCCTGGGTTTTCTTGGTGGGTTGCTTACAGTTAATAAGCTGTTGCCCTAAGTATTGTGTCGGGTATTTTAGCCACCTTATTCTCTCTCATCTCCTGTTCCAAATTAAATAAATGGGGATGAAGCACTACTGAATTTTGCCTAGTGACTTTGTCATGGCTGCTACAACCATATGGTTCGGTCTCCTTTGCCTGCTAACACAGATGTTAACCTTATTTCTCTTTACTGCAGGTAAATTTTCCTTTTTCATTAACTAAATACATTGGCCTGCTTTGCACAAGCACAGGGCTGCTTGCTGAAGCTGCAGCTCATGTTGGCATGTACTTGGTGCATTTGCCTAATTACCCACCTAGATGCAGTTTGTTCTGTGGTCAGGTGTCATGGCTTGCTGAAAAGGGAAGCAACCTTCAAATAACCCTTTCTTAAAGCTTTACAGTTTATTTTATTTTCAGTCTGATTATTTAAATAGCTTAATTTTACCACCAATATTTTTCTTGGGTAGCTCTGTTTCCCATGAAGTTGTATAGCCATATACTCAAATTCCTCAGTAAGGATGGCATGTTTGCCAACTTTTCCTGTAGAATTTCAGTTAATGTGATTTAAAACTTTGAACTTAGTACCAGTGGCACAGAACATGGCTTAAGGCAATGTGGGTTACATTTTTTTTTTCTACTGAGGGCTGCATTCTCTTGCAAGTAATCTGTCAAGGGCCCCATATCCATGGTCAGTGGAGCTGCTTGGGCTGAGGGAGAAGGATTGTGATGTGGAAGAAAGTTCACTTGCTCCTTTCTGTGAGGCATCGAAAGGGATCAGTTCATTGCCACTTACTGCCTCTCCTCCCTGTGAACCAGTCCTCCCTGTGAATGTGAGAAGGGCAATGCCTTTGAATGGGGGAACGTTTTGTGTGAGTGTTTCTCTATAAAGAGCAAGGAGGATGCTCTAGCCATGCCCATTCCCCTCCCAGGACCTGCCCAGTAGTTGCTCTAACAACACTTCCTGCCATGTAGCCTCCAAGCAAGGGCCCACTAGCCCATCCTGTCCGTAGAGGGATGCCTCTGCACTGAACCATGCTTTAAGGTTTCATCCAAATGCAACAATAGTATTTGATGTGCTTAGAAAACATTGAAACAAAAAAATAACAGTATGAAGAAGACTGGAGGATTCCTGAGAGTCCCTTGGACTGCAAAGAGATCAAACCAGTCAATCTTAAAGGAAACCAACCCTGACTGCTCTTTAGAAGGCCAGATACTGAAGATGAAACTGAAATACTTTGGCCACCTAACAAGAAGGAACAACTCACTGGAGAAGACACTGATGCTGGGAACAATTGGCGGCAAAAGAAGAAGGGGACAACAGAGGTTGAGGTGGCTAGATGGAGTCACTGAGGTGGTGGGTGTGGGCTTGGAATCCACCCGATTCCAAGAGATGGTGGAGGACAGGAGAGCCTGGAGGAATATTGTCCATGGGGTCATGATGGGTCTGGCACGACTTTGCAACTAAACAACAACAACAATAACAGTATAGCAGCAGCAACATAAAAATATTTTCCTGTAACATGTTACCTGAACCAGCTGCAGAATCACCTTGGTGTAATGTGTGTATGTGCTTGTGCGTGATGGCCCTATGAAGTTCTGCCTGAAATCTAGCAACTCCCTTCACAGATGAAATATTCCCTTCTTTCGCAATGCTAGAGATCTAACTAATCCATAATAAGTTTGTATATCACAGATGTTAGCACTTTCAGGCAACATATTGTATTACATTTTAAATAGATACAGATATTTTAGTTGCTTTTTGCAGATGCTATGTACATTTTTAATAGTCTTCTGTCCAGGTTTTATAATACTAATAATAATACACTTGTTTTATTTTTATTTATTTATTTTGTATCCCAGGTCATTTAAATGTGGTGGAATTCTTATGGGAGCATCGGGGTATATTGGGAGTGAAGGATTTCCAGGAGTCTACCCTCCAAACAGCAAATGTACTTGGAAAATTACAGTAAGCACTTTTGGAAGCAGCAGACACATTGAAAAGAATAGCATGTGGTGCTTCTGCGTTACTGGTACTTTGAATTGTGTGGTGAATGCCTTGCCTATGACAATAAATTGGTAGCATATCAGTAATTTATCAGCAAGGGCAAAAATCTGGTAGAATCCAACTTATGTCCTAGTTAAAGTAAACCCAATGAAATGCATTGGACTTATGTTAGTCATCACTTCCACCCCACATCATAGCTTCTATTTATATCCATTAGTTTATTTTAAGTAGGCCTTATATAGGATTTTACCTATAGATCATGTCAACATCCTCAGTTGCAGAACAATTGTAACTTTATCCCCAATGAAAGTTTGATGGTTAACCTCAATAGACATTGGATCTTGCTTTAAATCAGAATCTGTTATGGAATCTAGACTTTAACACTAGTCCATGTGGGCTCCTTGGCTAGGATACATTAGCAGGCACTTTATTTTGCCTAAGAATTTAACATACAAGCTTCCTCTAGATCAGAATTGGTGAACTGGACTGATCTGTGGTCCTGGATTGCCTCCAGCACCAGCTGGGAGTGTCTGAGGATGTTGGGCTCAGATCCTCTCCTGAAATGCCACCTGTGCTATTACTTGGCCTCATTTTCAGTTTCTCTGTGCTAACTTTACCACTAAGTGTTGTGTGCTATGTTCATATCATCAACATAATCATCATAGGCAGGAAACAAGCAAAATGTAATGGCTATAACAGCAGTAGGTGAGTAGCCACACTTTAGTAATAAATGGGTTTTAGAGGAAAATAGAAGTTTTGTGACTGATATATTACTCATGAAGTTGGATGGGAAGTTTTGTGACTGATATATTACTCATGAAGTTGGATGGAGATGCTATATTACTGTCAAAAGATCCATTCTTGTATACCTCTAGGTACAGAAGCGTTGTGTCCTTAAAGACAGCCTAAACATAATATTAAATAAATCATGAAATCTGGTCATTTGATGCATTATATTACAGCCTAGATTAGAAAACTTATGAGCTGTGGACTCGCCACAGCTGTTAGTTATTCTGTCTCTTGTATAGCAATTTGTAGTGCTCCAAAACACAAAGCATCACATACCAGTGGTTTTAAAAGAATTCTCTTCTTGACAGTCCTTAGTGATTTAGGGTGAGTGGTCTAAGAACATTTGGTACAGACCGTATGTAAGTATATAATATTAAAATAGCATTCTAGACTGCCATGGTCCTTTAAATGCATACGTTTCATATGTTCTGTAGCTGAAGTACATTAAAAGACGGGTGACAAAAAGTATGTTTTGAAGACTCTTCCCTATAGCAACTGCAATAACTTCCCTTACCAGAAAAAACTCACAGCATATTGAGCACTGCTTAACAAAGCGTGGAGAAGAAAGGCTGTAAGTGGTAAAACAGTGGCAGAGCTACATATCTGTTAGCTGTCCAGGTACAGTTATGAATAGAACTGTAGCTGCAGGTTGGGAACTGGGTGTAGGAATTAGCTTCAGCTTTATCAGGGGAAATGTGTAGCAGGAGGAGCCTTGATGCCTGTGAAAGAAGAGAGCTGATATATATACACACACAATATTCAGTTGACTGGCATAGGTCTGCCCATACTCCAGACATCTGAGCATGGGTGGATGGGAAGGAAACTATTGCTGTCAAGTACAGAGACAGAACAAGAAATGCGTTGAATTAATCCACTGAACTAAGATGTTATCCTCTCAACTCAAATGAGCACAGAAGCAGAACCTGAATAGCTAGATTCAACATCAATAATTTAGTTTCTGATCATTTGGGAGGTTTGCAAACACAGTTATTTTTTCTTTTCTTGCTGAGACAGTGGTGTAAGTAAATATTTGTGTGGGAAAATATTACCACAAAAATTGTGGAGCACTACCACACTCTAAACTCTTCTATATATACGGTAATAGCATTTTTGGAACTAAGCCAACATCTGTCCAGGCAAATTTTCCATTCAAAGAATGTGACAGGATTTGGCTTTCTGAAAAAGTATTGCAGCCTTTGGATGGGGGTGGGGGTCATACCTATGGTTTTTCTTTCTTCAAATTGCAAAGGATAGGAAAGAGCTGCATGTTGCAAATTAGGAGTGCCCACAATTTTGGCTCTGTCGCGGTTCTGCAAATCATATCTGTTACCCTCACAATTCCATAGGATTAAGTGTGAGTTAGTTAGTTCAAAAGTAGATTTTCTCAACTTTGGTGCATATACACAGTCTGAGCTGCAAAATGTAAAATGGTCAGTCCTCATTTCTATACATGCAATTTATTGTTCATGCTACCATCTTAGTCTCCCTTGCCATCTATGCATGATGGTCATCTTTAGAACTCTTATAGTAAAGCATGTCTTTAGTTTTAAAGTGGCTTTAGCCTCAAAATGTTTGCGACTACCCATAATCTCTGAACTCATCCAGTGGAGGGCAGAAGGAGCCTGGAGGCCATCTAAGGTTTTTCCTGCAGTGCACAAGGAGGATACATCATAGCCTAGTGCGATGTGCCACCTGAAACACGCATTAAATTCTGTGTGTTTTTGCAAGCACAGAGCCACAGCCAGCACGGTTCTTTCCATGCCAGCTGCCAGGTTAGACAGAGGGCACTCCAAGTTCGAATTTCTAATTCTGACCTCAGGATGCATTTTTGAGGTGGGAATTTTATGGTCTTCTAGACTCTGTCTAGTAGCTATAACCCTAACAGATCTAAAAAGCAGTGAGCAAGAATGAGTTTAAAAAACCAGGATTTTGAAATAAATTGGCATTCTCCACATATTCTTGCATTTTACTATTCCTTGGGCATCTTCCTTCATGCAGAAGCCAGACTTTCCAATTCAAGGCTGTTCCTGGAATCTTAGCCATGCAACTAGGAAAAGAAAAGGTTAAGTTATAATGATCCACTGCAGTCATCAGATCTGCAACATCCATGTACTGGTGGTCAGGGCTAGTTATGAATACAAGAATATGCTCTATTTTAGAACACCACCAGCTTTGAAGATGCTTGGAGTGTCTAGTGAAAATTTCCATGAGAAGAGAAACCAAGAACATTGAATTTCTTGTAAGAGTGGACAGGCCACAATAATGAAGCTTATTAGACGGTGAAACATCTCTCCCAAGAAAAGATTAGATTAAACCTGGGAGATGTGGAAGTCCCCTGGCTAGTGCTCTTGGGGTGGATTAATATCTTCAAATATTCATGCATACATATGTTTTCCTTTTCCAAAGAAAGCATCCCAAGAAGATTTCAACACTGAATTAATACCCAGTACTTTGTCCTTTGTTGTGTAGATCTGTATGAATTATGATGAATCTGTGGTCTGCAAGGAAGAGGAAAAGTCAAACTTACAGTTTGACTGCAGTTCCAGAGCCCAGCAGTTGTCATGTGTTGCTCTTTGGGGAGTACTGATTGCTTGTAACTGAACTTCTTTGGAATAATCAGATTCACATGAGGATAAAATTATACTCATGCTTTAAGCTTTCCAGAATTATATTAGAATAAACCTTCTGGCTGCAGCCCTTCATGCCCCCTCCTGTTGAGGACCTTCTGCAGAAGCATTGGAGGCAGCACAAGGGACTACTGCCAGAAGAAAGGGAAAAAAGGGCAGTTGTTCCAGTTTGCACATTGAAGCACTTTCTGCTCATACAGAGATTTTGGAACCCCCAGTTATGGGTATCGATTTCATGTAACTTAAAGTAGCAAATGCCTGAACTAAGGATGAGTTTATATCCAACATATAAATATCTACTCACCTGGTTGTTAGAATCATAAAAACATAGAAACAGAGTGAGTCAGAAGGGGCGTCCTGGACCATCTAGTCTGACCCCTGGCTCCAGCCAGTTCCACTCATGGCATGCCTACCATGTGCATGTCCAGACTATCCTTGAGCACCCTCACCGATGGGGCTATAAATGCTGAAATGAATGAATGAATGAATGAATGAATGAATGAATGAATGAATGAATGATCAGCAGAGAAACTTGATTCTTTTTCATGCTTTCCCTATGACTAATCTAGGCAACTGGTAAAACCTAGTAGGGGTTATCTGAGTATTAATCTACATTACATTGGTTGAAGCAGCAGTAGCACACATCTGGCCTAGCCATGAATGTATTGAGACATCATCCTAAACCATGATTCATTAGGCAATTCATTAATGTATAAGAAGTAACATTTACACCAAAAGGGCAATTTACACATGATAAAATATTAAGCTCTAGTATTCTTTCTCTTTACAGGTTCCTGAAGGAAAAGTGGTTGTTCTTTCCTTTAGATTCATAGATTTGGAAAGTGATAATTTGTGCAGATATGATTTTGTGGATGTGTACAATGGCCACACAAATGGACAGCGCCTTGGCAGGTTCTGTGGCACATTGAGACCAGGTGCTCTTGTGGCCAACAGCAATAAAATGTTGGTGCAAATGATTTCAGATGCCAATACAGCTGGAAATGGCTTCGTTGCAAAGTTTTCTGCAGCAGAACCACATGAAAGAGGTATTTTGCAAGTTCTTGAAGGTTACAGGAGTAGATATGCTAAGATCCATACTTTCACATAAAATTATTTGTAAACCAAGGGGATTATTTTGCTGGGCAACCCCAAAGAGTATACTGCCAAAAGCAACAGTATACTCTTGCACAAAATTCTTGCCCCAAGAAAATTATGATTTGGCAGGGACTACTGTATGAATTATCTATGGGTTTGGGGAATCTAACTACGAAGAACTATGTTTTTCTTTTTCTTTTTTTGGCCTAGCATTATGCTGTATATTTGCAGGAGACCAGTATTGTGGTGGACGACTAAATAAGCCTTCTGGATCCTTTAAAACTCCCAATTGGCCTGATCGAGATTACCCTGCAGGAGTGACCTGTTCGTGGCACATTGTAGCTCCAAAAAATCAGGTAAGCCGTGTTCAAATATGTGATCTCAGCCTTAATTTATCTTCCCGTCTGTGTGCAAAATCCACCTGTAATTTCCAGCTCTTTCAACCCTGCTCCAGCTGTGCCATCCCAATGAAGTTTCCAAGATCCACCTATCCTCTAACTACTTCCAGGCAGCTGCCATCAGCTCCATCCCACCTCATAGTTGCAGTCCAGCTTAGAGCTTCTAGCTTGACCTGTAACTGGGCTGAAAAGACAGTGGCTAATTCCACTTAGCTATATCTATGAAAATGGACACTCTGAAGATAACCCTGCCCACTAATTCACAAATCATTGGCTGTGTATTATACTTGTTACTGAGTTGCTCAGGTGGCAGGAAAAAAATATATTTTTACATTACATTTAGATCTCACCTTTTTTCCTCCTGCAAGGAACCCAGTGCAGCTTATATAATCCCTCTCTGCTCTTCTCCATTTTATCCTTACAACAAACATACAAAGGAGGTCAGGCTGAGGCTTAATGTCTCCCTCGAAGCCACCTAGAGAGCGTCATGGTTCAGTGAGGATTAGAACCCACATCTCCCAAGTCCAAATCTCAAATCACTACTTCACACTGGCTATCAGTGTGGTATCAGTAGCAGCATCAATGTAGTACTATGAGCAAAATTTTATTCTGTGAGGTAAGCTAGGCTGAGAATTAGTGACTAGCCCAAAGTCATCCAATGAGCTCCATGGCTGAGTGGGGACTAGAACCCAGAAGATCTCCCATGTCCCAGTCCACTACCTCACTCTGGCCTTTAGCATGATATTAGTAGTAGCATAATGGATTTGCATTCCATGGAAGACCTCGTTACAATTTCTTCTCCACTGCTGTAACATCTGCAAGCTCCCCTGTGATGAGTGTTCATATTCTCATAAAAAGTTTAGCTTTCAGTACATATTTTTGGGCTGAGTGTTATTTATATAGTTCTGGTACTTATGGGCAAACCCTATTTTTATCAGAAGTCTGATTCACAAAACGAACAGTTAGGATGAAGTTTCAGAAAAGAATGGCTGCTTTCTAAATGAATGGAGTGAAAATTTATTTTCTTTTTAAGGTTCAGTTATAAATCCCTGACACAGATATATTCTCCCATAGACACTATGTTCTGTGTTCATTTCCCACTATTTTTCCATGATTTTACTGTATTGTCAGCAGTCTGTTTTTTGTGAATATTATTGTCTGTTCACCTATGTTAATTCATGCTTTAAAGCAGAAGATTTCATGGAAAGAAGAGTTAGAAGAATTTTCTTGAAAGACAGGAAATCAAAAAGTAAAAGATTTTTCCTGTTACATTTAGTACAATACAAAGAGATTTTTTCAGTGCTTACTTTCTCTATCTGATTTAAACCAAGCAGAGGTACTTTTTCCACTTGGCAGCTGTTATTAAACTCTTTAAGTCTCCTTTGCTCTTTCCACCTTCAGTTTTGATGTCATAATCTACTTGCTCATGCTAGTGTTTATCCTAGTATTGAGCATTTTACCATTTCATTTCTTGGGAGTGAAACTAGTGTGCTTCATTTCATATCCATTTGTCAGTCCTAGTTACCAGTTCTACTAACACATCTTTTCATGCTATGACAGGGTACTCAATCTTTCCTCTGTCTTTTTTTCCCTGTTGTTGTCACCTAGGTTTCTGGTCCATAAACTATAGTATGGCAGTGATTGAAATACCTTCAAGCATATTTGGTAGGTTGGTTGCTTTTCATATCTACATTTAAATTTCTGAAACCTTTTCCATGCCACTTTGAGTTGCCTTTTAATCTGCTTCTCATGACCATAATCCTCCAAATGAAGGGATTCACCAAGATGAATATATTCTTCTGATCCTTAATTTACCCCTCTCCTGCACTCACTTCCATCCTTGAATTGATCGGGATAACATTTTCTTGAACTTGGGGCTGTTCATCAGCTTAGTCTTTTCCTGTATTCATCTTTAATCCACATTCCTTGCTTTCTATGTATAGATCATTTCACTGTTTATGAATAGCAAGTGATTTAATTGAACATGAAAAACTGCAAAGCACTTGATTGCTCTTTTCTATTTCCAAATGAGCCTGAAAATCTTTTCCAGCTCTCAGTGAATTATATCATATCATCAGTGTGTTCTTTCTCCTCTTGGGTACTTATTCTCAAGTAAGTGTTGCCTATAAGTTGCTTTATAAGTCTTTATTAGTGGCTTTTAATTCTAGTAACACTTCCCGGGAAGAAATATATTTACCAATGAATCAAGCTCTTTTGTTATCTCACCAACAACTTTTATTGCTCTTTTGTTTCATGTGGATAACTTCAAACTGTGAAATGAACCAACAGAAATGTTGACTTCAATAGCCTGCTCTGATTTATTGTCCATTCAGGGTTCTGCCTTTCTATTATAGCCATTATAAAGTATGTGTATATCGATGTGTATGCAGGGATGGAGGGCATTTTATTCTTAGCATGACAAACACAAGTTGGTTCTTAAGCATCACAGCACTTGCACCCTTCCAACTGATGGAGTGTGGCCTTAACACAGAGATATCACTCTTGCTCACTTTTCATTTTTCTTTTTAAAGAACAAAAATTAATCATCATGGGACATTGCAGCGCACCACCATAATACAGTGGTGGTGGAGGGAGTACATAGAATTCAGATTAGGAAAAGTGTAATTAAATGCTGTGGCATTGTTGTGGGCAAGCTCTGTTGCTTGGTTACAGCCTACAGATGAACATGTTATGGTACATTTGTACTGCCCCTGTTTTCTTTGTATTTCATCTTCAAGCAAGGTTTTGTGTCATGTGAGACAGTGATAATAGTGCCAGATAGTCAAGGAACTTAACTATCTGAACTATTTTTTCCACGGATTAAAGCAGGGGAAAGTGTTGCTCTGTTCATCTTGTCACCAAATGTATAATGACGGCTTTTTGTTCTCTTTACCTTCAGTAGGCAGGCACTAAATCCAGCTACTTCCTTGGTTATCTTCAGTGCCCTGCCTTTTCATGAATACGCACAGAAACCAACAGGCATTCACAGTGTCTTACAAACCAGCAATCAAGTGACCTCTTTTGTATTCTGGCAGAGGTATATGTAGACAATGGCTGGGTTCACACAACACTTCAGCTTCTCTGCCTGACAAAGATCCTGCTCAGCAGGGGTTCTGTGCCTTCTCCTCCCTCCTCTTCCCTTCTCCCCCACCCTGCCTCCACCACAGTCCTCCTCCAGTAACTTGGGGGAGACCGCAAGAGCACTGAGATGTCCCCTGAGCGCTGGCAAGCTGTTTAGCAGTGGCTGCACATTGATTTTGTTTTTTTTATTTCTTTTTTTTAAATGCCTCTGTGTTATGCACCCTTAGGAAAGTGAGCCAGTCCAGGACAACATTTACATTTCCCCACCACCACCGAGCCTAAACATTTTGTTGCAAAGGGTACTTTTCACACACTAAACTATGGCTAATCTTAATTATGGGTAGTAAAAACAAGGCAGTTTATAAATTATGAAGTTGGCTTGTTTGACTAATTATGATGAAGACTGGCCATTTGTTTAGGATCAGACAATGTGGAGAACTGTAGCTGATCAAAAATGGGAGCAAAATTTGCATAATTGCTCCTTAGGCTACACCAGAGAGTGGCAGAACCTGACTTGCTTAAGTTTGCTCTTATAACACTAAGCAATGCTTTAGTGTTACTTCTGAACCAGCCCATTATGTTATCGTTTATCTTCTGTGTGGCTTGCAGTTTAAACACTGACCAAGTTCACATGACATGGCAACCCATCATGGATAAATAGCCACTGTGGGTTGTCCTGTAACATGAATTTGACCGGCTGCCTGCAGAGTGGCTTGCTTTGGGGCAGCAAACCATCTTGACACCCGATGGCTTATTGTAGGGTACTTGAATTCACAGTGAGTTTTCATTTAGCTTAGGTTGCTTTTATGTGGGAGTGTCATAACTCTACTGAACTGAAGCAAAAATATTAATGCAGCCCAAAATAAATGAGCAATGCTGTCTCTTAATTTTTCTTATTATGTTACATGCAAAGAGTACAACTGATGCGGAAAGACATAAAATAATATATGATCAGATTCACATGCTTTAACATATTCAGAAGTGGATCATAGCAAGCCTTCTGGCTGCAGCCCTCATGCCCCTCCTGTTCATGAAATTTGGGGACCTTCTGCAAAAACATTTGATGTAGTGCAAGGGAATGCTGCCAGAAGAAAAAATGGGCATTCATTCCAATATGCACACTGAAGCACTTTCTGTTCACATACAGAGCTCTTTGGACCCCAGTTATGGGTATCTATTTCATATAATTTAAAGTAGCAAATGCCAGACTTGAGGATATGTTTACACCCAGCATCTAAATAGCTACTCACCTGCTTGTTAAAGTCAAACAGGGATAGCCTCTAAATTCCCTAAAAGTAGGGAATCTTCTGTAAAATGGTTCTTTTCATGCTGTCAATATACTGCAAAAAACTAATGCAGACAACTCATAAGAATTAGTAGTGACAACTAATTATTGAGGACTTGTTTGATCTACCCTACATTGGATGAAACATCGGTAGCACACATATGGCCTGCTTCGTATCCTCTGCGTTTGTAACCATGAGCCCATCAGACATAATGCTAAACCAAGCTGCATTAAGCTTAATTGTGGTTTATTTGAATGTCTGAACTCACCCTGCACAAATAACTATGGTTTGTAGCCAGCAAACTACAGTCTAAAACAATTGTTTGAAGTTGGTTTGTGATTTTCATCTTTTGTTACTCATTCTAAGGTCTAAACATAAGCATACAGCAACAGGACCAATGGGTGCCCTTATCCTTATTTGTTCCGTCCTGAGACTTATGTGATAGGAGAGTATAGAAAGGCATTTAATAAATAAACAAACAATAGATATCCTTTATTATCCTTATTTATTCCTTTAATGAGGATTTTTTTAAAGTCAGGTCTTTAGCAGGTACACATTTAAAGCTGCCTGAAATGTGGAAAAGTCATCTGTTGGGCATGTGTAGCTTATTTACAGGGTAGGTTGTCAAGCTGTGTGAACTTGCTCAAGGAAAGAATGATATATTCTGACAAATTACTTTTATCTGTACAACCATGGAAATAATTCCAAAGCGTATTCTAAAACCTACCCTAATCATGAATCATTCCCTCAGAACTGGCCATTAATTCCTAGGAAAGTTGCTGGCCATGCTTTAATTTTGCTTTGGCATATACACCTAATTCATTAAAACAGATATTTATTTCAATGATTTGGTTGTGTTTAAATGGTAATAGTTTGTAATGGTGTTCTCGAACCTTTAGTAGAATGTTTTCAAACTGCTTCCTATTAATAATCTTGTTTTCATATTCTTTATGACTACTAAGGGTATAAGGGACCTCCTGACATTGTCTGGAAGGGCGTAGGATTCTGTGTAGTCCCAGTTCCAAGATCCTGCACTCTTGGAGCTGGAACTTTGAAGGCCAAACTTCTACCCCACCCATTTCATCTGGCATGGAAGAACTATACTTCTCCAGCCCATTGGTCACAACTGGCCTTGGAGGAGAAAAAAAGGAGCATGCAGGAGTGAAGAGAGGAGGAAACTGAGGCTGCAGATTTCTGCTGATTCCCATTGGTACCCCAGCCTCTTTGCCTCTTCTCCTCTGGTGCTAATTCTGGATAACCAAAAATACAGGGTGTGAAGTGTGGTAGCAACAGAAATTGCCACTGCCACACCTGCAGGTTCAACAACTTGCATACATTTGCCGTGGAGAGAAAGAATTGCGCCTAAAATTTGTAGGTATTTTAAATAACCAATTAGTGCTTTCGCTTACTGCGCAGTATTGAACACATTCATTTGAATTCTGAAAAGGACATGCTCATTCGTTTACTCGTTCTCTTTCAAGGCCAATAGCTGTGTGTACTGCACTTCACAAAATTATTTAGGATTTTTTAAATGGTTTTGGGAAGAAGATTAAATATAATGGCCGGAGAGGATAACTGGTGATAGGTGGTTTAAACTTGTTTGGAAAAGAAAAATACTATGAAATGTTTTAATTTTGAAGAAATATATTCCTATGAATTGCCTGGAGGAATGTTGTCCATGGGGCCGCAATGGGTCGGACACGACTTCGCAACTAACAACAACAACAACATTCATATGAATAATTAACTATAGAATGTTTTCATTAGATTCTAATCCTTTTCCTACAGCTAATAGAGTTAAACTTTGAAAAATTTGATGTGGAGAGAGATAACTACTGCAGATATGACTATGTGGCGGTGTTTAATGGTGGCGAGATTAATGATGCTAGGAGAATTGGGAAATACTGTGGAGACAGTCCACCAGCGTAAGTAATGGTATTAGTTTTACTTAAATAGCTATGTTTTAAAACCTTCTGAAAAGAGGGGGGAATGCACGGGCGTTATTGTTCCTTATGCACCACCTTATTCATTCTCTTGTGCTTTTATAACTGATTTGTCTTAATTGTAGAACAACTGTAGCTTCAAATCTGAATAACAAACTATAGTTTCGTTATACTGATAAATACCCAATCTGGCTATAAAACTGTACTTATCTTCCATGTGAGGAAGGTGGAAAAAAATGAGAGGCTTGTTGTGTGCCATGATGATGTATGGAAAATGAACTGGGTCCATAGCATAAGTAGGCCTTTGCTTGCATTTCTTGCTGTTTGGCACTCATGGGTTTTAGTTCATGAACCCAGCAAATTAAAAATTGAGACTTTTTATCCATTTCTATAACCTGCCAAGACAGTCATTTTAGCTAATGGGTGGGCTAGAAGTTTAATAATAATAATCAATTAATGACAAAAGTAGTAGTTTCTAATGTAGAGACAATCTGGATAACACAGTAATTTTACACAGACAGCAGGTAAGAAAATACATTCAGAAGATATCCGAGAACTTGCATCTTTACCTGTATTGTGCTATGCTGGCTGGATTGCATTGGTTGGGTTGCATGCAGATCTAGAACATTTTAGTGCTTATTTACTTATTATCTCCACTCATCTCCACCACTTTCTGTGCATGTCTGTCAACTTAGCAACCTGTAGTGCATCCTTTACTGAGCAATGCTTGTGAAAGACCCTCTTTCTCCGAGCTGTGACTTATTTTCTCCAATGTTAGTTGAACCGTTCCCCTCCCAAGCCAGTAACCAGGCAGATCCTGTCTGCCTTCCTTGACATTTGAGCACCAGGGAACAGTGGGATTGTACTCAGGCTATATGAGGAAGTTATTGCAGTTTGCTTTTGATCAGTTTGCTTATGCCAAGTTTACACCTTATAGGCAAGAAAGCATATAAGGAAAGATCAGGAAGGAGATAGATTTGTGAACATTAAAGGCTTGGCTGAAACAGCTAGAGCACAATCCAATTGGGGTGCTTGTATCCTTCCAGACTTGGGGGAATACAGGCATCCTATTGAGGGCAGAAAGAGCATGGAGGTGAAGGTCATCTTTGTGCTTCTCCTGCCCTGCAACTCAGCTAGATGGCTGATTTTGGCAGCAGGAAGGAGGCTGAGTGCTGCCAGGATACATCTTATCTTGCTGGTACTCTTCTGCTTTCCTCCCTGCTTCCTAAACTTATCTTTGAAGTCACACTTGCAACCTCAGAAAGGCAGCTGGTGCAATTCTTTCCATATCAGCTGTGGGTTGCACAGTAAAGGCACTCTAAATTTGGAGACCAGTCTACAAGGTCAGAGTGTTTTTTCAATCTCAAAGCTGAGTCTCCAAAAATTTGATGGCTATGGTAAATGCGTCTAGTAGCTATTATATAGCACCACCAGACAGTCCATTCATTTAGAAAAAAATTGATCAATTAATATGGCTACAGGCAGTTCCTGGGTTATGAATGAGTTCTGTTCCTGAGAAAAAGTTGAATCTGTATGCAAGTTGGGTCACATATAGTTGACCCTCCACATTCACAGGGGTTAGGGGCACAGATTCCCTATGAAAATGGAAAAACCACAAATATTTGCAGCCTCCCCTTGCCCAACCTCACCCTTGCCTCCTCTTTGCATCAGGGAAATGCTGAATAGATTTCCCTCTCTGGATGGGCAGGGCAGGAAGGCATGCTTTGGAGGACCCCCTCTCTCCCCTCACGCTCTCTCTCACTCTATGGTGATGATGATTTTCCATAACTCAGGGGACTGCCTGTATTTTTAATAAAAGTACTTATAAAAATAAAGATGGCTTGCACTGTCTTAGAAATCACATTTTTTTTCACACACATAAGCGGGAATACCAGAGAAGCACCTGCTGTTATATTTTAACAAATTGCAATTATAACGGGATAAAAACTAACATGCATAACAAAAAATCATATCCATTCAGCATGATCATTTAAAACAATGTTAATAAAAAGGAAAGAAAAACAAGGTGCAATGCTTCTCTTTGCATATTCTAGGAGTAATGTACATAAAAACTAGCCATTGTGTACATCTACAACACTTTATGGAAAATGTGCATATAATCTGTTGATGAAGATAGAATTGCACACATTCTGCTGACAGTATGTCTAATGTTCAGCAGGCCATAGAGAAAGCACTTATCTCTACATTTTGCACATTCTCTGACCCTTGTGTACTCTGTCTGCAAGTCATAGCACAGAATTTTCACAAATGACTTAATTTCTAAGATTAATCGCAATGATTACTTCTACACACTGGTGCCATCTGGCTGTCAAGTTGGTTAAACTGAAAATAAAGTTCATTTCTGGGATTATGGAAAACAAGAGATCTCTCAATGGGTTTGAAGATCAGCTGGGTTTTTCCTTTCTCTGTTGTCAGTTTCCGGCCTACACTTTATTTATTTATTTATTTATTTATAACATTTTTTATGCCACCCCCATCACAGAAAGCCTCAGGGCAGCTTACAAAGCAGGATAAAACAAACATAGAATAAACATTAAAAATTTGGAGCATCTCGGCTGTATCATAAAACCAATAAATAAAAACAACAGTTAACAATTAAAATATCGTTTATATAAAAAGGTCTTGGCCTGGCACCGAAAAGCAAATAATGACGCGCCAGGCAGATCTCTCTGGGAAGCGCATGCCATAGGTGGGGCGCCACCGCAGAGAAGGCCCTCCTCCGGGTACTCACCCTCCTAACATCCTTCACAGAGGGCTCCCGGAGAAGGGCCTCCCCCGCCGATCTCAGGGCAGGAGGGCATATGTGGACGCAAGCGCTCCTTTAGATAACCAGGTGCCAAGCTGTTGAGGGCTTTATAGGTGATAACCAACACCTTGAATTGGGCCCGGACTTCAATGGGGAGCCAGTGAAGCTGACGGAGGACTGGGGTTATATGAGAACAATGCCCAGTCCCCATCAGCAACCTGGCAGCACTATTTTGCACCAATTGAAGTATCTGGACCATCTTCAAGTGCAGCCCCACGTAGAGCACGTTACAGAAATCTAATCGGGAAGTTACCAATGTGTGTGTCACAATCGCCAGGCAATCATTCTCCAGGTAGGGACGCAGCTGATGGATCAGCCGAAGGATGGATGGATCTGCTACACATGCAGCAGAAGGAGCTGGCAGAGTACAAAATGAGCTGCATCCTTACAGAATGTGGTGTCAAATACATGATTAGATATAGAGGCCACCTACACTTGTTGTCCTTTTCATCGAGAGTTTTTGAGAGCTGTAGTGACAAAGATGCTAAACAGGCTCTCTAGAAATCACTAGACTCTTCTGCCAAAAATTATGCTAAATTGTCACTGATGTTCCTATGGGAGACATTAGGAATCATTGAAGCTACACTTTCTATTATGTCTGACCCTTAAGACCCTGCAAATGGCTGCAGTACTATGCATTCTTGCTGCACTTTTTTAGAAAAGGGAAGGGGACATCACAAGCCAGACCAAAGCCACTGTGAAATCAAGGATGATAGGATTTAGGCTTCACTGGGGTTTCCAGTATCTTTTAACTTGATTTCTTTAATTTTCAGTTACTAGTTTTGTTTGAATTGCTAACACAAATTCATAAAGACATGGCTTGATGAAGTTCTACAACTGGAGTAATCCTATATTAAATCTGAAATCTATCCATAAATCTAAAAAGTTTCATTAAATGTTTTTAATTTTGTAGATTCAGTTTAAGACATAAGTGGGCTACTGCATGTGTATTATGCAATGGTCCATTTTAGAACTTCTTGTTTTCTCAACGTATTTGAATGTTACTGTTCTCCTGAGAGTCTAAGTAAATATTTGGGTGGAGAAAGATTTCTTCAGGAGTTGTGCAGCTTATTTCAGTATGAACATTCATCCAAGTAAATACTTAGTCACAAGGATCTGTATGTTCTATATGGAAAAAAAATCACATTGACAAAGGGTGGCCTAGACTTCCGTTTAAATATTGCTATAAATATTTACAAATATGGCATGTTTTATACTATGATGCAAAATCTATTGGTTGTACATTATTTTCTTTTAGACCTATTACTTCTGAGAGGAATGAGTTGCTAGTTCAGTTTTTATCTGATTTAAGTTTAACTGCTGATGGCTTTATCGGTCACTACAAATTCAGACCCAAAAGGATACCCACAACCACATCACCAACCACTGCTAGAACTCTCCCTGCCACTACAAGTGAGTATGAAGTTCTCATTTTAACAGCACTGAAGAAGAAGAGAGAGCTTCAGTGTTATCATTTTACCTCTGTTACCATTTTCTTCTCTATTATAATCCTACTGTAATTAAAAGACTGGAAAAAGATTTGCTTGGATTAATATTAGTGGCAAGACCTTCTGGACTGCAGGAATGGAATGATATCAGTATAGCCTGAAATATTACAATGTTGTGAACACTACATAGTCTTACATGCAAGATACCACGCATAGATTTTCAGAAACAGAATCAGCAGAGGGAGATGTCTTATGATGGGGTTGCTCAGAGGTTCTGGGACCCCAGCAAGACTATGGATCCTTTTTATACAAGCTCTTCCCTGTTTTTGTTCCAAATGATAACCATGAGACATTCTTATGTTCACCATTGGCTCTGGAATTCCACCTTTTCATTAGTCAGGATTTTTCCCTCCATTTAATTACAGTGCATAGATTACTCCCAAGGGTCTCCATGAAATTGAGGCTTGATCTGTGCCACACATGGCATGGCTCTTTTAGAGCTACACTTTGTACAGAATGTGACAAATTAACAAGAATACATCACACCAGTATGTCAATAGAATATTGGTTTGTTTGAAGTGTGCTTTGTCAGGGCTGCTTTGAGTTATTACTTCGAGTATATTAGTTCTTTCTGTATGATGGGGGAGAAAATGAAAGCCATTTTTAGCCAACATCTGAAATACTTAAACTGTCTTCACAACTCTATCTTGGAACAGCCTTGAAGCCGACAGTTGCCCTGTGCCAGCAAAAATGCCGAAGGAGTGGAACTCTTGAGAGCAATTACTGTTCAAGTAACTTTGGTAAGAGTAGCAAAGTATTTTTTTTTCTTCAAACTGGTGATTTAGGGATATATGTTTAATTTCAGGGAAGGGTCAGAGCATTTATTTGTAGCTACCATTAGAGCACAAGGAAATTCTTTCAGATCATAGTACCTACATACTGGTGTCTGTGACTCAGTTATATTCCTTGAGATGTTTTGAAGAGAAGACAGTATGAATGTGTGTCAGAAAAAAAGTGTTCCAGTCTAAACACAAATGACCAAACAGAAGGAGAACTGTTGCTCTATGAAAGTGTTGATTCAGTGACGATGCTGGCATGTTGTCTTCTTGGAACAGCCAGTATTTCTTACTTACAGTGATAAGTTTGTTGTATGTCTTCCATCAGTTCTAATTTCATAATGCCTCTTGGAGACATTTCTCTCAAATGCAGAAGTTGCTTGTTATGGCAGTTTAAAGACCTATATTCTGGCTTTGCCTATTCAATTATAAATGTCTGTACTTTTTATGTAGTGTCTCAGTGCAACAACAGTTACTCTGATGAAAGAACTTAGAGATAACTCATGTTATGTTAGATATATAGAATTTTAAAAGGAAGAAAGTCTCCATTTGAGTTCAAACCGTTGGCTCTGAGGGCTGGATTAGGATGCTCTTGGGTTGCTAGATGCCGAACCTTGGCATGCACACACAGGCATGTATGCACAAACAGACATGTGTACGCCAACACTTAGAAACACACTTTCACATTCCACATGCACAGACTTACCTCCTTTTCCTAGACACATAGTCTTAACCCTCCCTGTCCCACAAGCCCAGAAAACAATTTTTCTTGGTAGCATTAGGGAAAGCATCTCCTTATCTTTGACACTTCCAGCAAGATGTTGGGCTTTCCTAACTAGTGCTTGTACCCTGTGGTACGGTGCTTGTTACCTCTTCCAGTCTGAGAAGGTGCCACAGATGGCACTCTTTGAGTCTGATTTTGTAGCCAACTGTGGATCTACCTGATCATTGTTCCAGTTAGCCCACTTTTAGCTAGTTTACTAATAAGGATATTGTGGAGCACTTTGTTAAAAGCTTTACTGAAGTCAAGATACACTACATCCACGGCATTCCTACCGTCCATCAGGGAGGCTACCCAGTCAAAACAATGAAATCAGATGTCAGGCAGATTTGTACTTGAGGATCCATGTTAGCTTTTAGTAATCATTGCATTGCTTTCATGGTGTTCATAGACTGCTTTATAATCTGCTCCAGAATTTTCCCAGTCAGACTGACTGATCTGTAGTTCCCAAGTCCTTCTTTTTTCCATTCTTGAAGATAAGGACAACATCAGCCCTTCTCCAGTCATCTGGTAGTTCACCTCTCATCCATGCGATAACAGACAATGGTTCTGAGAGTTCTTCTGCCAGTTCCTTTATGACTCTGGGGTGTCCATTGGGCCATCCATAGTTTCCATCCTGCTCCTTTAGCTTGTACTTCCCCTTCATCCGGAAGGTCATAGATCTTCTTTTGGGAGAAGACTGAGTCAAACTAGGAATTGAGCACTTGCCTTTTCTTTGTCATCCATTAGCATTTTGCCACTCACAACAAGTAGTTTAACCTCCATTTCTTTTCTCTGCCTTTTACTTTGTACACATCTAAAGAAGGCATGGTTTTTTCCTTTTTTTTTTTTTTTTTTGCGCTTTTAGCATCCCTCAACCAGCCTCAATTCATTCCTAACGTTAGTCTTCCTGATACCAAAATTCTGTGCTACCTGCCTGTATTCTTCATTTGTAGCCTGCCTTCCTTCCACTTCCTGTACATGTACTTTTTTATTTTCAGATCATCTTTCAGCCATATGGGCTTCTCCTATTGTCTTCTACCCCTTTCTCTTGCTGGAACTGTTTGTAATTGTGTCTTTAACATTTCCTGCATTAAAAATTCCCACCTGTCTTGGACTCCTCTTGGGGCTTCCTTGGACTACATGAGCCACACTGGAAATGGATGTGGGCAACGCACCTTGGAGTTAGTAAAGGCAGTTTGAGATTGCTGTAGTGCTTGTACTATGCAAAGTGGTCATATTTCTACTTCATTGTGTACTCATTGTATTTCAATGTATTAATTCTGCATCTTTCTTCTTAGTAATAACTGGATCTGTTATCACAACAAACATCAGAGGTGGAAGCTTACATGCAACAATATCAATTATTAATGTGTACAAGGAAGGAAATTTAGCAATCCAGCAAGCAGGCAAAAATATGAGTACAAAGATTGTTGTTGTCTGTAAACAGTGCCCTCTTATCAGAAGAGGTAAGTAGACACTAATAGAATCCTGGATTTTGCAAACGACATCCATTTTCTGAGAAGTTAATAGTCAAAAGTTTATAGTTACAGAACAAAAGCAAACTACCAAATGGCATCAAACCCTAATAATACTTGAGGACATTCACCAGCTGTATGTTTGATTCTAGCCTTTTTTAACTCAAACCTCTTCAGTTATTCCAATTTATGTAGATAAAAAAGACAAGTAAACTAAAAGAGAAAAAATTATGGGTTAATCTGCTTCCGCTTACTTAAAAATCACTGAAGACTTGGCTGAGACATCTAAGAAATTAGCAGATTTACACAACTTTAAATCTGAACTATGTTACGGAGGGGAAAGCTTGGATTGCATTTACCTGTTCAACTTTTGGATTGGTTATTGGGACTTACTCTGTTTGCATTTAAGTAAAGCATAGAATTAAAACTCTTTTCATGGGTTTCAGGATAGTTAAGTAGCCAGGAAAAACTGAATAATCACTGGACAAATACTAAAAACAATTTCCTCTATGTATAATAGAAATATATCTGAGGATAGCATCCATGTCAGCACAATGGTAATATAAATTGTGCTGTACTCATGCAAATGTCCTGTAGCACAACACTGTGCAATAAAATTTATGTTAGTGCTAGTACTGATTTGGATTGTGCCTCAACTTTCTTCAAATCATCAGTGATCTGTTCATTTAAAAACAACAACAAAGCAATCAGGTTGCAAATTGAACAGAATGATCACAAGATAGAATAAGCAGCAAAAGAAAGAATAAAAGACTCAGTATTTCCCAATGCTTGTGGTGTGGCAGAAAGAAAGGCAGGAGCCATGTTCCCTTAAGCATGCTGTTGAAGGATGAGGAAGGACACTCATTCTATAGAAGCTTCTTGAAATATGCTCTGTGCAGGCTCAAAGGCCATATGCCGGAATGCTTATGTTCAGCTAGGAGCCTAAATTATATCTCAAGTGTGCAGAAACTGACACTTGGAAGCACTGAGGTACCATTTTATCAGTTAAAGCCACAGTTTTATTCAACTCTTGCTAAAGAAATCCTGCAGAAATATGTGTTTTCCAAGATCAAGTAGAAATTAATGTTTTACCATTTTTTGTCTCTTCCCCTGTCTCAATAGGTCTAAATTATGTAATCATGGGCCAGGTAGAGGAGGATGGCAGGGGTAAAATCCTGCCCAGCAGCTTTACAATGACTTTCAAGACTAAGAACCAAAAGATCCTGAATGTCTTGAAAAACAAGCAATGTTGAAATGTGATTTATAAATTTTTATTTTTGTAGCTTTGCCCCATCATCTTTCCTCTAGAATTTCTTTACACAAACAAGTTGAAGAAATTGTCCTTTCTGAGCAGGTGGTATACTTTCTAGATTTTTTCACTGTAACGCCTATTGACTGATGTTGCAAATATTAAAAGAAAAATAACTTTGAATGTCATATTTCCAAACTTTCCATCGCACCAGCCAGCCTGAAACATACATAGGGCTGGATCTAGGGTATGTCCCATTGATGGAAGGACTCCTTTCATGGAAGGCCTTTGCCCACTTTTGGGAAATGCCTTGTACCATAGTTTGCCCTGTTCAATAGGACCTTCCCTATGTAGAATTTCCAGAGGACGTAGGTGTTGCCATGGGGAGATGAGGATCAACTTCTGCCAACCGAGTCACACACACATAAATCTGACTCTAACCCCAAATGTCTACTAAACAGAAGTTCTTAATTTATACTTAGGAGAATTTTTTAAAATGACAGATGAGGTGATACAAGTGCAATATTTATATTAAAACATTTTAACAGCTTTCTTGTTAAATTTTATTATCTACATGTAATAAAAACTTTTTAAAGTTCATGATGTACATAATTCTTAATTAGCAAAACATAAATAGGCATTAAGAGTCAGAGAACCTCAACTATCTCTGCATATCATTTCTGGTTTAGAGCTAACAATATTCAATTCATAGAGAATTCTAATTTAATGAAGTTTGTAAATATATTTCAGATTGTGGTCAGGCTGGAATTTTAATGCTCTCTGGTCAAAGGCCCAGTTTGCACTTAACACTAGCAAATCATGGATAACTTATTAATGAATTGAAAAGGTTAACCTAACCACAGGCTAACTTTGGGTTATTTAATCCACAAATGACCCATGGTCCAAATGACTAATTTTCCACATCACACCAAGCCATCTAATGAATAAATTATGCAATGTGGGGTCATGAAACAGTTGATACGGCATTTGAAACAGCTGATCGTTTGTTCACATCTTCCTTTTCAGGGGTCATATTTCAGAACATATACTGCTATAGTTACTGTAGTTCACTGTCCATTCTTTTAAAAACCTGCAGAAATAAACATGAATGTATAGAGGGGAGAAATAGGAAATCTGCATGCATCTGCAGTAATGATGCAGTCCATTTACTTCCCAGTCACCAAGTATGTGTATTTTTCCAGTCCAAAAAAGCTGCACGAGTATAATGACAGAAGCAGCAGGACAGAACAAACAAGGCATCAACAGTAATTATACCCTCAATAGGGTCTTAATTCATTCCATCCTCTGTCACCTGAGGAGTCTTTTAGAACCGTTTGTAAACTTCAATAAATACTCAGGGGGAAAAAAAGCCCCCAAAAGAGATGTGGACTTAGTATCTCCATTTCTAGAGTAGCTGTAGTCTCACAAATACGTTGAAAAGGCAGAAGACACAAAAACTATTAGTTAAATCCTTAAAGTGAGATTAACAAAGAAGAGCACTTTCTTCTTCCTCCCCCTTTTGGTGTATTTGCTTTTGATGTTTTTACCCTTCAAACTGCTTTTCAACTGGAAGCAAGGAAATTGGTTCTTGAAAACTACAAATTTGCCTGTACACAGTGTCACTATGCAGTCTTTTTTTTTCTATTGCACTTTGCCACTCCCTTTGACAGCTGAAACAGACAAGGAAATAGACCAGGTAAGACTAAACATTTGCAAATAACCAACAGAAATTATATTATTAAAGCATCCACTGTTGCACTCATTTCTGGGTTTGAATTACTGGGGTTTTTTTACAGGCAGTTGACCAGTTACAGTTGTTCCAAAATGCTGCTTGGACAGCTATGAAGGACACCTGTGATGGCACAGGTGAAATTGCAAAGAGTAGCAGGGGTGGGTCATTGCTATTAATCTAGTAAACAAAAAATAGTTCTCTCAGGTTTGGACAACTTGGTAACCCATCACAGATTGAATATACCTTAAAGCAAGCCAAGGATTGTTAGGGTGGCTTTATGCCTAAAAAGAATTCACGCTGTGGAAAGCAGTCTAGGTAGGCAACAGAATAACCCACCATACCTGGTCATCCACAAGTGGGTTGTTGTGTCATGAATCTGGTTATAGTGTCCAGTTTCACACATTGGGCAATAATCTATGATCAGAGATGGATTATAGAAAGTAAAAGCAGCTGGCATGCAATCCAGCAACTGGTGTCTCTCTCCATAGTTTACCACCATTACATGCAAACTGAGTCATAGCTATGTCCTCAAAGTTGCCATGAGGAAAGATAATAAAGAGGCTTCCCATGTTGAACAATGTCCAGAAGAGACACTTTGTTTCAGTAGGTATTATATTGTGCCTTAGCAAACCTAGCAATGATTGTTGACTTAACTGATTTTACAATTTGACAGTTTTACTGGCCCTTGAGACAGGCTGAAATAATAAAAATTAAATGTTACCATGTCTTCATTTTACATTTCTCATTTGTAAGTAAGAATGTTGTTGAATCATTGAATACAGTAGCTAGAGTGTTGGCACTGGGTATGAAAATACTAGATTTGACTACACTTGGAAAAGACCCTTGAAAAAAGTCAATATCACACTTCATTAAGTTGCTGAGAATAAAATAAAATTAATTTTGTCCAGAGATGCTTGACTAAAAGTAAGATGAAAATGAAATATTTCTGACCCTAAGAATTAGAACATGAAACAACTGTTTAAAATTAATCACTTACAGAAGCACTGACGGAAAAATACTACAAAATGAATGTACTCTGAAAGAAAACTAGATCTAACCAGTACAACTAATCCAGACTAGATGTTGGGCAGGATAAGCCTGCCCAAAGCCACCAGCTGGCTCATTAGGAGAAAGCTATCAATTGCTGTTGTGTCTTACTGGATTCTGTGTTCTGTATAAAGAAATCCTGCAGCAATAAGCCTTCCTACTGAGTTCTTTCTCTTGTTTTGAGCTATTTGTTTCATTTTTGTGTCCTTGTGGCAAAATTATAAGAAAATAGATTATTAAGGCTAATGGATTCAGAACCCATGATTTGCAACTACTGTTTGAACTTGTTACAAAAGAACACAGAAAAACACTCTTGACAGACCACTTCAAGTTGTTCAGGGGACAGTTTGGAAATTTCAAAACTTGACATTTATTCTTACACGAATTTTAAAAACGGAAGCTCATTGGATATTCTGACTGCATGGAACAAAATGAGGCAGAAAAATAAGATAAAATTAGTACCACAAACATACTAATTTTTGTTTTTGCATTACAATGAAAATCTGCAGACTACACAGCTCCAGGTGATACATATGTAACCAAAGTAATAGGTGTCTGAATGAATTATTACATTAGTCCTTATGTTTTATTTTAGCCTTCCCCACTCCAACCCCAAAGAACTACTTTTCTTCTGCTGTTTTTAGCTTACAAGATATACCTTATGACACAAAACAAGTCTACATAAGGCATGCAACCTCTGCTTTACAAAGTCAGCTTCATTCTCTCTGTGGGAAGATTAGAGCATTTTCACACAAGGTTTCCCCCAGAGGGTTTTCCTCTTCCCCTTTCTGTGTAGTACAGTGATACATGTAGAAATTTCCAAATTACACTATGTTTCTGTAGCAAATACTACAGCATTTATGAAAATACCACACTGTCCTTGCTCTAAAAAGCTGCAAAACTTGACAAAGGCTGCAGAGGATAACAGTGTCATGAAAAGGCCCTACAGACTTCCATGAGGGAGGAATCATGAGCACTCAATAAATACCTTGTGTAGCAAACCCCAGTATCACAACAGTGTATTGTACAGCCATAGCATTTCTTGATCTCTTAACCATGTTTAAGGGATCGAAAAATCATGTAAATTCACCCTTCCCCTTTTCAGTCTTAACCATGGCATAGGATGAAGGTCAACCCCAACCTTTTAAGGGATCACAAAAGATGATGTCTGCATCAGACATTGTATTATCAGGCAGCATTATATCTGAATTGGGTACAGGTTGTACCCATGATGTCACAGTTAAAAATAAAGGCTCACACATAATACACTCGAGATTTTTCAGTCAGAAGAATACAGAAGCATACAGATGAATTTAGAATAAGAATTCTGTATATCTCCCCTTTCCATTCTTCAAATAGAAGTAAATTGCAGATAATTACAACATTTATTATATAAATAAATACTACACTTGACATATGTATGTGCATTAAGATATCAATGCGAAGAATTCAAAATAGGAAGTATAAGAGGAAAACTGTTGTTTTCATAAATTATCATCCCTGAATCCAAAGTCTTCAGTACAACTACAGTCTGATAGGTGTCAATGAAAATAGTGATCAAGGGGGCTAAGTCATTGCATCAAACTTGACCAACTGATTTAAACTTAATAATCGCAAATACCTTGTGGCTGTGATCAATCTGCTCTTTTGTATACATACTAATAAACGATTCCCATTTCAAGAAAAATTCAACATGATGGCAAACCATTATTTCTTATATTTCATTAACATTCTTATAACAAAGAGTAACTCTTCATAATAGTTAATGTTATAATCTAGGAAACACTAAATTCCACTGAAATATGTGTGGGGTTTATTTTTAGCAAATTAAAATAATGATATAATAGGAATAATGTTAAAATGTCTAGTATTCACTTGAAAACAAATGGATTTAAATGGGTCCAAAGGATATGGGCTCAGCTGGTATCAGATTTTTATTACTGTTTTTAGCTAATCATTTTTATATACAAATGTGTTCACAAGTCAGTTCCAAATGCTGATATTATTATGTGGGACTGAGTACAAACAATGTCAGATACTATTGTTACAGCAATATGGCTTCTCAAATTTTGTGCTGGTATAATCCAATATAGTCCTTTAAAAACTGTATTATAAGAACATTATTGACGGCTTTCCCTCAGATGTGACCCTTTCAAGTATTCCAATATATTTTTGGTGCTTATACTTCTACTAGAAAGAAGAGGGAACTCTTTAAGCTTTTAAAGACCTGTTTGTGTGGCCACCCTACCTATGTTTTGGAAAAGGGGGAAAGATATTGAATCATCAACAATGCAAGAAGGTAGTAACAAATCATTTGCTACTGCATTCAGATGTCTAATTGTTAATTAGACTTGTCTGACACCACATATGGCAGAATATTTGCTCTTGGCAGACTATGTACATCCTGTATAATATCACAAAAGCTTCAAAAATATATGAAAACAATAATCATTATTTCACAACTGAATTTGCCTGCAGCTCATGCAATCATATTTTTAAAATTTACAAGTAAGAAATTTTATTTGGGTTAATAACAAAAATATTCAAATGAAGGGTTAAAGCATTTTATTTCAAAACCTAGTTTCTTTGATAAAATATAGCATATTTTGAAGTCCGGAATCCAAGCAAGTCTCTCATTTCATTTCGGAATTTTGATAAGTCTTGCCGTAGTTCATTAAGGTTTTCTACAGTAGCTTGATCAGTACTTTGCATTCTCTGTCTCATGGAAGTCAAGTAACGATGAACTAAGCAACACATCACCTTTTGGTAATTCTCATCCCTCTTCTGCTTCAGATTTCTCCACTCCTTAAAATAAACAGTGTCATATTAGATATGATGTACAGATGGGTATTAAGGGCTTTAAAGGGCTAAAAAGCTTGTTAATCATTGTAAAATGGCCTTAGGGCATGTTCTAGCCAAAGTTAATTTTAAGACCATTAATTTAACAAGATATATTTAAAATGTACTTAATTGCTGTATGGAAATTACAAGCATTTAATTATAGATGGATTTGTGCACATGTTTCTGTACTCGAGCAAAGATTGTTCTCAGCTTCAAGAGCTTTCCCTTCCTTAGCTACAAATCACCCACCCACACTATGTTTGTTCCTTTAAATGTCTACACCTCCACAAGAAATTCCCTTCCAGCAACACTGCAGGCTATCCACCTGAAAAGGCCTTCACATGTTCAATGAATAAACTAAGTGTACCATGGAATATTTGATTTGACTGGAAGCAAGTGCAGCACAACAATAAACTGCAATGCTTTAAGAGTTTCCAACTGGGAACTCTTGACTGATTTGAGCAGTTCTGTGGTATATAGACTGGATGCTAAATGAGGGTTGTCTCTAAAAAGGCAAAAAATATATATCACCAGTTTACACCCATCAACAACTTTTTATTGTGCATATGTATGCTTTGAATACATTCCTGCCTGCTAGGCAGGAAGTGATGCTAGAGGGTGTGTTCATAATGCCTCTCCAGCTCCCACTGCAAATTTGCTTACATCACCTGTGAGTGCTATGGCAGCACAAGTAAATAGTTACCCTACATATAGGTGTCTCAGTGA
Organism: Varanus komodoensis; assembly: GCF_004798865.1. NCBI lineage: Eukaryota > Metazoa > Chordata > Lepidosauria > Squamata > Varanidae > Varanus > Varanus komodoensis. The sequence goes on along the minus strand of NW_025335661.1, from coordinate 9,819,652 downwards.
AAATGTAGGCAACAATAAACAGCCAGTGCTGAGTTCCCATCCTAATTGCTCTGCCTCAGCATGTGTGAGGTGACTCTTTTCTTGTCTTTCTGCATCTGCCATTCTCTCTGTTCTAGGATGGCTTTTTAGGATTGTTGAACTCAAACAGCTCTGCCACAGATTAAATGATTTACTCAGTCAAGCGAGGTAAATGGTTTCTGAATGGCTTATTCTTTGTATAAAGTGTAACTGCCTCCAGTATCACTTGCTTTTCTAAGTTCTCTGTCATGAATTTTTTTCTTGACTGTATGACCAAGCACAACTATAAAATGGTTGTGCATGTTTCTAGAATGTCTTCTACCTAATTCCTTAATAATATCCTGCATAAAAATTCAACAATAAATAAATAATGTCTACAAGCAGTCTGCATTCTTCAGATATCATGCACATATGAATTGAAATTAAATGTTCTACTATACACTTGACAACACTAGACTATATGTCTATTTATGAGTAAATTACACAACAGAGTGTGAGTGGGGGAGGCAGCATCTGAACAGTCTTCAAGGGCAGCCTCGCACAGAGTGCATGGCAGTAATCTAGTGCATAGATTACTGAGCCACCAGCCAAAGCTGGTAGAAAGCACTCATAGTCACTGAAGCCAACTCGGCCTCAAGTTACAAAGAAGGCTCATGAAGGAGCTCAGCCAGACTATAAACCTGCTCCTTCAAGGGGAGTGTAACCCAATCTAGAACAGGTTGAATTCCCTCCATCCAGTCAGAGGAAGTGCCCACTAACAGCATCTCAATCTTGTCTGGATTAAGTTTCAGTTAGTTTGCCAGTCTATTGTCACAGCCATACATCAGTTGAACACACTGAAAGTCTCAGCTGAAAGATGAGAAGGAGAAAAGGAGACATAGAGCTGTGTGTTATCAGAATACTGATAACATCTCATTTCAAACTCTGGATGACTCCACTCAGCAATTTCATATAGATGTTGAGTAGAATGAGGAACAAGACCAGCCTCTGAGGAAGAGTCCAAGGGACAAAGCAATGTCCTCCAAGTACCACCTTCTGGAGCCACCCATACAAGTAGGAGCAAACCACTGCAATGAAGAGCCCCCTACTCCCAACTCAGTCACCCTAGAAGGATACAATAGTTAATGATACTGAAAGCTGTTCTCTTAGGTCCAGGAGTACCAACAGGGTTGCACTCCCATCTCACTCTCTCTCAGCATAGGTCATCATACAGGGTAGACAAAGCTGTTTCCATGTCTAAATGAGGCATGAACTCTGACTGAAATGGATCCATATAATCAGTCTCATCCAAGAGCACTGGACCTGGTTGGTTGGCCACCCTCTGCTTAAGAACCTTGCCCAGGAAGGGGATGTTTGTCACCAGCCTAAAATAATCAAGATCTTCTGGGTCCAGAGAGGGTTTCCTGTTTTATGTGACATAAAACTTCCTTCTCATAAAGAAGCATTAATCACCTCCTTGGCCCAGCCAGCATTTTCCTCCCTGCTAGCTTTAAAGGGGCAAGGATCTAATACAAACACAGTTGCACAAACCTGTCCAAGCACCTTGTCAACATCCTTGAGCTGCACTAACTGGAACTCATCCAAAGAAATTTAACTAGGCTGTGTTCTGGTTATTTCACCTGTTTCCTTGGCTATCATAAAATGGTCCCAGAAGTGCCAAGCAAATACATTACTGCAGGCTTGAGAAGGCTCCAAGATGTCTTTGGAGCCAACATGTAGGGAAAACCCTACAGAGCATCACTAGGTGGCAAAGAAAAGAATGAATGGAAACAGACACATATTGTTTCTTTTCCACTCTGATTTCTTCCAAATATGTTTATTCAAACAGTTATGAAAGAATACCCTTCAAGGTTTCCTTTGTGTATTTTGTTTTGATGTATCACAGGAAAGTTTAAAGCAGGGGTCTCAAACTCGCGGCCCATGGGCCAATTGCCGGAACGGGCGGGGCACGGGGGAGGGGCCCTGCGGCCTTCAAAGCACTGGCGGCACCCGGGCCGGCCGCGGGATGAGCGGCCCACCACCACTGCGGGGGTGGAATACTTGGTGCGGCCCAGCCTCACCCAGGCTCTACTTCCAGCGGCCCCCAGGTACGTTGAGTTTGAGACCCCTGGTTTAAAGTTATACTATGATTTTGGAAAGTAGCAAATTTGCATTTTTAGAATTAACAGTATATCTTACATTTAAAAAGGTCCTTTATGAATTGGAGCACAGAAATACACACAAACTCATGATGAGCGCCTATACTTCAAAATGTACCACTACATCATTGGTAAGGACTAGGGCCTTTCTACTTGCATACAAACATAATGAGCAATCATTAGCATAACAGGTTGCACAAACACGATACACCACTTGTTGTACAATAGATTGCACAAGCACAAATGTAACCTTAATTGAATTCTCCTTGTGAGCATAGTCAGAACCTTCTTTCTGCTAGTGCAATGTCCTTTGCCTTAATAGAATGACACAGTAGGATATCATCCTATATTTGAGAATATTTTTAAATTTAAAAAATTCAAACATTTGCTGTATAGAGGTATTAAGGGTTTTCTGGGACCGCTAAGACAAATACATTTTTGTTAGTATTAAATATTTTTATACCGCCATTCTTCACTGAGGTTCAGACAGTAGTATATGTTTAAAAAAAAATAAGTATAATCCAAAATAATTCAGAAACAGTCAAAATTAAAAAGCAATATTGAGTAAACACAAATTAATGTATACAAAACTTAAATACAAATACAAGAACAAACATTATGAAGGGTTATTTTGGTAACAGTTCATTTAAGTGTCTTATAACTATGGGGGAAATTCACAACACCTTCAGTTTGCTGATTTCTTACCTTTAAGCTATTCTGTCGTTTGACTTTACCAGTTGATGTATGAGAACAAATCCACTTACTGAGACTGTTAAATAGATAGCAGATAGTCTTGGGAGAGGGAATGATATTAAAAGGTGGAGGTAGTGTGCATTTGTCATCAAAATAGCTAAGCCAGAGTTTTGCACGAGCAAATTTCCATTCTTTATCTTCATGATTCTAAATTATTGAAAATAACAAAATAGCAGATGCTCTATTAAACCATGATTATACAAAGGTATATTTAATGATGAACTACAACTCCCACACACCCTGGGAAGAAAAGATGTTCCCCAAGACTCATGTATGAAGCCTATAAAGACTCTCCTGTCACCGTCCAGCCCACCCTCCCTCTGCTCCCAACTCTGCAGGCAGAAAAGTACAGATGAAAAAGAGGCATGGAGGGATGGCAGAACACTCATTAAAAACAAAATCCAAACTACACAATGGCAGGGAGACTCCAGTTCTGAATTTGTACTATTGCTAGTTTAAATGATTAAAATAAGGTTGATGAGTGACAAGACTGACATATGAATATGATTGCTAATATACTCATTGAAAATTGTAATTGTCGTTCACATCAGTCCAGGGGTACTGGATCTCAAATCAAGTCATTCAGAGTAAGGACTGCACTATACAGAAGCAAGAGCACACTTTATACTTAAATGCATTTTATACAATAAAAATACTTACTGCTATCAGTTGAAAGCTTTTATGAAGCATTGCCACTAAGAGCTTGGTAAGCACAATCACGACAACTACATTATAGGTGCCAACAATAACTGCACCCACAAATGACTGCAGTTCTTCACCATAACTAAATCTGGTGACAAATATGGCTACATGTGCAAGAGAGAATATGTACCAGAACAGAGCAAAACAAGTTCCAATAAACCTGAGAAAAGGGATGGAAAAAAGTTGCTGTTAGATAAATAATGAAGACATGCAAGAAAAAGTAGCTGGCAAGCAGTCAGGACCAAACTAATATATACATTCTTCTTTAATAAAGAAAAAAATGCTATCTGGTATTCATATTACTCTTTTGAAAACCCACTTGAGGTTTTAAGGTATAACCATACCCTTTTAATTCACTTGACTGTCTGGATACTATAGTTATATAATGGTCCAATGAAAGAAGGAGTAAAGAGGGAGGATGTACACAAGGCTTAATGTGAAAACTCCTAATGTACTTTACTGTGGTCACTCAAATACTTGCATGCTGGTTAAGGCTGTTTGGATCAGAATTTAGTCAGCCCTACTGGCTTTCACATTCTTCAAATGTTCAGATGTGGTTCTCAGTTAAAAAAAAAAAGCAGAATATGTTTTAAAATGCATATTTTGAGGAAAAAACTTGCATATGTAAATACAAACTTTAAATTCACAGATTAAGGAGGTAAACTCAGATTTATGAATTAACATATAGAAAAATAACATGGCATCCATTCCTACTACTGATGTATCTTCAAAAAACTGAACATCCTTTTTAAAGCAGTTCGCTTGTAATGGGTCAAGAGCAATCATTTATTATTTCTCAGGTTAATAATGCCAGCACATCTGGTGCTATTCAAATTTATTACAATAAACTGGAGTATGGACAACATGCTAAAAGCATGATCCAAGGGGGTGTAAAATGCAAGAATCACGTTAATATAAAACCATCAATGAGAAGCTAATATGATTCAAGATATCTCTCAGGATTGCATTCAATAATTACAGAATTAAGGAAGAAAATAGCAAATGGTAGGTAAAGAAATTGAGATTCAGTGTCTCAAAGAAAGCTAGTACAATGACTATGCACCTTAAATTTTATATGGACTGGCACAATTTCTAAGGATTATCTAGATCTAGAATATGTCGGTAACACTAGCCTACTTTACAGCAGTATTGTAAGAATTACTGAGATAATGTATGTGAGGCATTTTAAATATGCCAGAACAGTACAGCACAAAGCAATGCATCATAGTTATTGTTCTGAACTGGCTGTTAACCTAGGTTAAATGCATTACTTATGTTAACTAATTGTTATCCAACAACATCTAAGTGCTAGAACAGTGTTCTACAGTCCAAACTACTTTACATTACAGTGGATAATGCATTGATGAAAGACCTTTTCAACCTGTTACTCTTCCAACAAGGATCATATGATATGGGACAGGTTATTTTATTGTCAGGGTGCTAGCTCATTTAAAAAGAAAGTTTCCAGCAATGTGACAGAACACTATAAACTACAGGCCTAGGGAATCACACAACAATCCAGGGACGAGCTGGGATGCTGACTCTTTCATTCTAACATCTCAATTTGCAATGTAGTTGGACAAATGGCCTCATCTATTAAGGGAATTTTTGAGCTAGAAGCCATAGTCGAATTGCACTGTGAAAAGCCAAAGACTGAATATTTCTGTAAATGTAATTATCTTAAATGAAACAGTACTGTTCTGTTCACTTAATGTAAGAGCTGCAGTGGTGATGAAACTGGAAAGTGAAAAAATAATAAATAAATGCTACAGTAAAAACTATATTAGAAAACAAAATAGCTCCTTTTTTACTGTCATCTCACTCAACACTCTGAAACTTACGAGTGGAATGTGTCATTGCTTTGCTGCTCACAGAAGATTCCAGCACAGTCTTTCTCTTCATTTACAGTGAATCCTTTATCGTATAGTTGGGTCAACCCAATTGTGAATGAGAACAACACAAGAAGGAACATTCCAAGAAATTTTCCAAAGTCTTGCAACATCTGTCCCATTGAAATCTGTAGAAAAGAATTATTGTTATTAATTTTAAATAGTTATGAAATATGCTTACTGAAAAGTTATGCTAGAAAAACTATTATGAGACAAGCCAATGGTCCCAGCTAAATTCTCCAACACTAAAAAGTAAAACTATCTTATTGAATACTGTTAGATGTGACTGTTAAAGTAAAATAATTCATGTTTATTGTCAAACATGTATGTTGCTTTATCGTAATAATTTGTCTTTGATCAAAAACAAACTGCATCCTAAATAAATGCAAGTAAAATGTAAGTAAAACAACAATTAATTATAGCATGTAGAGTTATTACATAACCCTCTAAAATTTCATGACTGAAGATGAAGCAAATCCTAGGTCAAAATAACATACATTTTAAAATCTCTTTACAAACCAATGGATGTTTACTCCTAAGTGTCCTTGTGTTCTTTGAATTTTCTCTATAAGATTGCAGCCTGAAAACTCTCATTTCTCAGTAAATATGCATGGCACTGGGCTACAAGCAAGAATAAGAGTACATTTTAAGTTTGGTATCTGTAGCTTCTGTGAAACAACCTAGAAAGTAATAGAATGGAGTATAGCATTTTCTTTGGAGTATTGCACAATAATTGGGATACCAGATATTTCTTGCTCTTTTCAAACAGTTCATAGGTTGACAATCCCAGCCCTATTAAAATTAATTGCAGCTGAGATATTTTCAATATTCAAAATTACACCAACAATGGGTTAATAGCTTACATCTATGATGGGTTGTATATGCTTCATATTAAATATTGCATAAAAGGAAACTTCTCTGTTGTTAGTTGTATTTACATATGTAAGATAGTTCTATTCCACTTTTTGTACAAGTTGATCTGCAAGGAGGTTTGCAACAAATCTAAAAAATCACAATGAATGAATAGCTTTTCAGAGACTTAAAATTAAATTAAATAAATAAATAAAATAAGATGATTCAATACTCTGGATGTATCTATCGAAATATGACTGTGAATACCTTTCATTTCATTGATGGGGTGCATTTTATGACCTACTTTTACAAAATAGTATGTAGGTTACTGCTTAATCTATGTTTGTCAACAGGAACAACTAAAGCTTCAGTAACTAGATTTTGTGTGTCACTGAATAGGGTAATTGTTGACTGTTTAGATGTACCTGGAATGCTGATGTCACTACATAGGAGAGATTAATAAAAATGGATGTCATAGCTGAAAAATATAAATAAGTATGTATGTTACACAGTGAACCTCTTCAAATGAAATGAAATGTTTAACAGCCCATGTGTTTTACCTCCCTTAAGTTATTTATAATGAATTTTCAATAGAAAATATGATTAAGAGCTGGTAATTAGAAAGTATATAAGTAACAGTCGGAATGCCCCCTCCCAAAGTGTTTCATCGGTAACTAGATTTTTTTCTTTCTCCTCCTCTTCCTTCCTTCCTTTTGCTTAAATATCTCACCCTTTAGTTATAATGAGGCAGAGGCCTAATTTATTTATAGTACACCATCAATATTTATCTTTGAGTTATATCTAACACATATATTGGCACCATTCTACATTTCACACAGCGAAATACATTTTGAATGAGGCCACTAAGTTCTCATAATATCTGGCTCTATAAATAGGATGTGCTGCTAAAGCCTTTCTCTCAAGCAGCTTTAACTGTGCATAAAGCAAAATCCTTTCAGGAAACCTATACTGCTTGTACAATTTCATCTGTGTTTTGTTTCTATAGTTGTGAGTCTAATGAAACAGCCATCCCTTACTTGGGTAGACTCAGCAAGCCCACATAGCCAAGCCAAAACCTAACCACATAAAGAACAACTTTATGAATACAACTATGGATAAGCAGGATATATATCTGATATAACTTATGAGATGCAGAATGTAGATCTAGCCATTTTGTCCATATGACAACTTACCTGAAGTGGTCCCAGGACAGAGCTTGTGGTATACATGAAGAAAAGCCGAAGATAACTGAGAACATTAGCAAAAGCAAACAGACCCTCTGCCACCAGTGTAGGATGAAAGGCATCCCAATCTTTCCTCTCAGCAAAATCATGGAACTAGAGGTTTTAAAAGAAATGAAGTTTATTTTATTATAACAATTCTTTATTATAAGAATTCAGGGAAAGCGCTCATGAACTAGTGCCTCAAGTCTAATGATCTTCCAGCTGTGAACAAACCACAACAAATCCCAAGGTCATGCAGATTCTTTCTCCTTAACCTTCTCCATTACACATGACAGGCAGAGATGAGAAGCATCTGTTTCTAATTTGCAGGAAAACCATATTTTGCTTTTTCATATGAATGCAGTAAACTATAATTTGTACGAACCACATTTCAGTGCATTTGGAGGAAACAGGAACTATGAATTGACATTACTTAGAATCAGAAGCTGCTCAAATGCCTCCCTTGTACAAAAAAGAGAGAACAAGGCAAGAAGATAGCATGCAACATCAATACTTGCTGCAACTCATCCTACTGAACAACGGGACTATTTTTTCAGCAATCTAAGACAAGATCCAGCACTGCATGAGATATAGTAGTGTACCAATGATCAAACAGCTGTCCTACTGACTTTCTTACACTTCATTTCTTTCTGTCTAAACTATAAACTAGCTTTATCTGAATTAAGTTTTACAACTTACGGAATTATTTTGCCAAGACAGATATAAGCTTATGTAATAACATTAATCTGAAAGGTTCTTACATAACTAACAAGCAGAGCTAAAAAGATACAAGTTTATCTTGTACTCCAAATGAATATCAGGCAACAGGAAAGCCAGACTGGAAGACACCAGCTACATGAAAAAAATCTGAAAGGCTCATGATTAATTCTCTTGCAACAAGGTTATTTCCTTCATCTATTCCAGAACGGTTGCAAACGTAATATTTCTCTTTGTCAACCCTTAGCAAATGGGCCATAGGATCAAGTGGCAATTCCCCCAAAGTGCATGTTTCCTTGCCACAATTGTTCTGTGTCATAACTATTACAATATTAAACATTACTAATGCCATTCAGAGTTTGTCTCTAGCCTAGGATTTATATTCTGCATTCAAAACTTTGTTTGAAGCAAACTTGATTAGACTTTATTATTGTTAACATAAGTACTTCTATAATAAGGAATTGTAGAGGGAGGTGAAATTTATGCTCAAGAAGGGAACTGAAGTGAGACAGCACACAATCATGTGGCCCATTCCTGATTCCTTAACAATGGGCAGAAATGTCACATCTGCAGCATTATCAGCTACTGAAGATGAAGTGTGTTATTATTGGCACAAGATCAAAACATGCAGAAATATCATACTACTAATACATTTCAGGGTATATAGCATACTATGATGAAAGATGTATGTGAAGGAACTGGATCTAGATTTTTACTTCTACACACATGTAGGGAGGTGGGGGTGTAAGGCTTTACTCCAGTGAAAGTAGTTTGGGATCTCCCATCCCAAAACTATTATCTTTCTGGGAAGGAAACTGGTATTAACACCAAAAGCAGATACTAAGAACATAAGAAAAACCATGCTGGATCAGATGAGAGGTCCATCTTGTCCAGCACTCCATACACACAGGGACAAACTAGCTGCTCACAGGATCCCTCAAGCAGGATGGGTGCAAGACCTCCTCTTGCAAAGCAACTGGTGATAGGATAGCAAAACCTATACTTGCCTCCCCACACCTCATGTTCTGCAATTCAACTAGACAGCTGCTTTCTCTCTCTGAAGTTGGGGCACACTGTATCCTTGTGGCCCCAATCTCCTCCCCTCCCAATCTTACAAACCACCCCCTTTACTCCATCTCCAAGGTCAATTTTCTAACGGAGAAACAGGCAGCATAGTTCTTTCTGCACTGTCTACAAAAGTAGAACAGGAGGATTGGAATGTGGATTCTCAGTGATAAAGCTGGAACTCTGTTTCCAGTTTTGAATCTGAGAATCTGAAGTATCCTATGGCCCCCTAGATGCTGTCTAGGAGCCACAGAATCACTTTCCTAGTATTGCATTCTGATAACATTTTCCTTTTTAAGGGCTGTGAAAAGGGATTTGGTGTGCTTTGTTCTCTTGCATTTGTTACATTGCTTATAGTCCAAGTCAGCTGCTGTGGCTGGAGCAACATCAGAACTCTGGCTGCAGCAAGTCTGTAAAACCACAAGTCTTTTCAGTCAATATAAGAAACCCATATGTCAGATAGGAGTATAACAACAGAGGAGGAACATACTTTATTTAACTTTGTCTGAAATTTTATAGCAAATCTGAAATCTTCTCCCCATTCATCCTGTTCATCCAACTGTTTCATTATTAAGAATATGAGGAAAGCAATTCCGGATCAGACCAAATGTCCATCTAGTTCAGCGTTCCGTACGCACGGTGGCAAACCGGTTGCCCATGGGATTAAACAGGATGGGTGCAAAACCATCTCCTGCCCAAGCTCCTCAGCAAGAGGTGCATCCAGGCATACTACCTCTAGTAAAGGGGCTAGCACATAGCCAGCAAGGCTAGTAGTCACTGAAAGTCTTCTGCCTCATGAATCTGTTCAACCCCCTTTTAAAGCCATCTGGATTGGTGGCCATCACCACTTCCCTTGGCAGTGAATTCCATAGTATAACTATATGCTGTGTAAAGAACAACTTCCTTTTGTCTGTTCTAAACTTCCCACCAGCCAGCTTCATGGATGTTCCTGGATTTGAGTGTTATAGGAGAGGGAGAAAAATGCCTTGCTTTCCACTTTTTGAACATTATGCATTATTTTAAATACCTCTATCATGTCTTCCCTTGCCTTTTTTCTAACCTAAACAGTCCCTGGTGTTGTAGCTACTCTTCAGAGGGGAGCTGCTTCAGCCCTCTGATAATTTTTGTTGCCCTTCAGGCAGCATCAGGGAGAGCTCATTGTTTATCTGGACCACAATACAGGAAAATACACTTAAGCCTCCATCCAACACCATACTCCTCCACATAAATCCCAGTGTCATCTGTCATTCCACAAACAAACAGCAAAGCATTGGTTTAAAGGATTCTTTGGATCATTAGCATGCTGGTTAATGAAGTAGGGTGGAAAGTGGTAGGGAGATGAAATCAGATCACCAGCTGGCTTTTCAGCTGTGATTTGCCCTATCTGAAAACCAAGCAAGTTATGTCTTTTATTTTAACGATGAAAGATATTCACTTTCCATTCATAAAGAACTGCATATGCAATTTATAAAATTATATGCTCATAGCTTCTGAAGAGATAAATCTGTAAGTTCCTATTCATTTCTACTGCAGAGTAGCTCTAGATGATGATAATCTATCCTTTTATGTACAGAGAGTCCTTAAGGAAAGGACCAGCTATGCACACAATTTGCAAGCCTGTTTTAAATTCAGAAAAATAGCACAAATTCATTCAGTTTATCAAGAGAAATAATAGATGTCCTAATTTCAAATGAGAATGTAAATTTACTTGCTGATCAACAGTAAAGTTCCTGTCATTTCACATCCTGTTTTGGACAAGAGTAAGTGCACATGAATCATATTCATTTGACCTAAAAACTTACAAAAATGTAAGAACTCAACATGTTGTTTGCCCTTCACATGCCTATTTTTTGTACAAGGCTTTAAGATTAATGTTCCCAAGACCTTTTAATTTTTGACAAAAGTGTGATTTTACACTGGTGTTAGCAATCTACAGAGATCATGCTTACCTTATTATGGGCAACAACTTTGAGAGCAAAAGTTGCCAAGTAGAGAGAATTCATGACAAAACTAAGTTGATTTCGAGATTCTTCTAAGAAGTCTTCTAAGCCATCATACCAAAGTCTTTTAACATCTGACCATACCATACCTGAGAATAGAAATGAGTGTAGTCAATGGGATATACTGGACTTTTTTGCCATTGGTATTAGTCCCTTCTATCTGTCTTTTAAAATAAGATAAAGGGATCTTACAGATCATCAAACAATATTTGGGAGCAAAGGAACATATGTATTATGCACACCATAAAACTGCTGTGTAATTGCTCTATGTGGGGCTACCCTTGAAGACGTTCCGGATACTTCAGTTGGTGCAGAACAGAGCTTCCAGGTTGCTGACGGGGACTGGGCGTTGTTCTCATATAACCCCAGTTCTCCGTCAGCTCCACTGGCTCCCGATTGAAGTCCGGGCCGAATTCAAGGTGTTGGTCATGACCTATAAAGCCCTAAACGGCTTGGGACCTGGATATCTAAAGGAACGCTTGTGTCCATTTATGCCCTCCCGCCCCTTGAGATCAGCAACAGATGCCCTTCTCTGGGAACCCTCTATGAATGATATTAGGAGGGTGAGTACCCAGAGGAGGGCTTTCTCTGCGGTGGCACCCCATCTATGGAATGCTCTCCCCAGAGAGGTCCACCTGGCGCCGTCATTATTTGTTTTTTGGCACCAGGCTAAGACCTTTTTATTTAAAACTTATTTTAATTGTTAAATTATTTGTATTTATAGGATTTGAAATTTTTAGCCGAGATGCACCTGGGGTTTTTAAATAATTTTTTTGTTATATTGTTATTTATTTATGTATTTTGTTTCTGTTGTGAACCACCCCGAGGCTTCGTTGCGATGGGGGCGGCATAAAAATGTTTTAAATAAATAAATAATAATTGAACATATAGACCAGGGATCTAAAGCACAAAGCAAATAGTTCTGCATGCCCCAAAAAGCTTTGGGCTTGACTTCCCAAAACAGTGGGTCTCCCAAATCACATAAAAATGTTTTTGAAACCAAAAAAGCTTTGAAATATTGCTTGAGTACAGGGCACTGTATGTTTATAAAAATCAATTGGACATGTTTATCCAATTGATAGTATATCCAATATATAGCTCATCTTATATACTATCACTGCCTAACTATATATGTTCTGTTCTTATTGTTTTGCATAATTAAAATGTCTCCCCCAACCCCCAGTCCTCAACATCTCCTCAGGCACAATCAACTCATCTGCTTATATAATACCAGTATAGTATCTTTATTTGTAACCAACCCCATGTGTGCTCTCTCACTGCCTAAAGTGGAGAAGAACTTGTGCTGCTGCACTGCCTCCCTCCCTTCCACTGCCATATCACTCCTCATTCTGCTGCTACTGCAGAACACCCTCCCACTTCCCTCCCCACTTATCTTGTGCCTCCTTACATTTACCACTGCTGCACCAGCTCCATGGAGAACCAGATGGCTAGAAGAAGAGGTCTCATTAAAGGCTCACAGCCACTGATTCCCGTTGCACAGCCCTTGACAAGAGAAGCAAAGAACAGGGAGCTGCTTCAGAGTGCCCTGCCACTTGCTTTCTTGCTGCAAAAAACACACAGCAGGGCAGTATATGGCAGGGTTCTAATGCAGCCACTGGAAAATGGGGGACAATGGTGGCAGCAAGGGGCACTCCTGACATGGGCAGGGAGGGAGAGGTATAATTTGCTGCTCTTTAAATGCATCTTCTGATGCAGTCATCTCACCCTTCCTATGTTATTATACTGGAACAGGATGTATGCTGCAACCTAAGTATTTGTTTGCTAGTGCAAAAGCTCTTTGGCTAAAGCCATGAGGGTACATGTTCAAAGTTAGATGCTAATTATTTATCCCTTAGCACCTTTTCATTCTGTTTCTTCTCTCTTATTAGCAGTCATAAAGGTTGTTATTGAAAGAAAGAAGTGCTTCTCAGAGGCATGAAAAGTATCTCTACATTTACTAGATAATTAACATTAGCTACCTCTACTCTTTGGATAGGAGTAAGTGTTAAAAATATGACAAGGTTCAGGATTTCTAGATCATCATTTCAAGTAGTTTTGTTCAAACATTTTTAACAATAACAATGGAGAGAATTTCAGATAACTGAGCATGCAGTGTATATAGCACTATTATTATTTAAAGAATGTGTCTCCCATAGGATTAAGCTTAGTTACCAAAAATGTGCATAGTTTGATTTGTAGAAAATCTGAGCAAATCAACACTGAATACTTGTACCTATGCTCCCCCTGGTGGTTATGTAGGTAGTTCACGTAATCTGGAAATTGTTTCTAGGGTGATACAGGAACTCCTTTTGCATGGTGCAATAATGTAATACTCAGAATCCTACTGATTCTGAGTATCAGAAACTCTTCTACCCGTCCCTCAATGTTAATATGTAGACAACATGCATGCATGCATGTTTTACACAATCCTTCCTTCCAAAGACTGGGCAAAATTAGGACAAAAACATGCAAATATAACTCACAACTGTATTGCATGTAAAATGGCAGCACACAAAAGTTTCTTCTCTCCCACCTTGCATCTCCTCCCAAAAACCTTTCAAAATAAATATTATCTCATGCATAAAGAACATACACTGTAATGTACAAGAAAGCAACCCAGTCCATGCACAGCCCTTGGTTCCTCCATGCTCAGCTCACAGAGCTGCAAGAAATCTTACCACTATTCCCCACAGCCAAAGCAATGGGGAATAGGTTCCTATTTTCATGTTGTTCACAACAGTGAGAAAACACCAAGGATTGTAGGGCATGAGGGGGTGGCTTCTAGCAGATGCTCTGAAAGATGCACTATGTATTCAGGCATCTCAATTGCTCCCAGTATACAATACTCCACAGAATACTTCGGAGCATTTCCCCCCTATGAGCACACACCCTTCCCTGCTGCCAAGGTGCTTAGTGCAGGAAACAGCTGCAATTTACTGAAAAACCCACATGTTATCTATGGGACACTTTCCACCTTTGTAAGAAGGTATTATGTTCTCAGAGAGTTCCTCAGAGCACAGCTCCAACACAAATCAGTTTATAGCACAGGGGACCCACTGTACACCTATCCCCTGTCCCCAGTGCTCAGCATAAAATACTCCTACTGCATCACAAAGAGACTGAGCTAAAAGACATCTAGATCAGGGGAGACCTAGAATAAGATGCTAATAGACTCATACAGACCTCCCATCCCTGTATTTCTTTATACACTGCCTGCACATACAGTGGGAGTTGGCCTTGGCTATGCCCTATGTGATGCCACCACATGTAATTAGTATATTGCAACAGACAAGAATCATGCCTTTAGAATTCCAAAATTCCATTTTTACATAAAATTTGTATTACAATAAAAGAGAAGGAAGGAGAAAAAACTGGCAGATGGCAAATAACTGTTGGATAGAACGCTGTTTATTAAAAAGCCAATAAATAAGCACAAGTGATTAAGTATAGAAAAAGATTTTCTAAGTATGAACAGCTGTCTTCCTATTTACCATAAAATAAAGAAGTATATGGCATACATCACTGTTTGTTGTAGAGGAAGATCAGTGTTCAGAAAACACAATTTTAGTACTAGTCATACACTCCTAAAATGGCTCTGGGGGGCATACTTAAAACTTTGATTTTAACGTTTCCAATCAGTCATGACCATATGAGTTATTTTACCCAAGCCTGGAAAAATAGGAATTGTAGCTCTCTGAAGTATATTGAAGATTGCTACGCTCTGCCTCTATCAGAATGAAAGACAATCCAATAGGTATTTACATGATTATACAGTGTTTTTAGAATGATCCCAGTGTTAGGACTGTAATAAATAATTTTTATTCATTCTGTACTTACCAATGAGCCAAAGTATTAGAAGATAGTCTATTCTCTCCAATGCTGGTCCCATGGTATTTTTTTTATCTTCATTGTAGACAAGTGAGTACAAGTTAAGTAATAGCAGAAATGTGAAATATGAAGCTCCATGAATAATAAACTTCATAAAAGGTGTATGAATTATTCTTCCTATTCGAGATTTTGGAGCCAATAAGTAACAAATAGATAGTAGTGGCCAAAAGATTCCTACTGTCAAGACTGTCAAAATCTTCTTAAATGTGTGCTTCCGGCGGTATCCTGCCATTTGTCCAAACCACACAGTATTGAGAAACTGCTGGCAATTTGACTGAGAAACAAACTGCAATAGGAAAAGATTTCTATATCAATATCACTTCTAAAGTGGCCAGTAGATTTAAGTATTCAAGCTTTGTTCATACCAGTAAGAAAACCAGACAGAAACATTTAACTTGCAATGAGAGAGTAATCTGAAGGGTACTATTTTTAAAGTTTTAATTCTGAATAATTATTTAGGATCTGCATGACAAACACTACTTTATAGTATATCTAAAATACCTGGAGGTCAATAATTAATTACCACATCATGTATTTGCTAGCAGTAGAGCAATTAACTGCAAATAAAGTAAACAAGCAATCCTTAAATGTAATCCCATGAATAGCTACCCAATTCCACAATATCTGAGTGCATGACAAGGGGCTCTTCTTCACAGAACAGCAAATGAAAAGGAAACCTTACATGGAGCAGATGAATTATCTTCACAGGAATATTTAGGATACCAGAAACCCACCAGGGCCATAATCTGGCTTTTCTCCAATACCAGGAACATTAGAATACACAAAAAAACTGTAGTGATTTATAGACAAAAGTGAAAAACAAACCAAAGCCCACAATGCACCAGGTCACACAACTCTGCCAGATCACCATAGGTCATTGAACTCACAATGGTCAGGCTGCACGCCAAGTGACATTTTAAATATGCAACCCCATGCAGGGGGTTCTGTGCAGTGCAAACTCAGCCACAATAACCTTCCATAGTCAGGTTTACACAACCACCACCACCTTTGAATAGAGGCTGCATACTCAAAATGTTACCTGCACATACCCAACACACACCATGGTTCACTGGAGATTAAACAAATCCTCAGTGAGCCTGCCATGTTGTGCAAACCAGGTATGTTAAATAAATAAAACTGTGAAAGTGGTCAGATGAGGAACCGGTATTCCTTATAGTGCAGGACATCTACTGTAAAAGACTCGTACAATATATTACTCCTTAATGAAGATGTAATTTAGTTGTAACAGCTGCAGTACCATTGTACATTCCCAACCAGTACAAACATGATACAGTAAAATTAAGTAGACCACTGTGCTTCATCCGATACAAGAAGTGAGAATCAGAGATGCCAGTCCATTGGAGGCTGTTAAGCTGGGACAAGGGCCCAATCCTGGCATGAAGGTACTAATTTTCTTGCCAGTATCATCATAATACCCATTTATCTCCAGATATTAAATTTGGCTGCTAAATCTATTTTCCAAACAAGTACTTTTAATGCAGATTTCACAAACTTGATTCATTTATGCTGCAATCTGATATCTACTTACCTAACACTAAACTCAGTGGGACTCAGTTCTGAGTTGGCTTGTACAGAATTAGTTCTATACTTATTACAACTGTTAAAGACAGGACACCTCTTAAGATATATAACTGATCTATGCCATCTGTTTTTTGGATGAATCCCCACCCACAAGAAACATACCTCTTTTTGGTTATACTTAATAGCAAGCTTTAGCCGACTCAAATTCATTCTCTCTTCTAACAATCCTCGCTTATCCACACGTTCATCACTTGCTGTATGGTTCAATATAACTTCAAGTTCCCGGGAATTCCTTGCCTGTGCAAGCAGATCTTTAGCAAATGTTTTACACTGCTGGGCTAGTTCTTCATAATCATTTCTAAGAAATAGAAGAAGGGACAGATACTAATATATTTTTAATGCTAACTTCAGCATAAAAGTATGTTCTGGATTCAAAATTACCAGACTGGACTGAGTTAAAATCAAGGCAGTTCAAATTAAAGATTTAAAGTATCATGAAAATACAAATGATCAGAAGTTATTTACTTTCCAATTGTATAATTCATGTATTTCCTCAATGGGGCACACCAATTTGTTTCTTTAAAATCAAAACACATGGTTTGTTGTTATGTTTGTTAAATCCTGTTCATGTTAAGTAAACATGAACAGGACTGAACTGTAAAAAATTCTTGTATCATTTAAAAACTATATTTGGATAGTGTTGTTGACCCATTTGTGTGCCTGCTTTTGATTACACTTAGAAATATGATACTGAAATGAAATAGTAATACAAATTCAGTTTTTATCCAAACCTGAATTCAACTTCTACAAGGCTTAGTTCTCTTAAATCTGCACTAAGTTCAAAGGCTCTCAAAATTGGGTCCTCTTCTGTCAACATTATTAAGGCAGGACTGGCCAAACATCGATATATATCAAGACGAAATCTATGATAAAAATGTAAAAGATATCTTAAGACAAGTGGTTTCCATTTGATTAGTGTTTTTTATGTTTTTAATTTTAGAAATCTGGCATGCATATCTGTATACAATACCACTTCCAGTATGACAACAGAAATCTGGCAAAAGACAAGTATTTATAGTGCATACTGCCTCACAATCAAGATTAGAATTCATTGTTGCCACTAATAGAACAGTCTTGCAAATCTTATACCCATTTCAACCAGACCATCTGTCTTACTACGTACATTGCCTGGCAGTGACTTTCCGAGGGTCTTTCCCAGTTCTATGGAGAGATGCAAGAAAGTAAATCTGGGTCTTTCTCTATCCAAAGCATGTGCTCTACCACAGAGCTATGACCCTTGCCAGGTAATTATTCTTACTTCTTATGAGTGATCAAGCAAAGAATTGCTTAGAAGTCTTTACAAAGCTGTGTTGGAAATACTACTGAAAAGCAGAGAAAAACTGCATGCATGAATAAAGAACAAATTGTTGTAACCTGGAGTGCCGCAAACTATCCTTTTTGTTCTTGGCTGTACACAATGTACATTCACAACCCACAGCATGAGGTTTGGGTAGTGACACATCCTGTTTTAACAGCATAGTAAGGATTTCATAATTGTTACGGTGAGCAGCTAAAATGACAGGTGCCACATCCATCGTTGTTGAATATTCTGGATTCTGAATACGTTCCATTAATTTCTGCAATAGATAAAGAGAGGTCTGAGAAAATGAAGTAAATGCTTTTCATTGTTAATTCAGAGATCAAACCTATATTGTGCGTAATGTTTGTGGTCTTTTCAGATGCATAATCAAAAGAAACTAAATTTGTTCCCAAAGCTTCAAAGGCCAAAACTTTCCCACTATCAAATATGAACTTAACAATAATACTGAGATTTAAGTACTGTATGTGTCCTAAAATAAAATTAAAGCAATACTAACAACAATTGTTGGTCTACTTGATCGTTTTGGTCGATGATTAAGTAGTATATCCACAGCTCCCACAACTTCTGAGTCAATGGCCACCAATAGTGCATCTGTAGACTGAAGAAAATTAAAGAATTGATACCAAACTGTATGCTATAGAAGAAAATATGCATTTGTTAATTACAAAAAGAGTTGAAACTAAGGGCAATATCTTTCTGGTGAAAACACAAACAAACAGATACTGATATTAAATTATTATGACTGATTTTTAAACAACAACAATTGTACCTGACAGCCATAATCCAGGAGGAGCTGCAGTATGTCTAGATTCTCATTTTCAATAGTTATGGTAACTGCATTTCTCCCAAGCACATCCACACAATTTATGTTCATTTCACCAGAGCCATTTTCTTCCAAAAGTTTCTTCACCATGTAATAGTCACCTAAACAAGCAATACCCAAAAGCTTATTTTAGTACTTCAAGATATTTTAATTTGTAAATATTCTAACATATTATACAAAATGTTTATTAGATAAAACAGGTATTTTTATTTCAGACATCTCCTGGACCATAGCCTTATGTTCTGGTGTGCAAAAGATAAACATTCTAATTCAGAGGGAAAACACAGTAATAATTCAACACAAATTCCTGTACAAAATACCCGCTATGCTAAAGCACTGTACCTGGACCTTAGACGTATTGCCTAGCAGCTGATCAGCACCTCTAGTTCTACCAATCTGGTGAGAAAATCAAGCTTAGAGACCTTTCTCCCCATCCTGCCTGCCTAGCAGATGATCGGCAATAATCACATCTTGACTGGATAGTTTCTTCTGTCAAGATCACAGATCCTTCGTTCTTTTAGCACAAGCCTCTGGTTAGGCTGCCCGATTTAGGGGCCTGAAAAAATCAAGTGGCCCATCCTACAACACAGTAACAGCACTAATGTAAACAAAGAAACAGGAAAAGTAATCACAGTTCTCCAAGGCCAGAACATCCCCAGATGTCCCATGCCATTGCTATCTAAGCAAACGTACCTATTTGGGGCAGATACATACCCAGTAATAGCTATGAAGCACTGATAGTTTGAATACTTTTGTCATTTGAAGCCACAGCCTTCAAGTCTTTGTTAATGTTACATTTTTAAACTGCTTTCTGAGTTCTAAAATAATAAAGCAAACTGAATTATTTGGCCCAAATTTGGAAACTGATAGTAGTTTGAATGCATGTTTATACATATATACATCTAGGGAGAGATGTTCAACACAAGAATATCTCTATGTTAAAATTAGGGGGGCTTTTAGATTTGTATTAGGGCATTATTTTAGTAAGAGAAACTGCAAATCACATCATTATTAGGCTGTAATCTAATGCACATTTAGACTTTTTAAAAGACCTACAACTTCCATACTGGCTGGGGAAATGTGGGGGGGGGTGTCTGAGTATGCCTAGGATTAACCCTAAGACATTTCTCAACATGAAACTTTTAAGCCACTACTATACTGAGACTTCTGCTTCCAGATTCTCTTTGGGGTTAAGATTAGCTCCTTTAGATGCTGTGATCTTTTCTTTCTGAGTTTTCTTCTTTCTTGATCTTTTAAAATATTTGGTTATACAACTACAAGGTGGTGCTGTGGTATGACATAATAGTGAAAATACATGAACATCTCATTCCAGTTCTTTCTGCCATTTGCTGACAGTGCTACACTTTCCTTGCTCTAAAAAGACCATAGAAAAGCATGAGAAAGATGCTGGAGGCTGATATTTTTGTGTTAAGCACCTGTAATTCACTGGGACCAAGGAATCTTGAGCGCACAATAAATGCCTCATTTAGAAAAGCCAAAATTAGTATGACATATTTTTGTTATATTCTTATCCAAAACTCAATAATTGCCATTTTGTCAATTTATACTGAGAAAGAAGGAAGCATTTCCAGACAATGACTGACTTTCCTGCAATTTCTTATGTGTTTGTATGATGAAAAGGCATTAAAACATTTGAAGACTCACGAATTAGGACTGCATCTTACCTGCACAACACCAATGTTTTTTGCTTCATAACCCCAAATGCCTTCGCATGTAACCATTCAAATAACACTCAGAAACTGTCAGATTTTTTATTCCTTATTAAATGTGAGAAAGGCGCAAAGGAGACCCAGGGTACCTTGGATGTTCTTGCCATTACTAGGAGGCCGACATATCAGTCCAGTGGTACAGCAGTGGCTGAAGCTTAAGGCCCCAGAGCTGAGAGAGCCCCCAAATGACCACTCAGAGAGCAGCAGGGCAATAGAACTCCCACTCCATTTCAGGTAAGCCGCTAGGTATTAAAAGATCCAATACTCAGGCCCTCAGGTCAAAAATAAATTTTAAAAAAATCGCTAACTGGCATGTGCTATCTTAGGTATGTTGTGTGTGCGTGTCTGCCTTTAAGAGACCCTAGAACCACCCCTATTTGTAAAAAGGAATGGATGAATAGGGGAGAGGAAGACATATCATTTCAGAATAAAAACATAAACTGTGTGATTCTCAGCTGAAGGCAGGCGGCCATCTAAAACGCCTCTTTGCCATGAGATCAGGGACTAAAGTTACCTCCCACCCAGCCACCAACCCCCTTGAGTCAATGCCGATTAAGCCCCCTCACATCACACGCTCTGGACCTCGCCGCAGAGCCGCGATCAGGATGCTGCGGAGCAGCAAAGGGAGGCCAGCTCCTCCACCCGCCGCTTTCCTCTACGGGGGCGGTGGCTTTCTCATCCGCGTGACTGAGCCGAGAGGTGCCCAGGAGAGGCAGGCGACAGGCCCGCCGCGCCGGAGGGGCGCAAGCGCTAGAGCCGCTCTCCCGCCTGCCGCGGCGGACCGGCCGACCGAGGCGCGGGGAGGAACGGCCTCTCCTAACGAGCCACAGTCGCAGCGGGAACTACCTTTATCGCAGGCCAGCAGGAAGAGCTTCTCGTCCAGGGTGGTCTCCTCCTTCACCTGCCTGACATCCTTCAGCGCCAGCAGCTTGTTCGGGGAAGCCGAGGCCGACGGGTCGGCGCTCTGGTAAAGAGCAGCCATAGCGCCGGCTCCGCTGAGCGGACGCCCATCGACAGCGGCCGCTCCAAGGGCCCCCACTACCACCAGCAGCTCCTGCCTCCCTGCCTTCCTCCCCGCGCCGGGAGTCACCCGGCCAACGCACGCCGCACGCACCGAGGGCGCGCGTGAGCCGAAGAAAAACGAGCGCTTCTGCCGCCACCGCCAGAGCTGTCAAACTGAGGGGAGCGCGAGTTCGCTGCGCAGGCGCAAAGAGGCTCCGCATTCTCTGCGGCTTTTCGGCGACGGCGCCTGAACAGGCCTTCATCCTTTCTGTCAGAGACGAGAGGAGAGGGTGCCCCTTTCAACCCCCAAGAACAGAGCACATAAATCTCTAACAACCTACACCTGATCGATAAGGAGTGGGGAGATATTATCTGGAACATATTCTAGAGGTGGCCTTACAGTTTGCTACGCGCTACTCTCCACCACATACATACATACTCTCCACAGCTGTAATGCACGTTCTCACAAAGCACCTATCCCCATTTCCCTCCTCATTCCGACGTTTGACTGTGGCTGACGCTTATCTATTTCCCTGCGCCAAATCCCATTCGGTCTGTTTAAGTGCAGTCCCAGAGATCCCAGTCTACTGATTAAATCAGTAGACGTGGAGAAGTGAAAGTGTTGAAAAAAGGTAATATATGCAGACGAAACCCAAAGTAAGGTGTTGAATAAGAGGAGGCATGATTAAGGTACACAGAATTATGCATGCTGTGGAGAAAGTGGACAAGGAGATATTTTCTTTCTCTAATACTAGAGCTTGCCATCATTGGTAGGAGATTAAGAATGCACAAAGAAGATACTTCACGCAATACATAGATAAACTATGGAATTCAGTTCCATGAGTTATGATGACCACCAATTTGGTCAGCTTTAAAAGGGGGTTGGACAAATTCAAGGGAGGAGGTTATTGATGGCTGCTAGAAATGATGGCTATGTGCCTCCTCTGATATCAAGGGCAGTATGCCTATGCATACCAGTTGGCAGGAAAGTGCTGTTTCACTGTGGTGAACCATTGGGCTGATCCAGCATGGCTCTCATATTTGGGGGTGCAGGTGACAAGTTCAAACATACTTTGCCTATTTGTGTTAAAAATTGTTTACTTCTTTTACTGTTAGGTTTCAGAAATATGTTTATGTAATATTCACAGTTAGTTTGATAGCCTGAATAACCAAACTGGCAATATATTGAAGTGTGTCTCAGAAGGACTAGAGTTCAGTGAATTGCACGAAGAAGAGAGCCAGGTTCAGCTCCCCTGGACCTCTGGGTAGGGCTAGGAAACCAGTACAAAACCCTGAAATGACACTACAGAACTGAGTTTGATAGACCAATGGGGCTGACTGATCATTATGAGGCAACTTCCTATATATATTCCACACCAACCAGTCCAATCTTGCACTGATTTATTTGTGGAAGGCTCTGGGGTCGCTGGGATCTTTACAACTTGGAAAGAGCATTCTTTTCTGCAGTATTGCCATAATGTATCACAGTTAGACTTGCAACTTCTCTTTATAGTTGAACTATATTTCCATTTCTTATTACTTAAAGAAGCTCACTTGAAAAGTTTTAAGATGTGCTTTTTGTCTTAATTATGGATCAGTGCTCTGTTTTGTTTTTTGTTTTTATTCATCTAGGTTTAGCACTTGAATAAATTCACTTTTCCAAGAAAATCAGCAATAGAAAATATGAATGCTCAAAACATTTATATAAGTATACACACATACACACATTGTATCCAGGTAAAGCAGGATACAAACTGGATTAACCTGGATTCGTTCTGAGATCTGAGTCTTATTTTATGAGTCTTCTGAGTCAAGTATCTAGGTTAATGCAGTTTCCCTGTTTGTTTGTTTTACTGCCTTTCTGTATCACCCAATAGCCAGAGCTCTCTATGTGGTTTACATTATCACGTATTCAAAAGTACATCTAAAGATGCAATTCTATAGGTTTCTGAACGAGAAGCTCCTGCCTTGCCCCACTCATAGCTGGAGCAGAAAGAACTGTTTCAGCTTCTTTTCTGAGATCAAAAATCAGCTTTGGAGAAGAGTAAAGGGGCATGCCATGTAAGCAGGGAGTGTAAGGAGCTGGAGTTGATGGCATATTCCATATCCATATGAAGCACCAATCACCTTCCCTCCTACTCCATGGTGCTTCATCTAGTCAGCTAAAAATGTCTGACTACATAAAATGCAGGGTGCTAGACAATGCTGCCATATGTTCACCCTACACTGGATGCACTTACACCTCCATACTGTAAAGCTTACATGCATCAAGCATGGAATGCTTTGGATCACACTCTAAATCTACAATATATTCTTTATACTGGAAGAGTCAAATAGTATCATTTGGGAAAGAATCAAAACACCTGTAGGGGAAAAATGGGAACAGAAAATGAATACACATTAAAAGTATGTACAAGAAAACACATTGCATTTAAAGAGAGGCCCAGAAGTGAACTCTCCTTTCTCTTTATTGCTTTTTAATATAACATTTTTAATGCAAGGCTCATTGCAAGGTTTACTACATACATATTCTTTGTTTTTCTTATTACCGTTGTTATACTTGTGTTTAATTTTATTCTAGACTACAAATCATAACAATATGCTTATTTTTCTTTAGCAAACACTAAAGATATTACAAGTATCTCTACTGAACAATCCTGACAACAGGAGACATACAGATTTAAAACAATCCATTTAAGTAAGTACCAAGTTCTATCTAATACCGGTGTTTCAAACCAATTCTAAAAATTTAGTTGAATTAATGAGTTATATTTTAATTGATTAAGGGTGCAATCCTGTGCATGTTTAGGCAGAAAAAAGCCCTACAGCATGCATAGAATTTGTGCATAGGATTGTGCCTTAAATGACTAAGGCAGGGGTCTCAAACTCGCGGCCCGCAGGCCAATTGCCGGGACGGGTGGGGCACAGGGGAGGGGCCCTGCGGCCTTCAAAGTGCTGGCGGCATCTAGGCTGGCCGCGGGATGAGCGGCCCACCCCCACCACGGTGGTGGAATACTTGATGCGGCCCAGCCTCACCCAGACTCTACTTCCAGTGGCCCCCAGGTAAGTTGAGTTTGAGACCCCTGGACTAAGGGAACAATCCTACGCATGTTTAAATAGCAAGAAGTCCTACAACTCTTAGCATTCCCCAGCCTGCCTAAACATGCACAGGATTGTACCCTAAGGGCAGAATGCTATAGTCAACATATATTGAGAGGCTATAGAATAAAAGCATAAAGCACCATTATTCCAACAAAACTGCAGTTACACTGGCACAACTATGTAGATACACCATCCCACCTCTCCTAAGCACTGTCATAAATTGGATAGCATGCTCCATAAATTTAACAGAACTCACATACTACCATATGTATGGTATATGTATATCATAGCATCAGTACAAATGCCCTTTTTGAGTTATTGAAGGACATGTCAAATAAGTTACCATTGGATAAACAAACCTACTATTCAGGGCCCAGTATATATAGTGCATCCCATGCCTTGACCATGCTTAAAGAGAAGGGTCAAAAGGAGCAATCATATGCTTGCTCCTTTCTAGAGTAAATTTACCTCATCCTTTCCTCAGTATATCCACCATTAAGGCTTATAATCAGCTATAGCCCCTTGGGAAGCCAGCTTTAAAGTCAGGTTTATAAATCCTGATTATCTTGGTTAGCATTAATCATGTGCAACTCAGGTTATGCCATAATAGTTAACTATGATTTAAACCAGCAGGAAAAGCATGGTAGGAAATGTTAAACAAGGGAACTTTCAACCCCACATCTCATCTTCAGTATTTTAAATATGATCAGGGGACAGGTTGCACTACAGCAATTTCCAAGTACAGTAATACAGTTGAACCAAAACAGCCTCAAAACATTAACAAGTTTCATTACCTTGCAATTCCAGCAAATGAAATTAGCCTTAAAATTAAACATCTTTAGCTGCTACAGCAATTTATAGTGAAAATTTCAAAACTCAAAAATGAATCCCATTCAGTGCTATAGGGATTGCAGCCAAAATGCAATATAAATTCAGACAGTTCCTTGAAATAAAGACAAAGACAATGATCTTTTGGTGAACATAATCTATCTGGAATGCTAACAGATTTTCAAGGTGTTTCATGTATCCACATTCACAAAGGAACAAAATCTTAACTTCACAACAGCTCCTAAAATAGCATTTTAATCTTGATAGCTTTGTCCTAAGGGTCAGGCAATTGTAGCCCTCTGGATGCTTTGGCCTACAATTCCCATGGGTCCTAGCCAGTATAGTCATTGGTAAAAGACAATGGAATTTGTAGCCCATGGGAGGTTTCCCACCCAGGAATTAAGAAAACAGCATAAATTATAAATACTTAAAAAGGCTATATAATTGTAGTAACTTTAATCATGATGATTGCATTATGGTAGTAATGTTAGCTCATAAATTACTGATATAAAAATCTTCTGATGAAACCTTAAATATAAACAATAATTTTTAAATAATCTCTCTATACATCTCCATATTTGTATATATAAATTATCTCTGTTTTACAGCTACTAAATTTCATTAGTCTGTAAACAATGAGGCATTCATTGTGTTTATCGTGGCAAAAAATATGAAAAAGTCTTCTTTATTTTATTTTGTTCAGGCCTCTTGCCATCAAGCATGCGAACACTGTCATAACCATTCTTGGCTTCACCTCTACCAAGTCATCTGGTAGGGCATATATACAAGCACCAATTTTCCGAGCTACTGAAATTGCATATCTTGGAGAGAGAAAAGAATACACATTTTATTCATTTAGCACCATCTAACTGATAAAACACAATAACTTTATTACATTGGGTTGTATCCAATGATAGTTTTACATTAATAGATGGGTCAGAGCATCCATTTTCAGCAATCCCCCAATCACCGGAGACCTCTATGCCTATTCTGTTCTGGAGAATCCCTTCAACACTCGGAAGCAAATTCTTGTACAGACCATACAGTAACAAGGCCAAATTTTCTTTAAATATATATTGCTTAACAATATATGGCTGTACAGCCATACAGATGACTAAATTTAGTAAACTATCTTAAAGCACAATTTTATGGTTACTGTACTGTATCAACAGTGACAGCCAAAGGATTTTTGGATTTCCAGTTATGAGGCTGAATCTGTGCTCGGATCCTCCTTCCCCTCTTGCAGCCTACTGCTTCCTCATAGTCAGAAGAATGACCTTGGAGAAGGGCTTTTGGAAGTGGAGAGGGGAAGAGGCATTCCTGGCAGTGCCTCAGCCTCCTTTCTTCCCTCTTTGAAACATTAAACATAGACACCTGAGATTTGCTATCAAAATGCTTTACAGGGCTGAAGGGGAGTGAAGGCAACCTTCACCTCAGAGTTCTTCCTGCCCTGTATACAATGCCTGTAATCCCCTGAGGGTGGAGGATTATGGGCATCCAGTTTAGGCTGTGTCCTTACTTTATTTATTTACTATAGGTTTTTACATCAACTTTCAATATAAAACTTCCAAAGCAGTACACTGTATGGAATCACAACTCATAAATCAGAAAGATCACAGGATATTATAAAAAAATAGTGTAAGTTTTTATTCATCCTTATTCAGATCATTCCTAATCAAGGATGCTCATTTACAGAAGCAACTCATCATCTCATCTGGATTTGATGAAAAAGAGAGATAGGGGTGGGTATCATCAGCATACTAATAACACTGAAACTAATCACCTTACACTGCTTGTCCTAGTGGTTTACTGTAGATACAAAAGTATGGGAGACAAACTGAACCTCAAAATGGCTAAGCTTTATTGTTGTCAACATTTCAATAGCCGATAAGGCTGTGTCACTATGCAGTTTCCTGCATGACTGATTTAGAGTTGTAGCATTACATTGAAGAGAGAACTGACTGCTAGATTGTACACATGTGAATCCTTCTAGCTCACCTTTGGACTACCAACAAGGTACTTGGGATCAGCACAATTCCAATATAATTTGCAGATGTAAATCATGCTGGGTTAATGTGTATAACATCTGAACTCTGATTCAGCAAATGAAAATCACTTGCAAAAGCAGGTTGCCATCTAGGCATTGAATGCATCCCCATTAAGGGCCCTCAGTTGCCAGATGACATGTTGAACTTTCACAGAGTGCACTTTGTTAGATGCATATAGTATTAGTTGAAAAGCAGGCAGATGAGCCTGGTATATATTCAGTACAGAGGTTCTAACTCATGAAATTGTGGACCAGAAAAATGTTACTCTTTAAAGTGGCATTGGACAGTTTCTTGTTTCTGCTGTTAACACAATAATCCCTCTGGAAGAGGCTGGAATGAGCAAGCACTACTGTGTTTAATAAAGGAATAAACAGTGTTTGATTCCTTTCTTGTTTATTAAGGACTTACTTAGCATTATTCAGTTTGTCTGCTTCTGTAAGATCTTCCCTCTTAACCATTTCTGCACGGATTGCATTTGGTGCAATGGCATCTATTAAATCTAATACAGGTAAACTGGTGCTAATAGATTTGTCCTGAAAGAAGAAATGCAAACATTTCACCAATGAAAAATATTTTTTTCTTAATACTCACCAATATTTTACCAGATATCACCCTTTTATCTACTCTCTCATTGATATATAAACCCTTTGCTTGTCCTTCCTTATGTGGATTTATGACCATGAATGAGCATAAACTCATACCTGTGTCAGTAAAAACCATCAAAGTACCCAATTGTATTTATTATTATCAAGAGGCTTTTGAAATCTACCAGAATGACATTTCATATGTTTGTATTTTCTTTCTGATCAAATTTTCCTTTGCTTGTTTATAAATGTCATAATCTACTTATTCCTACAATCCCAATGCTACTTTGAACTTGCCTCTGAGCTCTGCATTTTGTTACTAGGATACTGAAATGCACTCTCTCTTTGCCTCAAAATAGCAGGTGCTACTGCTGTAGTCACCTCCTTTCAATAACTAAAGCAGATGGGCAGTCTAGTCCATGACATCAAGAAATCAGCAGGAGGTCCCACAGAATTAGTAATTAGCTCCATTCCTTGAGAGTCTCAGCATGCTGTTCTTCCTGGCAGATGGACAGTATGATTTCCGGATTTGTTTATAGCCTATTTGCTACCATGCACACTATGCACTTAAACCTAGCTTTAAAAAAAAGTAAAGTCCTTTTCTAGTACTAATCATGGTGGAACATATTAGTTCATCATTCTATCAGTTAGTATGTTCCAGTGCCAAGATAACAATTTCTAAATTAGGGTTAAATGGTCCTGAAATTTTTATTTGACACCTCTACTTTCACTGCTGAATAGACTGATCTTCAGAATACTATACTTGTTTGAAGCCCATGGAGATTATGCAAGAGGATGTTTTTAAGGACTGTAGCCTTTTTTTTCTTTTTGGAATATGGAACAGAGAAATTCTGAGGGTACTACAAAAAGAAAGCCCAAGAGTTTGTAACTATTTTTTCATTGAAAAGTGAACATGTGGGGCTCCCAATTTCTTTTGTCTTATAGCACAATGTACTCTCTCTGAATATACCAGCTAATTTTGTTTCTGTATGATTTATTGCAATTTACACATAGAAATTCTACAAAAATTAGTAGAAATAAAGTCTTTACCAGTCTGCATTGTTTTTAATGAGTTTAGATTACTTTATAAGAAAAACTAAATCTGCCATTGGAAAATTATCTATTATTTTATTCTCTGCTATTCAGTAAATATTAAGATCTTATGGAAATGTTGATATTTTTATGAAGTAAAATGCTCTAATCTATTTTTGTTTTTTACTATCTTGTGTTTTGTGGAAGAACCAGATCACATTCTGTTAAATGTATATATCTTTTACTATTTTGAATACAACACCATATTGCAAGTGCCCCAAATCTCACTGCTATCACAAGATGGGATAAATATTTACTTAGTTCTTCAAAAGCCACCCTGAAAGGTTTCAAGTTTGCTTCTTGAACTCTATCAATGTGCTCAAATTCTATGTTCTAAATAAGTTTTCCCTCTATTTAAACAGAAAAAAATACAAGGATCTAAGGATCCATTTAAGGTCTAATATGCAAATTGCTGTGCATTAAAATATATTAAAATGGTAATCTGATCAAACCCTAACCCACTTACAGGCCATTTAAAGAAGTACTAATGCAAAATATCTGCAATAAATCTGTAATGGATTAATTCATTTTCACTGTTTGGATAGTGTCAACATTACCTTGAAGCTAGTTATGGAAGTATTTTTATTAGCATTTGCAAGAGTTTGATTCACCCATTTAATAATAATTTCATCATTTACTTTTTCACCCTCTCCAAGGTCTGATAGTACATTCAAAGTGTACCTGCAATAGAAAGGACACAGTATTTGCAACTGGTCAGGAATGACAACATTCTGTAATATTCTCCTAGTAGTTATTACAATAATTCAACTGTCTGCAAATGAGGAAATTTGTAGGGGTTGTAGATGCACTGGGAACAGGAGTAGAATAACTTACAGTGTAATAAAAATAAGTCACAGTTTTACATGTCATCAGAGAATGTCTAATGGAGGCCAAGCATTGCTAGTCTTAGCCATAGGGAACTGTGACATATATTCTTCCCCAGGACTAGTACAGAACCCCCATGCACATTTTTAACAAGCAATGCGAACTGGAGATAGTAATTTGGTGCAAAGAGGCAACATGAAGGGCCAGAGTTTTATCTGTTTATAAATTCTCTGCTTCAAATCCTTCAGCTATTTTAACTTCCATGGGCACAGAGCTGGACCTCTCACAAGGCCTCAATTGGTACAGCAGAAGGAACAGCAAATTGTATATTCCCTCCGCCACCAGGAAAACCAGCCACTGTTGCAGGCCTATATACACTATTGCTGCCACATGTCCCAGCCTTAGCCCATTGCTGCTGTTGCAGCCACAACCACCTGCTCTATAGATCCGCCTAGAGCAAGTGGCCAGGAAGCTTCAGGCAAGCTTCCTGAAGAGCCAAATTGGAAATAACAACAACAACCATAACAACAAGGCAGCCACCATGGTTCTACAGACAGACAGCTAGAACATCAGGCAACATCAGGCTCTGAGGGGTCTTTTCTCAGAGCCAAACATAATGGAAGGATATTTTTTCAGAGCCAAACTTTACCCCTAGAAATTTCTGCTCAGAGCAAGGCATTTGGTCTTGCCACACCACCCACTTTTCTAGCACATGTGGTTTTTCAGAGAGCTGCAGTGGGGTAGAGGATGCACTGTGAAATGTGATGTCAAATAGGTGAATGGGCCAGGTGAAGTGGGAAAAGGTGGGAGACACACATGGGTGGCAGGGACGTAAGAGGACATGATGGACAGGGCTGGTAAGGAAGATGAATGCAACAGGTAGAGACAGATGTGGTCAGTGGGCAGGTTGGCAGAAAAAGAGGCAGATGTGACAGACACATGCAGAGGTGGGAGCCATATGCTGTAGTGGCCAGGGAAAGTGGCAGTGGTGGCAGCATGTGTGTGCTCTCCTCATGAAAGCTTTCATTGGAGCTGCACAGGTATCTGCAGTTGCAAGTCTGGCAGTGATGCACAATGCCCCAACAGGCTTAAGTTGGTATCTTCTTAGAGGTTCATGGATGTACCTTTCCTGTTCTTTTCTAAGTTGTACAGGGTCGTTCGTTTCTTTTAAGAACCACTGGATTTGTCCTTTAAACTACTTTCATAATCTATTACTCTGACCATTTTCATAACCTTACAATATCTTGCTGGACATAAAAGCATTCCAAATATATACTGCTGTTTTTATTTATCACAGTGATAACTATGCACTGTCCATCTGAAATCCACATTTCCCCAGTGTTGCAAGTAGTATTACCATATATATTTGTTTTCTTAATCAGGTGCTGTGTTGCGGATGCCTGTACTAGGGAAAAAGTCCTTCTGGGCTTAATACTGATAGGGTTGTATTGCACATTTACCTTTAGAAAAGAACAGGTGTCTAAATTATACATTTGAAGTCTTGGAATAAGGAAAACCTGGGAATGAATGATTTTATAAATGAAATGTGTAACCTGGTTGCAAACAAGTGAAGGTGATATCTTGATTTGGAAAGCCATTGTGTTTTGTAAGCTTTGGTTAATCCTTACCTTCTCATTAACTGCCACACCAGTGCCAAGGTCAATGTTGGATTGCCTTCATTGAGATCCTGTCCACCAATACCAACCAAGGAGAATCTTGCCTTTGTCTTCCCCAGTTCCACTGCATAGTTACAATTTTCAATCTAAAAGGACAAATGCTATTTAGATTCAGGAACTACAGGTAACTGCAACCTAACTTATTAAAATGATGTTTTGAAAAAGGCAAATCAACCACAACAGAAGGACAAGGGCCACCTATACAAACAGTGTGGTATGTTTAATCTGCACATATATAGTAATAAAGCATTTCTGGACAAACCATAATTTGGTTGTGTCAAACTTATCTTATTCGTTTATTTTTATTCTTTGGTTACTGCACCATATCTAGGCATATTCTGGAGCTAGAACTTTCTTGTACTAAGATAATAGGGAAATGTTGGTTCAGCAGGGAGATCAGTCAACTGATTTGATAGCCTGAGACTTCTCAGAGGCTGGGCACATGGAAGTTCTGCCAGGACTCTTGCACTTGTGTCAAATGACCATGGCAGGGCTATGTCTTCTGTCTGAGAGCGTCTATGCCTCATCATCAGAATTCTTTGCTGCACACTGGAAGACCCGATGGCTGGGTCATAACAGACTTTGTGCACACTGATACTTTTATACTCCACCATTTGGTACCCATGCTTCATCCCCTGGCCCAACATGCCATGCTTCCTAATTTGCTGTGCTCCAAGATTCTAACCAAGATACTACACTTGGTTAATTTTCAAGATTTCTAGCCCTAATCATATGTTATCTTAAGCAAGGATTAATAATCTAAGACTATGAACTCCTTTTATGCAAGTTAAGCACATCTTTAAATGAGCATGGCATAGTCTAACATAGAATCATTTACCAACCTTTTTCATGTTACCCCCTAGTACAGGATAAGGTGGTTTGTTGACATGGTTCCATTGTACTGGTACACGGATCATTTCATAGAGCTGGAAGATTACTAAAGCATCAGCAAGGTCACTGGTCAGAGTACAAGGAGAGAAAAAAATTACATTTACATATCAAAATCACCTGTTCTCTGAGTAATGTCACTATATTCTGGGGTGGAGTCTGCTGCAGAGAGACCATCTACCAACTGAAATACTTAGTCGAGGCTGTCAATATTCCCTTCCCAGGCAAGGTGCTTAAATGAATGGTTGCCAGTCAACTAAAAGAACACTTGACTAAAACAGATTATCTAGTTCCATTGGTTGCCCTGCTGCATTATCTCTGCTGGGAGAGAAAACCTGCTGATTCTCTTGCACCTAACAGTAGCTTTTGATACCATCTACTAAAGAATCCTTTTGGATAGGCTGTCTGGATTGAGAGTTCCACTCACACTTGGATGGCTAATTCCAGAAGGCGGTGCTGGAATATTATTGCTCTGCCTTGGCTGCTATGCTAAGGGGTTCTAAAGGGCTCTATTCTATCCCCCATCCTGTTCAACATCTACATGAAGCTGCTGGAGGTATGGGCTGGGATGTTATTGTTATATTTTTTGTCAAATTCAGGTGAACTGGTGGCTGCTCTGAATCACTGCCTGGGTGCAGTAATAGACTGGGTGGGGGCCAATAAACTGACTCAATCAAACAAGACAGATGTACTGTTAGTGGATGGTTTGTCTGCCTGGATGAGTGATATTCAGTCTGTCTGTTTAGCAATCCCTTCCAGAACAGGTTGGTAGTTTGGGGATGCTCTTGGATCCAGCATTATCACTGGGGTTCTGAAGGACTGTGTTATCCCATATATACCTTCCTGAACACTTAGTGGTCCTTCTCTAGGAAACCCTGCCAAGGGAAGTGAGATAGTTACTAAGAAGAGGCCTATTATGTTGTGGCACCCCAGTTCTGACATGAGCTTCCCAGAGAGGTTTACCTGACATCTAAGATGTGCTCTTTATGATCCTCCTATTCTTCACCCTACCACTTTTTTGTTTGTTTGTTTCTGTTGCTTTAAATCATTTGTTCTTATTGTTATGTACCATCAAGTCCTCTCCAACTTATGGCAACCTTAGGAATGAATGCTCTCCAACTCATTGTGTCTTTCACAGCCCTGCTCTGCTCTTGTAAACTCAAGGCTGTGGCTTCCTTTATGGAATCAATCCATCTCAGAATTGGTCTTCCTGGTCTTCTTCCTTCAATTTTCCTTAACATTATTGCCCTGGAGCCCTGAACCCAAACAGGGGGCCTGGATCTATTCCACAGAGCCCCAACTGTGCATTTGTGTCAATGGAAGGGAGCAGTTTTCAAGGGAGATTACAGCTGAAAATGGACAAAGTAACTTTCCTCTTCCTACATGCTGCAACCCACTTCCCTGCTCCCTTGACACACAGAGACTCACACAAATTGTCTTGCATGGCAATTGAGATTAGAAGAAAACTTTTCTCTGTTGGCTTATGGTGATCTAGGTCAAGGTACCAATTAATTGATTTATCTTACACAAGAAAATTCTGATAAGCAATTAATTGGCTGGCTTTGCCTCCTGTGAAATATAAATAAATCCTAGAAATTACTTCTAAAGCTGCACAGATATAAATGAGCACGAGGCTCATGCGATGGGGCGGCATATAAGTTGTATAAATAAATGAATGAAT
This sequence comes from Varanus komodoensis, assembly GCF_004798865.1. Taxonomy (NCBI): domain Eukaryota; kingdom Metazoa; phylum Chordata; class Lepidosauria; order Squamata; family Varanidae; genus Varanus; species Varanus komodoensis. The sequence goes on along the minus strand of NW_025335661.1, from coordinate 9,785,205 downwards.
GAATGAATGAATGAATGTCCTGTATGCCTGGCCCTAGCTGTCTAGCAAAACCTTTGGGGAGATAGATATGGTGCTGTGATAAGATGGTACATCATGGCTGGTGTAGACCTGGACATAAAGAAACAATCTTTAATCCCACTGAAATGAATTGATGTTTTTCATTGGACTTTAATGAGCAAGGGTTGCACCATCAATCATTAAATTGCCAGACTAAGTCCAGAATGAAAACATTACCTGTACAAATGGTTAATATAAGGGTTTACACCCAAAGAATTCATCCAGTTTCTAAATGTTCTCTCTTCCTTACTTTCTCCTATAGCAAAAAGGTACAGAATTTGTTAGCATACATATTTCAGCATTTGATATTGAATACATGCCACTAGCTGAAGCATATAAAAGTAATGTATGTCAGCAACAGTAATGTATCTTTGCCTGAGGAATGATTTCTTCTGGCTTAATAAACTCTGGTAAACTCTAGATGGCTGGGTACAAATAAAAGAGGCATCATGAAGCACAGAATCTTTGTCTTATCAAAAATCAGTTCCTTATCATACATAGTGAGGATCCAGAGGCATGAATACACAAAAGAAAAATACATTATACTATTGGAGATGTGCCATTCATGAGAATGCAATACATTAAAATAAGGAAAAAAAGAAAACCTGTTTGTACACCAAACCTACTATGAGAAGCTTAGGACAATATATATGGGGTAATCCTTCTCCCACTCCTGCATTATAATAACCATTAACTTCAGTTGAGAGAGAATTGTTCAAGACTATTCAATGGGCTGCACACTAAGGATATGTGAACCTAGGACTTTCAAGTACAAAACCAGTACTTAATCTTCTATACAATGCCAACTCTTTTATGCCAGGAAGTACTTCCTGACAGTTAAGATCCCGAGTGTATAGAATGGGCTTCCACAGGAAGTGGCTGAAGCCCCATCAGTGAGAATCTTCAAGGACAGGCTGGACATGCACATAGTAGGCATGTCATGAGCAGAGCCAGCTGGGGTCAGATTAGATGGCCCGGGAGACCCCTTCTGACTCGCTCTGTTTCTCTGTTTCTCTTGGCTTAACTACTCTTTTTACCAACTAAGCTGATCAATACCAAGTTAAGGTTATATTTACACCTGTATTTAAATGTCACAGATTTAGGAAAACTATACTACCTAGATGCCACCATGATATAGTAAAGCTACCTAACTTCCTTTCACAACATCCAATTTTCCAGCAGGACCTCACAGTAAACATGACAATGCTACTTGACTATTAAATATTCCTCAAAGGCACAACAAATCATACATAAATGGTTAAACAGAAACAGAAGACAAGCTTATATCAACAGTTTCTAGCTGTTCTCTTGTCAGCCAAAACTGATGCACAGGTAGCCAACCTTTATGGGTTTGTGGAAATATTTAGAATTTTGAGAATTCTAGAATTGAGAATTTTTAGAATTTTTGGTCCTCTCACAAAATGGCTGCCACAAAAGAGTGGCAAGAGAAATAGCTACCATGATGGGTATGGTCAGTCACAAAACACTCTTTTTTCAGAAGCAAACTGGTAAGAATAAAAGAAAAATGACTTGCTGAAGAACCTAAGTACAAGGATGAGGAGGAAGAGCTCCAAAACATAAAACTGCTCCTTGAAACCCAAACAAACATAATGCTGGAGGACAAAGCTTACAGCACACCAGGCAACCAGCTGGAAAAAAATCTTAAGAAACAAAATAAAAATAAGGAGGGACAAGGTGTCTAGCAGGTACCATGATGGAGACTCTAGACTTACTGTGACCTGGCCATAATCCAGGGAAATTCTGCTATGGATGAAATCATGTAATTTTTGGTTTCCACAAAACGTAACTGTCCTTATTATTTTATCCAGCAGTAACTGATTAAAAGACTTCCTGGTGAGAATATCTATGCCTGGGTCAACACATGCAACATGGTGAGGTTGGGATGACACAGTTGTCTTGAGAAGTGAAAGAATGGATGTTACTATTTCAGACAGCAGGTAAGGAATTGCAATTTTAAGGCTCCTCTAAGTGAAATACAAACATATCTTCCCATGGATAGAAAATGAGCACAACTGAACTAGCAACCCTCTCACTAACATGCAATTTCTAGAACAATAATATTATCACAAGGGTGAACAGCATCCCAGTGCAAGCTCTCTTATGGCCAGAAGTAGGAGAAAATACATGTCACCTCAACCTTATATTCCCACCACTATACTGCACCCCTTCCTGCTGCTGCCACTGCAAAAACATTTCCCTCTTCCCTGTCATGCACTCCTCTTCCTCTTTCCATCACTGCATCAGCTCTGTGAAAAGCCACACACCTGGAAAAAGGTGCTCTGGTGCTCTTGCGAGACCTCACCTAGGTCTTGTGAGAGCCCCACAGAAACTTCTTCCAGATGCCTGGCCCTCCATAAAGCCAACACAACAGTGGCAAAAATAGACAGCGTGCCTAATAAGGGAGACAGAGAATGGATGGGAGAACTGCACTGAGTACTCTCACAGATCAAATGCCATGGCAGGAGAGCAACTGGAGAAGCTTTCCAGATCATCTGCTGCAAGCGTCGAGCATTGTGGGCGAGCCCTTCTGGTGGGGAAGGCAGTGCAGTACAGTGTTCCACCCAGCTTGCTACTTGATGAAGGAACTTCACCCAGCATCATGCGAAGACCAGCCCTGGGAAAGTATTAATAAGCAATGCTCCTCCCTCTTTCTGAACTGTTTCAGCTCATGCTATCAGCTCAAGATTCTTACCACCTGATTTTGCAATATGAGTAGGAAGAGGAATATGGCTTTACTGGGAAGGGGAGTATGGCTTTCCCTGGACAGGAATGGAGAAACTTTTCTTGGTCAACTTGATTCTGAGCAACCATGTCAGGGGTTCTATGCCAGCAATGGGCAAGACCATACCAAAAGTGGGCAGGACTCTCCTGCTGCTGGCATGTGGCTCCACCATGATTGTTCAGCCCGCACGTAAACCCAAACAAAATCACTCACCTACTATCTTGCACTCACCCACTAAACTGCAGCTATTTTCTCTTTATCTTTTCTCTTATCCATGCTTGTTAGTATATGTGTCTACTAAAGTAAAGCTCACTGAGTTCAATGGTGCTTACTGCCAAGTAAAAGGGTATAGGATTGTAGCCTATATTAATGACATATGAATGTGTGGAAATTTAATGTTTAAATAATTCACCTTGGAGTTATACTTTTGTTATAGTTTTCAGCATATTTACAGTTTGACATTGTGACCAATAAACCAAAGAAGGGAATTTTTAATGTAAAGGCATATGCATTTGATTTAAGAAGATATGTATAAAATTATTTTGTCATGGTTGGTTTGTTCTGTTCAAGCAAAGTAATTCATTCAGAAATTTCCTTCACTGAGAAAAACGTTACTTAAATTTGGACCATAAATGTTCTTGGAGTCAGTGACTAAGACTATTTATGTTTGTTATCTGAAACAATCTCTAACCAAAATATATTTTGAACATTTCAAAGACAACTAGCAAACGGTTCCAGGAAAGCTTATTACAAAAAGACTGTCAGAAGTTAAAGGAAATATTCAGCAACTCACACAAAGAATTAAAACTGCATGCTGAATAAAGACCAGAAAAATCCACTCTAAGCGTATGAGAAGAATAGCATGCAAGTTGAAAGAATGCAATTCTGAGTAAAAGAAACTGTGTAACTAAAAATAACACACTGTATTTAATATGCCACTCTAAACAAGATTCTTTGTTATAAAAGCACATTAGAATTGTAAAGCTTTTCGGATGGCTGAAAACCAGCCATCTTTTCATTACTACCCCCTCCCCCAATACACATGCATATTCTTGTCCATTGTTCAAAATTTACCTTCTGGAAACATGCACTATATTTTATGTGGCAGCATAAATACATAATGGAAAATACACAGAAATTGGGCCATATATATATATATATATATATATATATATATATATATATATATATAACAACTTGCCCTCTGGCATGTCTCTTCTATGACCACAATGTTATGCAGCAATGTGTCACGTGGAGAGAATATGGAAGAGACATCATAAGCAACTAATCAAGAAGATATCTCTGCCTCCCTTTCTCAAGACAGCAAAATGCTGGGTACAATTTAATTTCAATAAAGAAAATGCTTGTCCTTAACATATTCTACAATCATTCTATAGGGGAAAAAGGCCCGAGAACATTTTTTTTTCTTTGTGAAGAAACAAATCTTCGCTCTTCAATAGTAAAACACACTAGAACAATAAATACCATGATCAGTAATAGCTTCCAATCAATTTCTATGTAGTTAGATGGGGAAATCACAAGTTGATGCTAAATAGTCACATGACCAATAGAACATGGACTATTCTCTCCCTGTGGCTGCTCATATTCTATACAGCCATGAGGACTATGTTCATCATCTATGTGATCATTTCTTATTCAAATTTACAAAAGAAAAAGAGCTTACAGTAGAATCCTCCATGTCTTGGAAAATAACAACTTTTGTACTATTACATAAGACATACCCAAAGTAACAATCTAGACCAGAGGAATTCAAATCTTGGAGAATGCAGAACGGGAACAGTTACATATGTTCACAGTCCTCTCCAGATTAGATAACTGCAAAACATTCTATGTCGCGCTGTTCTTGGAAAGTATTTGGAGATCTCAACTGGTAAAAAATGCAGCAGCCAGAATGCTGTTGAATCTCCTTTTCAGCATATATTATCCAAAACTTTATGTTATCTGCATTGGCTTTCTGTTAGTCTGTAAGCCCAGTTTTGAGAGCCAATGTGTTTTACTGCTTGGACTGGGGCTTAGGATATCCAGGTTCTAGTTCCCAGTCAGCCATGAAGCTCACTGCGTGACTTTGGGCCAGTCACTGACTTTCAACCTAGCCTACAGGGTTGTTGTGAAGATAAACTGGAGAGAATGGGAGGATTATGTAAACAATCTTAGGTTCTTTGCAGGTCCCTTGCAGGTAAAATATAGGAAATAAATATAATAAAAGTATAAATAAAATCAAGATGCTGGATATTATCTATAAAATCTTAAATAGTTTGACACCAGACTAACTGAAGGGAACCATCATAAATACATCTTTCCCCTTTTCCCTTTCCAGCAGATCAAGGTAAAAGACTTCTAAATGCAGTTTTCTACTGAGCTAGGCTTGTTTCACAATACAAAGTGAGCAATATAAATGTTGTTAACAACTAGCATCTATCAAGGTAATCCCTCTAATTTGTGGAGTTAGCTCTTGCCCATATCAGAATATGATCCCAAGCAAAAAAAAACCCCTCCTTTCTTTCCCTCCAAAAGGGATGGCTCCTCCTTCAGGGAGGTTTGTGCTACTTGCAGGCTAGACAGTAGGAACACACTGGACATTATTTAATTGGCCCTTTCATTTGATTTGTTTAAAAAAACCACTGGGCTGATGATCTCACACCTCCTATGACTCTCTGTGGTTGACAGTTTCTCCTCACAAACAAGAGGTGGTCTAGTTCTTACCAGCTGCTTGGCAAATCTTGCAACTTCTTAACTTTGACATTTCAGTAACACTTTCCAACCTCTCCTCCTCTTCCTCTAGCTCACATTTAGAGTCAGCAATCAATAGCTTGAAGTGCTATTTTGGGAGAAGCAGGCCCAATCCCCATATATTGCTTCCTCCTGCAGGAACCTGCCCACTAGTTACAGTCATCAATTGAGGCTCTGTTCTGTGTTCTCCTGTGGCAAAAACCTGTTTGTGTGATTCTTTCCTGAATGAAGTTTACCAGACCCCTTGATTACTGGCAGACCATCAAAACATTTTTATTTCATCAGCTTTTCAATGGGTTTATCTTTGTGGGCTACTGTTTTCTTACTTTAATTTTTAAAGTGGTTTTATGGTTCCCATTTTTACATATGAAGACTGCATTTGATTTTTGTGAACTGCCTTGAGGACACTTAAGCAGGCTGAAAGGGAAATGATAAATGCTTCTATAAATAATTTAATAAATATGTTATTTTACTGGCTCAGATTGATACTTGCTAGCACTGGATAAAGGGAGTAGCAATTTTTGCAGATTTCTCCATTTCACTGTCACTCTCTGAGCCCCCTGAATAGCTGCTCCAAAGTGGGGGAGGGGGTCCCCCAAACAGCATAGGAAATGCAGGGGGACGAGGTATTGGCAAAAATAATTTTCCATTTGTGAAAGTACATATCTGGATGCCACCAGAAGCTACAGTATATTAGAGCTTAAGTCATTTGAGAGAGGGAAAGAGACACCACAGCTGCAGATGAAAACTGTTGCTGCTATTGCAGCTGACACCAGTAAATGCTCACTGTTGACACACTTGTATGTCCAAAGTCTTGCGAGATACCGATTCATGGCTCCTAAATGCAAGAAGAAGTCCAGCTGGCATTTATATGGGGTCTTTGATTGGACTTACTAACATTTTTCTTCTATTGATGGCATATTAAGATGGCATAAGAAAGATAGCAATACCACTACAGGAGGATAATTAGAAGGAAAGTGGTCATAATAGTAATAGGAAAGGGAGGTGAAATCAGAAGTCTCAAGATAAACACAGTTACAGGCCAAAGAAAAATACTAAATACAGTACCTACATTAGCGGGGGTCAAATCTGTGTTTCATGAAGAAAAATGGAAAATTATATATTTTCAGAAAATGACAGCTTACCCGAGAGGCAATTACCAAAGCATGAACATGTTCACTAGTTATATAATAATATTTGAAAGAGCAGCAATGACATTTTGCAGTCCAGTTAGGTTTGATGCTGAAAGATACCCCTGTTTTAGTTCAAAATAGCAAGATGGTCTTGAACCATTCTGGGAGAGGAGCCCTTCCATACCAATTTTCTTATCTAAATTGCCCCCACTATTTGCCTTCTACAGGGAAACATACAGACAAACCCATAGGCTTTCTCCTATGGAACAAACAGCAATGGCAGAGTAATATTTATATCAGAAAAATGTTGCAGAGATGTGCTGCTCTCCTGAAGCAATTCCACCCCACAGCTGTTCTAAATGTTAAAAAGAACCAACGGGTCCCCCAGTATTGTCTAATTTGGCACTAAAGATCAACAAACATGTCACGTTAAATGCAAAGACAATTTTAATGTTGCACCTACTTATTTGGGCTCTGTATCCTTGCCAGGCATACAGAGAAAGAAGGAAAGATCACATCATCTCTTCCCTTAGCACTGGGCAAGTGCTTAGGTGTTTTGCTTTTTTCTCTGTGAATAAGCCACTGCATGCTTATTCACAGACAAGTTTTTTCAAGAGACTGGCACCTGATTTAGAAGAGGCAAAAGTACTTTTGTGCATGTTTAGACAAAATTCCTACAACTCTCAGGATTCCCAATCAGCCATGCAGAGGATTGGGAAATTCTGTGCTGGTTGTGAATCACTGGATGCTGTGGGGCATTTTTTTCTGTCTAAATATGCATAGTATTGCATCCACAAGGAATTTGCTGCCATAAGATGTGGGGATGGCCCCTGATTTAGAGGTCTTTAAAATGGGATTCAACAAATTTTAGAGAGAACATACTAGCTAAATGGGCCTTTAGGGTTCAGAGAGTGTGCTTCTGAATATGAACTGCCAGAAGGCCTTGAGGGTCTGCTTGCAAAGTACTAGTGGCATCCAACTGGCTGCTGTTGGAAATACAGTGCTGAACTCTGTGGATTCTGTGATCTTCTAACATAGTTTATGCCTTTTTAATGTCATGCAATAGCTCTGAACAAGTGTATTCAATTCACTATGAAAATATTCTGAAAGAAAAAGCAAAGGAAATTTGGAATAGGTCAGTATGGATTGGAGGAACATTATTTCAAACTCAAACAAGACTCCTGTTTGGTGAATCAATACATCAGAAAAACAAGTTGCTTGATATGATACTCTGATGTATTTAGATCAATTATGTATCATAAATCCAGTAGGAAAAGCCTATATACTGTATGTATATGTTGTGTGTAATGCCCATTTCTCTATGTTACAACCACAGTATGTTGAAGGAGCTGACCTTCTAGCATATTGATGTCATAAGAAGACCCTTCAGGTTTTTGCAGGGCAGGGTATGTGTTGAAGAGGTTTGCTACAAAGGCCATGTTAAGTTTAGGGTTGCCCGCAACCACATCCGCTGGAGTCACAAACTGTTTGCAGCCCAGTTTTTCTGCTTCTCGAAGCATATAGTCAGCCCTCTTCAGGTCATTTTGTTCCTAGAGAAAACCAAATAAAAATAAATCACACAGTTGAAAAAAAATAATGTTGATATTTCTAAAAGTATGTCTTTATATAACCTTGTATTAGATATGAAAATACAATTCCACTTCTAGATGCAAGCCAAAGATTATTTAGAAATAAACTTTTATTTGAGAACTTTATTTTTATTTTTGTCAGGGCTCCCAAATGCATGCACAAAATGACCAGAATTGCATGACACAACAACCCAATTTTGTTTGTTTCACTGTGGGTAGTATCGTCATCCAAACCTAGCACAATGGCTTAAGCATTGGTTGCTAACAATGAACAAAGCACGCTCAAAGTCCATGGCTTGTCGTGTGCTGACCACCTAGTGAATGCATCTATGATATGGGTGTGCCTGCTGGCAAGCACAGTCTCCCACCATGCCCATTAAGTCCCACATGAAATCTGAGACTCTAAATCACAAAAAGCATGTATATGTGAGGAAGAGTGTTTGCATGTGTATGCGTGCATGCACGCATGTATGGCTTGTATAAGAGTGTGTACATATCTGTTTGAGGTGTGTATATGCATTTTACTTGGAGAAGATAAAAAGACTAATTTTCTGAATAATCTACACAGAATAGAATATGTGTAGAAATTCACCTCTAACCCAAGAATATCACGAAACTGCAAATGAAATATATAAACCATTAAGAGGGCGGAACTTTTCTGTAGTCAACCAATCATCTATTCTACAAGTAATTGCATAAAACAATGGAAGAGCAGGATTTAAATCAGGCCTGGTCACCTGTACCACCAAGCTTAATGTAGTTCACAAAACATCTATTGTGGCCTGGCAGATGCTTAAGAGCGTCCTAATTTTAAAGTTCCAGGCAGGCTGCAGAAATAGAACACATTTCAAGACTCTGACAGTTCACTGCACATGGCTGGTACATTGCATTCTTCCAGGTAGGTTGCAAATTATAAACGACTGAATTTATTCAAATGCTACCCAAAAGGAAATGCAAACAAGATCCAGAAAGAGACTGTAGTTGTCCAAACTAGACATATATTTGTATGCAAAACCCTCCACAAGGTTATTACCAGAAGTGGGAGAACCAGGGATACTTGAGTTTGTCCAAAGTCCAAGATTCTCCAAACTGCAGTTTTTCTTGCCTGGTCTAATTCCTTGCCTGAAGTCTAAAACTGTGTATTTTTTCTGAAGAATGCATATTTTAACATTTTGAATACTGTGGTTGTGACATAGAGAAATGGGCATTACACACAACATATACATATATAGGTTTTTCCTTATCTTATGTGTAACCTTCCTTTCCTTCTTGTCATGATTGTCTTCTCCAGTGAGTCTTGCCTTCTCATGAAGTCCCCAAAGTATGACAGCTTAAATGTTGTAATTTTTGCTCCCAAGGGAAGCTCTAGCTAGATTTGACCTATGACCCACTTGCCCATCTTTCTGTTGGTCCATGGTATTTACAAAGCTCTCCTCCAATGCCATATTTTGAATGCATCAATTTTCTGCATATTAACTTTCTTTACTGTCTAGCCTTGACACCCATGATCGGGAATACAATAGTATGGATGATCTTAGCCTTAGTTTCCAGTGAAACCTCCTTACACTTGGTGATTGTTTCTAGTTCCTTCATTGCTTCCCTTCCAGGTGCATTTTAGACACACACACACACACACACACACACACACACTTACATTAAGGCGTGAAAGATCAATGTTAATAGCAGGTTCTCCACCATTGCCTCCTCTGGGTGCTATTTGATTTAGGAGATGAAAGTAGGCTTTTGAATCCTGAAGTAAACAATACAAAATATAAATATTATCTTTGAGATAATGAAAAAATTAGGGAATCTTGCTGTTGCCAGGTACAATAGTACAACATTCCAAGGTCTTCATCATCATCATTGCAATAGTAGGGAATGGGAGAGGCAAAAGAATAGTAGTCAAAGAAAGCTATTTGAATTCTGCTGATTGCAGACAGCAAAAGCACCATCCATATATTATACTGTCAGATATCACTTAATATTTGTTATGTGTTTACTTACACAGCAATAATGACCTTGGAAAGTAGAGATTCTGTGACAGATCAACTATTGCATGCACAGCCCTGTCAGTTTGCTGCAACAAGGGTGGAGGGTGCTGATGGGAGAACTTCTACCCAATAACTTAAATGCACTCCTCTGAAGTTGTTCAAGAGCTGTGGAAAGCAGGAAAAGACTTGCAATGGTAGTGATGGGTGGGCACGGAGACGCCATGGAGGTGGACTATGGTGACAGGTCGCCAGATAGGAGGCTTCAACAGAAGTCGCCCATTGGCAGCATTATGCAGGATGTCTACTGAAGTATAGTACCACCTTTCCACACAGTACATGTGTTAGAAAGCCAATATGTCTGAAGCTCCTCTGTTACCATTTTGTTTACCCACTACAGGCAAGACGTCTATGCTGGTGGAGATTTTGGTGGATTCACTGTGGGGGTATGGTTTCCAGAAGTGAATGTTTCATCTAGATAGTGGATCTCACTCTCAGGCAGTGGAAGAAGGCAAGCCATGACTGTCAGCTGATCTCATGGCGATTAAGTTTCGCTTCCTTAGCCACAGTTTGTTTGCTTAACTATGAAAGGGTTGGTCTTTTATATTTTGGCACTGGACAACAATGAGATGTTTGATTAGAATTCAGTTATAATCAGATTGCATTATATAGTTATAATAAGATGGTCTTGCTTGGCTCCAGTTAAAAGAATCTGCTTCAAAGTTATGGTTTTGCTTTTGTTTATTAGAATGATAAACTAAGATATACCTTAATGTCTTGACTAAAGTTGTTTATTTTCTTCCATCCAGCATTATCTAGATGGTAGTTAACCCAGCGTAACAGGAGTTCTTCTGGAGACAGTTTCATCAATTGCTCTAATTCTTCTCCATCACGTAGCAAACAAATCAGAGCTGTGAAACAGTTTTCAGAAAAACTAATTAATTTTTTATTATTTAAGGTTTTATTGTTGGTTTCTAGACTTTAAAAAAGAAAGCAAACAAGATGTGCTTTACTACTGACTTCAAACCGAACACTTCTGATAGTCCTTAATTTCTTACCTTCATTTCTAGAGATTTCTATATCAGCAAAAAGCCCAACTTTAATTATTTGCCACAACAGTCCTAACACCAGATGTGGTTTCCCATCTTTTAGATCTTGTGAGCCAATATTGACTACTGTGCAGCCAATAGCTGATGCAGAATTCAATGCAAGATCAAGGTTTTCCTAAAAAGAAAATTAAAAGAATGCTTCTTGGACATTGGGAAAACTAAATTCAAACAGCAACTACAATTCAAAAATATCCATCTATGCATAAAAGGAAAGCAAGACAAAATAACAAAGGATATACCAACAAAGCTGTGTATTAGATGCCATTTTTAAGGTGTTTTTAAACACACAATGACAGATGAGACACGAACAATTTGTGACTTATTCTGTAACATTCAGTATATACAGGGGAAATGGATAGCTCCTATGTCATCTATTGAGCTTTTCTTTTCAGTTTTACAGGAGATTTGTAGCAGCTATCCACATGCTGAATTCTATTCCCAAATAGCTTCACTACCATGGAATACCACGGTTATCTCCTATAAAGCTGAAAAGAAAAGCTGCAGTGGATGAGGAACCCCAGAGTCACAAGCCACCTCTGAAATGCTTATCCAGTTCATGGATCCAAAAGGTGCCATCTGCTATTCTTATCCTGGCCATGTTTGATTTCTTAGCACACAGCCCTATCAATTGCTCCACTGATGCTCAAAGTACCCAAACATGCATAATCCTTGCCAGAATTTTTTAAAAAATGGGAAAATGCCAAAGGTGATGCAACAAGTATTTGAGGAAGTATTGAATGTGGTCAAATGCAGAATGCTTCCTTCTGTCACAAAATATACCCTAAAAGTGGCATTAGGCCCATTCCTCCCCTAAAACAGCTTTCAAAGGTTGTTGATTCAGATTCTAATTCAGAAGGGTTGGAATTCACAGCTGAAATGCTAAGGCCAGTAGAAGCAGAGAAATGTCACCCACTCACTGAAAACCAGACAGTTACAAGTTCAGTCAGGAATTTTAGGGAGCAAACTGAGATGTATGGGTGCAGACTAACATCCTAATCCAATTATATGGTGTCAGGTAATAAGGATGGATCACCTGACACATGTCAGGCATTCCCAGCAACTGGCCTGTATGCAGCCATGCTCCATCTTGAAGATGGAATCAACTCTTTTTGGTTTGGAATGGAAGACAGATATTCAGTTTGGAATCAACTTCATATCATTAAGCCCCATTTTGTAAATGGCCAGTATTCTAACTTTGGTTGTTTCTTTTGTTATTGACTTCTTCAATACTCTTATTTTGTGTCACAAAGCCAGCCTTGCTGGCCAGTTTTAATATAATAAATACTTTAATCAGAAAGCCTTTGCCCTGATAGCTTGCTAAAAGGGGGAGTAAGCTTGCTAAAACGGGGAGTAAGCTTGCTAGTGACAAATGCTAACATTAATGATGTTGCACTTGCATAAGCCAGTGTTACTGCAACAGCATTAACACTTGCTAGACAAAGGAAACAAGCAGTAATTTGTCAATCAATTTCAGCTGTGTCAACTCCACATTATAGAACAAAATCACCACTTTTTCCCTTTGCCTAGCATGTACTAATGATATTTGGCTAGCACTGGATTGCATTTGTGATATAATCCAATTTGATACTGCCCTAAGAACACCTTATATCAGCGATGTATAATTAATTCTTTCCAGGTACAGATTAGAAAGGTTTTGCTCCATAATGTGCTAGAAATGGGGATAGAGAAATCCTATGGCTCCTAGACCTTGCCTGAGGGTGTGTGTGCGCAGATGATACTTTAGATCTGAAGCTGGTAATCCATGCTCCAGTCACCCTGCACTAACTGCAGCCAGTACAGAAACAATCACACCAGCTGCCTCTTCAAGATAAGGAATTCAGCCTCAGAGAGGGAGTAAAGGGGAATTTGATGGGCAGGAGGGAAGGAGATGGTAGAGTCCAGTGTAAGACATATTTTGTGTCCTATTTGGCCTTCTTGCCTTCTCCTCCAAAGCCCCCCAGTTAGACAGCTGAGAACAGCTTTCTAGCAAAAATGTAGAACAAAAAGTGCAGAGAGGCAGAAATCACCTCCACCACTTCTGCTCTTCACTGGATGCTCATAAGCCTCCAGGTTTGGGGGCTTATAAGCATGGAGGGCAAAACCCGCAGGACTTGCCCTTTGTCTAAACAACTTCACAGAAGGAAAATAAGATATATGCAGAAAGGTGCCTGGAAACTATCATTATTTGAGGTTCATATATTAGTTTTCAGGCACTGCTATAATTTTCAGTATGTGAGGCTACAGTGCTATAGAAGTGCTTATAATAAGTCTAGGAATTTAATTTTCAGAATAATGTATTGCTTTGATCATTTAGCAAAATACTTTAAAGATGCTCTGTGCGTCCTCTTAATAACCCTTTAAAGTAGATTTAAATACTCAGCTTTGGATCATACTTTACTTACAGAAATAGTGAATGGGGTAAGCTTCTTCTTATTAATAGCTCTTTCATCAATTGTATCTGGTTGGGATAAGTTAATCATTTTGCTGGGGAAGTAAAGGTCAATATTTAATCATCTAGCTGAAAATGAAGATCACCTTAACATAAAAATAAATTTAGCCTCTAACAATACATAAAAATTGCCATACAAATTAACCAAAATAAAGCACATCAGAATGTCTAGCAGAAAGCATAGAAGAAAACAAGACAGTGGGGCATAACAATTAATGGATATTTTGTTTCCAGAAGAGTTCAGACACTTGCAATATTAAGATCATACTCAGTGACCAACAGTATAACCAGAATTATCAGAGTGCTTTCACACCACACAAAAACCTAAAATCTATTCACTTACAGTTTGCTCACATAAACATACTCAACATCATGGAAACAACACCAATTAATTCACATAATGTATCACTTCAATTGTATCAGTACAATTATACCCATAGTGCAGATTATATAAATTGCACATATATTTACTCAACAGTCATTGACAGTTGCATCAAATAATTAATATTTGAATGAGCCATCACAGATAGAGCCTCTGTATTTTCCACTCAAAATTCTAATATAATACCTTTTAGTGGAGTGAGTCTACACATTCAGCTGACAGTCATTTTAAATGTTCACAGGTATATGCATGCCTCTGTGAGCAAGCCACCCCTTTGTTTAACATACTCTCATAACTAGAATACTTTAACCTAGAAATCTTCCTTGAAACCTGAAATGAAATAGCTGCAGGCACTTAAGACAAGGTACAGATGAAAATAAATATTAGGCTGTGGGGTTCAGTCTTCAAACCTGAAACAACCTCAAAGCAATTAAAATTTGTAGACATGATATCTGGTACTGTTTTTCATAGTCTGCCAATTTAAATCAGATTGTGGAAATGTATATCTGAATGCTTTCCCATAATAAATCATAACAAACAATTTTATAACCATGAACTTAGCACCTTAAAAAAAGTCAATTAGTATAAAATATTCTGATCCTGTCCTTTGAATTGAAAGGTAGTGTCCTTTGAACTGAAATAATGGAATTTGGACATGTTGCTGAAGAAATTCCAATACCAGATACGATGAAATATCTGATCATGCCAATTTAACTCATGGCAAATCTGAGACCAGAAAACTAAAAGGTACCCTTCATAATGGACTGTTTGTATATTATAAGTTAGGAGAAGTTGGGATGCATTAATTTGCACTTCAAAAGTAAATTGCACATATCTCTGACTTAGCAAATCCAAAAAATATTTAATAATTAAAGTTATTTTGGAAAACTGAATTCATGTGTTATCAGTTTACATGTTATAGTTAAATGCATATGCAGTCATGGGAGTCCAAAAACCCTTTTTTTTTCAATTAGTCCAGTGCCCTGATTTCCATGTGGCATCTGGTAAATCACTGTGGAAAACTAGAAGCCAGGCATCTTCTCTTTTGCTCTTCACCAACTACTGTTTAGTGACACCCTGATTCTGGACATGGAAACTCCATATGGCCACTGATAGGCCTATTCTCTATTTATGCATTTAAATGCCTTAGTAATCTAAGCTATTAGCCAGTAAAATGCTCTGTGGCAGCAGTCTACAAAAAGAACTGAAGATGTGCTAGTCCCAGTCTTCTTGATGGTCATGAATTTGGTGTGAAGCTTCCAAGTCGCCATGTGTGCAAGGGGTAATCTAGTCAGTGTGTTCCACATATGAGGCACGCATTTGTGCCTGCAAATATCCTTCTCATTCTAAGTACACACAGAGATACAGAAGAGATAGATACTAGAAAAGGCAAATATCCAGAATGGCCTGTCATAGTGAATATGGGTTTAGCAAACCACATGGACTTTTCATACTTTCCTTCTAATAACAAACTTCGGTGGTGAGTGCCAATACCTATGTAGTCAAAGTGGGGCCACTAAGAAAAGGGTATCAACATATTCAAAGTTTGTGCAGAAGTATAAAAAATGTCCAGAAAAAGAAAATCCCAAATAGAACCAAATGGGAACTCAACATGCTCAGTGGCCAAGGAATGCTAACTGTCTGTTAGGTAGTGCTATCTTGGTCTGGTTCATTTCCTATGCATTTCAAATTCCAACATATCAATTTACTTTTTTAGGAATTTATTTTTTAAAAGTTAACATTAAACATACCAGAGCAGGATACCATCAGCAAGTGACTTGAAAAGACTGTCATCTGATGGATTCATAGGAAGAAGATGTTTGCAGTCAGGGTCATCTTGAAGAGATTTATTTAACCAGTTAACAAAAGCAACCTTTTCCTCCTCTGGAAAAAAAAGAATGCAGGAAAAACAGGACATCAAAAGCAGGACATAAATTACAAAATATAATTATACAACAGGAAAGCATTCAATGGATCACTGAACTAAAGACTAGGAAGTTCTTCCTGATGGTTTTAAAACATTACAACTCTTTCTCCAGAAAATTCTGATGGTTGTTTCACCTATAGGCAGAGAAAGTTGGTGGGAATCTTTTTGCACTGAAAGATAGCCATGCTGCTCTGTGAATAAAATAACCCAAAATTCACAACTGAGTAATGTCAACCAAGGACCAACAAAATGCCACTAAAGGTAGTGTAAGCTTTCAAGTTCTCCAGAACTCTTCAAAAGAATTAGGTGGCATAAGAAGAACCCTCCCTTGTCTATCTCTGCTTATCCCCCTCCTTGGTACTTAATTTTCACTCACAGATGAGATACTAGGAGTGCAATCATATGCATCTTTAGACAGAAAAAAGTCCTATGACTCCCAGCATTCCCCAGCCAGCATGCTTAGGATACATAGATTGTTGTGCCTAAAAAGAGTAAAACAATGGAGAAAGAAAAGATTCCAGCCTCTCTCTACGTGTGACTGTGATTCTTCATTCCAGCCAAGCCTTCTATGTGAATCAGTAAGGGAGAAATCAGAATTCTCAACAGAGACAAGCAGACTGCTCTAAGCCAGTGATATTTTAAACTAGATTCCAAGAAACCTGACATTACACAGATGTTTATGCAGGGCCCCTTAAGGAAAAGATCAACAAGGGTGCCAAGTTTCCCTGAAAGACAGCTTCTGTGCCATCATTGATGTAGCGCTGAAATGCATCACAGAAGCACTGGGCACACTCATTTCTTCTGGAAAAATAAAGACAGTAAGCAAACCTTGGCAAAGCCTGCTCAGTTCAGTATGTGTTATACAACAGAATCCACTGCAATGAACAGAGATTCCAAGGTGCAGCCAGCCTGTAGCAGCTCTACTTGCATGCCTGGTCTAATCCTGTTCTGATAGGAAGAATGCAATCTGAGGTCTTGTTTTGACGCTGCCCATGCTGTTGGAAGTTGGTGACTGTAAAACAACACTGAGCAGCTGGTGGCTGCTCGAAGGAGGGCCTGTCAAGCAAGCTGAAGTTGGAGGAGCATGTCTTCAGCCCAAGAAATAAAAGGCTGCATCCTTTTGCAAACCAATGGTGGTGAGTAGGCAGGATCCACATGAGAATGGAGAAAGACAGCATGCAGACAGATTCTGAACAAGCTGTAAGAGATGATGGAGCCCAGGGCTTTTTTTGTCATAGAACGCACTGGAACGGCATTCCTGCACCTTTTTTTGACAGATTTTTCCAAGTGATTGTGAATCGCCCTGTTGGGCGTAGCAGGTCAGAGGCAAAAATCATTAACATAGTGCCTGCGGGCTGCTTGTTTGTCGGCGCTGATTCTGAGGACGCTGCTCGGTTTGGGACACTGCTCGGCTTGGGATCGGTCGTGTGGTCACGCGCTGAGTGCTTACTGCCGGCGGTGACTGTTGTGTAAAAGTGTGACCCCAAGACGTGAGTTCTGGCACTTTTTTTTTTTTTTTTACAAAAAAAGCACTGATGGAGCCTACCTGGAAACTATGGAGACAGTTCTTAAGCTCAACCACAGAAGGAACTGAAGTATAAAACTTACCTCCACTACAAGAACCTTTGTATCATTACTAGGTGGATAATGAAACTGGATCCTAGTGTTTCAGCTGCTCCAGCTTCTTTTCTTTCTCCATTTTTTATTCACTTGCAGAGTCATTACTCTACAGGAACTCAGAAGAGGCAACTATCATCTGTATATAGCAGGGGCTCAAAATTCTGCATTCTGCATAAAAGAATTGATATTGCCTTCCTTTTGGAACACCTCTGTTTGTGGGGTGTTTCACAAGACCTTGGCATAATACATAACAAATGTGTTGGGTTCCTTAGCAGATAATAGGACTGTGCATATGTTACATGGTCACATCACTGGCATTTGTTCAGGAGGAGCGGGACTGTACTCATGGGCTTTGTTCACACTGTATGTCTTCAGCAAAACCTATGACAGAGCCTGCATTTACAATCACTCTGTGATTGTGACCAAAAAAACATGCATCCCAAATCATTTATACAGAACCTATACACCAGAGAGTTTGTTGAGAGATAGGATCTTTTACCATTTATATTTAACATGCATAGAGGAAGCAGGACATACACGCACAACTCCTTTTCATCACTGTGTATGTGTTGACAATACTCCAATACAATGTTTGTACAGTCCAATTGTGTAAACTGAAAATACTACCCATATAGTTTGAAGCCTATTCTATCCTTAATGTTGTCCTTTTATGGACTCCTTTTTAAATAATAAGAGACTGTCCATCATGCACTATGTGCTGAACCCAGTTCTTTGTCTAAAATTATACTGGAGCAGAGGATATTTGTTTGAACATTTCTATGTGTATTAGACATAAAATATAGTATTTCCCTGAAAACGGCACTTTTGCATTTAATCACTGTTTTTTATCTGTACTGTTTGTTCTAGCAGTTTCTTCAGGTTTGCCAAACACAGCAGTAATAGCTCTTGACAAAATCCAGCACACCAGCTTTTAAACATCAGAGTTACAGCAATTTTCTTTTATTAAATGTAAATACTAGCTTTAGTTTTCATAGGAAACTTTTATTTAAATAAATGGTGGAGTATTTACCTGAATAAGAGTGCTGGGTCCCCTCACTGGAAATTGATGATGTTCCTCCAATTGCAGTAATTCCTTTCTTTTTGTTTATGGATTTTCGGAATGATTTGCTTACATCTTTACTTTTCAGTTCCTGAATAACCTGGAACAGAACAGAGAGATATTTCTACATATCAGACCATACACTGGAAAATGCTATGCATGACAGCAGTCCTATGAAAGCAGCCCACACTTTTCTACCCAAGTAGTCATTACAACAGTCACTAGAAGCTTTCAAGCTATATTGTGAAATAAGCAGGAAAAGAAAATCAAAGAAAGGAAGCGAGGAAGAATTTAGGGTGAAGAAAGAGAAAGCAATGACAAAATTAACTTTTTTTTGGGCAGGGATTCTAAATAAGAGAAAAATATTGATACACACAAATATAGAAAACATTTTTTAAAAAATGATCTTTCCATATTTTGTAAAAACATCTCTTAAATTTTTTTAGATGATGCAAATAAGTTCAGAAACTTTACATCATCATCATCATCATCAATAGCAAGATGCTGCATAATAGCCAATCAGCTATGCAGGCATTAAGCTTTTTTCCATTCCAGACATTACTGGATTGCTAATTATAGCCTACAACATGGTATATCCTCCCATCATCCCATTTAATGATCTTTAGCATTATTATCTTGAAAGTGATGTGACATTTTCAAACGCTGGGTCTTTTCCTAGAGTATAGCACTAGTCCAATAATAGTCTTTGACATGTACTACTCCTAAAGAGCTCTTGAATACTAAAAATAAGTTCAAGTTAGCCGCCAGTTCAAATGTTTCAAGATGGAATAAACCTAGCTACTATTACCAATCAAAAGACATTGTGCAGCTCCTCTATTTCTCCCCTCCTTAACAAATTTTAAAATATTGTTTCTCTGAGTGTGGATGGTAACAAACATGGAAGGGTTACACATTTTTAGCAGGAAAACACAAGAGGGCTACAAGTAAAAGCTAACAAGAGCTGGGCTTGTGTGATGACTGCAGTCAGTCATCAAATTCAAACCACAGTTGTGACTTGTCATGCTGTCTGAACTCAGCAGGAGAAGGCTGTGCAAAAGTTAAACAACACAGAGACCTAAAACAGGCCATGGGTTCTGCAAGCATTGTTTAACCTTTGCGTAACCCATTCCTGTTTAGTTCAAACAACATAACAAGTTGCAGTTTGTGTGTTCAAGATGTGCCAGTGCACACTGCAACACACCATGTCTTAAATAAGCCACAGTAAGTTGTTTGATAATGCAAACAGGCCCAACATCTGGACCCCACATTAAATGAAACTGACTAATTGTAAAAGCCTCACCTGACAAATCCACCTGTCAGAAAATTATTTAGATAGGTTTTACTAATGTCAGCAATTATTATTATTGTTGTTGTTGTTGTATTTCTAACCCATCCAATTACTGATTACTCCACGTCTCTGGACAGCTTAAAATACAATTATTTCCTTCTTGACAATGACGAGCAGTTTTCTTGGTGCTAGAATGTTAATACACATTTTTAAATACCACCCAGGATTCATCAGGAAATTGCTTTGTGTACAATAATTCAAAAAAGAGTAGCAGTGTGACAGAGCAACCTCCTAACCGTGTCTACTGAGCAGAAGGTTCCACTGAGTTCAACAGGGATCACTCCCAGTTAAGTGAATATAACTCTCCAGTCTTAAAGTGCAACTCTATATTTGAAAGAAATCCCATAACAGGAGGAGTATTGGACACCAGGATTGCTAGCAGAGGGCTGGGCCCAATGGACAAGCACTGGCCAAGTCCAGGCAGAAAAGCTGGTCTATGCTAGAGCCAAACTAGGTAGAGATGTGTTATGCTAAACAAAGCTACAGTTTGTAACACAATGTACTGCAAACATGCAGGTACTTCATACTTGATTTGTAACCTACTATGGCTATACCAGGCACATAGACTGAGAGATGAGCATACTTACTGACACAAATTCTTCAAAGTTGATTCTGCCATCCTTATTGTTATCTGTCACTGCTATAATTTTTTCTACAATTTCTCTGACTTTATAACCGGGTAGGGGAAGGCTTGCTTCTTTAAAAAGATCTTGAAGTTCATAATCACTGACATATCCACTGTTGTCAGCATCTGTAAAAGTGAAATATAATCTGCTTTGATACAGTTGTCATTTGTCAAAGGATGTAATAAAAAAGCCAAGGCAATTAACAAAAGAAACAAAGCTACTGAAGGTGCAGTCCTATCATTTATGCCCTGAAATAAGACACTTGTGAGCCTCCAAACCAGAGCAAGGGAACCAACAGAGGTGATCTTTGATCACCTCTACATTGTACTCTGGTTTTCAACTAGAAGAGTCGTTTCAGCCATCTAGCTGAGAAGGCTAGAGCACTGTCAGGATACCCCTTTATTCCCTCTCCTGTTCTTGGTTTGGTTTTTACTGCACAGGCTGTGAGGCAGCATAGGAGGAATGGAACATAGCTCCAGAGCTCTGAGGTCAGATTTTTGCCACCAGCCTTGGATCTGGGAATCCATACTATCCTATGGCTCACATGGGGCCATAGGAATGTTCTCTAAGATGATAAACGCAATTATTGCTACAATAATAAAAGTCACATCTAGAAGAACCTCTTCTAGTGCAAATGTAGTTATGATTACTCTTGCAAAATAGAACAGAACACTTTCATTCCATATTAGGCTAGCGAGGGATGCCAAAGGCAAAAAAAAAAGCTTTCATCAGATATGATCAAGGTAAAAGACTGAGGAAATAAATGGGGTTTCAACTACTCAATGTGGATGGCAAAATACTAACAGATAACAAAGAAAAGGCAGTGCTCAATTCCCACTTTGGCTCCATCTTCTCCCAAAATAAGAGTTATGACCTTCCTGAGGAATGGGAAGTACAAGATGAATGAACAAGATGGAAGTTCAAAATTGATAGGCAAAGGAGTTCAAATCTCTAGGGCTTCATGAACTCCATCCTAAAGTTATAAAGAAGCTGGCAAAAGAACTCTCCAAACTACTGTCTATTGTCTTGGAGAAATTATGGAGGACAGGGGAAGTGTCAGATGACTGGAGAAAGGCAAATGATGTCCCTATCTTCAAGAAAGGAAAAAAAGATCCTGGGAACTACAGACTCGTCAGTCTTACATCATTCCTTAAGAAAATTCTGGAGCACATTATAATGCAGTCAGTCTACAAACACCTTGAAAACAATGTAGTAATGATTAGAAGGCAACATGGATTCCTCTAGAACAAATCCTGTCAGAGTGCTATGATTTAATTATTTTTATTGGGTAACCTCGCTGATGGGCCATGGGAGTGCTGTGGATGTAGTGTATCTTGACTTCTGTCAAAAGCTTTTGACAAAGTGTCCCATGATATCCTGATTAGCAATAGTGGGCTAGATGGAGCAACAACCAGGTGAATCCACAGTTGGCTACAGAATCAGACTCAAAGAATGCTCATCAATGGTAACTTCTATTTACCAAATGCCAACTGAAATCAATTAGGTGCCAAGTTGTGCACTTAGGAAAAAGATGGGAAATACTTGGCTAAACAATACTGCAAGTGAGAAGGATCTTGGAATTGTTATAGATCACAAGCCGAATATGAGTCAACAATATGATGTGGTTGCAAAAAGAGCAGATACTATTTTAGGTTGCATTAATAGAAGTATCATTTCCAAATCTCATGAAATACTAGTTCCCCATTACTCTGCACTGATTAGGTACTGTGTCCAGTTCTGGGTACCAGAGCTTAAGCAAGATGCAGACAAACTGGAAAGGGTTCAGAGGAGGGCCAACAAGGATGATCAAGGGATTGGAAACAAAGTTCTGTGAGAGATTGAAAGAACTGGGAAAGAAAAAGCCTGGAGAAAAGGAGCATGAGGGAAGATATGATAGCATTCTTCAAGTACTTGAAAAGTTGTCACAAAGAGAAATGGCAGGATCCTCTTCTCAATCATCCCAGAGTGCAGGACACAGAATAACAGGTTCAAATTACAGGAAGGCAGGCTCCAACTTGCTGACTGTTAAGAACTTCCTGACTGTAAAGAGCAGTATGACAGCGGAACCAATTATCTAGGGAGGTTGTGGACTCTCCCACACTAGAGACATTCAAAATGTAACTGGACAGCCATCTGAGAGGGATGGTTTAACTTGGAGTACTGCACTGAGCAGGGGGTTGGACCCAATGACCCTCTGGCCCATTCCATGATTATCAGAAGCCACTGCAGTGCAATTCTTCTTCCAATGTTCGTACTATTTGTGCCAATCAAATATTGCTTTGTTTAAAATAACCCTAAGTTTAATATGTCACAATATGTGTAATTTGATCAGAAACTATATTAAATTGTGTTTTTAATCAATTCATTTAAGGTTTTTCCACAGATATATCCAAACAGCACCACACACTCACAAAAGGCTGGTGCTAATAGGCTCAGGGAACCACAAGGTTTACAAAAGTACAAAGCATCTTTTGCAAAAAGTCCTAAGCCAGGCAGTAAACCCCAGACAACTCAACACAATCACTACAAAATGTTGACAGCTGGCAGAATGGAAAACTGAGAGGAATACAATGAATTGGCTAGAATCCTGAACAGCAGCACTCCACATTGCAAACCTTTTTCTGTAAGCCCTACCTGTGACTCATATTTCCTTGGGCTCAGGGAACTTTGCACTTGGTTTCTTGGACTGCAATCCCTTTTACCAAATGGCAAGACTCTTTTGAAATTAAAGAAGCCTGAAAAACTGTTTGTGATCAGATACAAGAGTGTATGGTGTTCAAAGGGAAAATTATTTTTAAAATCCACCTATATTAAAATTTCTGTCTGGTTCTTGTCTCTGGAATTTTTCTTTTCATTAGTATTACCTCTTATTCTTGTAAAAATCTTATGAACTTTAGAGTCATATTCAGCATTACAAATTAGAACAGATTTTGCTAATGTATAAGGTCAAATGTATTATAGTAATATGATTACTGCATTTATATCCTGCTTTTTCACTCTCGCAAAGTATCCTAAGTGGCTTACATAGTTCTCTTCCTTTCCATTTTTATACTCACAGCAACAACTCTATGAGTTGGGTTAGGCTGAAAGTCCATAACTTACCCAAAACCACTCAATGAACTTCATGGCTATGTGAGAACTAGAATCCAGCTCTCCCTGGTCTCCAGTCTAACATTCTAACCTCCACACCAGTTCTCCCAGTAATTGTTCTAAGATCTGCTGTTATATTTTATATCTCTTTATTACTTTTGTGCCCTCATTTTACTTCCAGAATGAAAGACACTCTGACACCTGAGTTTGTGATTACTGGTATGAAAAAAATATTTTTTCTTCTAATCAATTCATAGCAAATTTGCCTTTTAATTACCCTTGAACCTGTCTAAAGATTGCCTAGTACTGTCTGGAGTTAAGTTAGCCTTTTGTGTTAATAAAGGACATTTGGGAGTTTTTGTAAAGCAATAGCCTTACTGTTGCTTTAACCCAATGCTTAGAGCTCAGCTTTCATTGATGTCTAAGTTTTCAGAGGCAATAGAAACAAAATAGAGTGTAATTGCTGTCTGGAATCCTTGTCAATATGCCAGTCAATGACTTGTGGGTAAATACTGCAAGGAACATAAAGAAGTCAGAAGGTAAACTTTTGTCAGAAAATCGAGCTTTAACACGTACAAAGGGGGAAAGTACTAACTTATTACAGCTTCAATTAAAGAAAGCACTGATTTCCCTAGTTTTCAAGTGATATGGTCTTTATAACCTTAACTGGGCAGTTCCTATTGAACAGAACACACTGAATGGAGTTATATATTAACAGTATTCTCTCACTGTCAATCAGTATCACAAAGTTCAGTTTCTTCAAAGTGCAAATGAAGACTTATGTCTGTGGGAGAACCTTAGATAAATCGATTGAAATCACAATTAGAAATAGTTTTCAATCCAATTTCAAATACTGGAACATTTTAAACTTACGGTTATTTCAAACAAAGCCATATTTGATGTTGACTTATGAAGAAAAGAAGGTGAAACAGGGACTGCAAGAATTTAGTGAACATACCTATTTTACTGAATGCTTCTTTTAGTTCTTCCAGTTCCTCACGAGAAATTGTTGTTACGTTATTTTCCATCTTTTGACACGAACACCAGGTTTTTCTTTCTGCCTAAAAATAATTAGCAGACTGTATCACAGAGTATACTTCAGAAAGTCACAAGCAGCTTGCACCATGAAGCTCTGCAGTGAAGTATGGTTGTACACACCAGGGAGGCACAACCAGATAAGTAACAACAACAGGCCCTATATATTTGTCCTGAAATATGACAGCAGAGTTTCAGGGCCAAATATATGCTCCAATGGAGACTTGCCATTCAATATGAATATTTGCTTCAGGAAGGTAATTTTTATTGGGTGCACAGTGACAAAGGGTTGACTTCTCCTTCTAAACTTTGCTTGTTCAGTGAATGGAGTGACTGTACCTATTTATGCAAGGCTTTCCTATCCTGGTCCCCTTCAGATCTGTTGGCCTGCAATTCTCATGACAGATGCAATCTCACACATTTGGAGAAAATCAGGTTGGTGAAGACCAATTTACATGTTTTAAAAATGTGCATGTTAACTGCATCCACATAGTTAATGCCATGTCTACCTCATCCTTTAACTAAACAAATGTATTGGTAAGGAAGGCCTTGGGAATTTGTGGGAGCCATATTGAAAGAGAAGACCAAACAGGTCAATTTCAGGGATGCTTTTTGTATACAGCATTGTCAAAGGGGAAAGATATATTTGAAGGTGAAGAGTATGGACCACTGACTAATCCATTCGAAGTGCAAATTTCCATTTTGAGACTGGATCTATCTAAAATTCTTGCCACATAGTCATGACACCTGGTCACACTCAGCACAACTTTGTTCTTTATGAACCAATTGATGCCTCTGAACAATATTATTCCTTTCCTTTGTGCAAACATCATAAATAATACAAAGAACAGTAACATTAAGCATCTGGGTTGATGAATTTCAGGTGGAAGCATAAGGCCTTTCTATTTGCTCAAACTTTCAGTGTCTGTTTTTATGCTGCTATTCCTTGCCTTTACTCCTTTATTGCCTGTTGCTTTTACTGTTTTATTAAAGATCATTAGCTGCCCTGAGTGATGTCTTTGAAGAAAAGGGAGAGCACAAATCAAATGAATTATTATTACTCTCACAAAGTCAATCAGGCACAGTATTCATAAAAGAGAAAAAAGCAAACAGAAGAGGATTTCTGAATATCTCATCTTCTACACTTCATGCACCAACAAAAGTCCATGCAACAATGCCTTTAAGACATCTAGTGGTGTTGGCAATATTTGCCTGCACACACAAAATACAGAACAAAAACTTGATTTTTTTCTTGCTCTAATTCACAAAACAGTCCAGCAAATATGCCAGCTCTTTTGATACTTCGCTTCTGATTAATGTACTTTGATAACTTTTTATAGTTCTTTTATAAGGCATGCTTATTTATTTCTCTAGTTCTTGTTTTAAAGACCAGTGCAGTGCTATTATTGTCAAAAGGTCATAATCTATACCTATGCAACTCAAAACAAGAAAAGAATTAATTAGATTTGTGTCCTGATCTTTGGACTATATTTAACTTCTATTAAGGGCTGTAACCTCAACATGTTCATAAGAATGTCCCATTTTAATTAATTGGATGAGGTTTGTGCAATGATTGCCCATCAGTCAAGGACAGAAATTACATCAGTTGGCAAACTGCAGACTTTTTAAACTAGCTTTATGTTTCTAATTGTTATTAACATGTGGCCTTTGCCATATAGTGCAAGATGAGCAAAAGTAGCAGCAATAATTAGCTTCTTGATAAACTTTCTCATAGATGGAAAAATATTAAAACAGTACTTTGAACACTAACGCAAAAGCAAAAACATGCACATCTGGATGGTAAGCATATATAAAAAGTGAAACTAACATGGTAGCTCAAGTACCAATACCAAAGCCGCTTTATCATATACAGGGTTTTCTACTATTTACAGCAAGAACTGTCAACATGTAGCCTTCCAGATGTTTTGCCCTACAACTCCCATCAGCTCCAGGTAGCAAAAGCAGTAGTGAGGGATGACTGGAGTTTTAAGCCAAACAGCTGGCCCTGTTTGACTCCCAGGGTTTGTGCAACAGTAGCAAACTCACGCCAGGGCAGGCCTGTTCAGTGTTTTAATTGATTATTAAGAACTACTTCTTAATTGTCACACCTGCTTCTCTTTAATTAGACCAGAGAGATATGCAACTTTAGATTCAGCACCTTAAAACAAGACACTTTGAAAGCCTAAAACAATTATATACCATGTCAAGGTGGACACATTTTGGTTTCTTTTAGGCTGACTTCAGGAAAAGGCCCTTTTAAAA
Source organism: Varanus komodoensis (assembly GCF_004798865.1). NCBI lineage: Eukaryota > Metazoa > Chordata > Lepidosauria > Squamata > Varanidae > Varanus > Varanus komodoensis. Next base: position 9,758,036 of record NW_025335661.1, on the reverse strand, counting down.
GAAAGTGTGCATGTCTGAACATGCTTGCTCAGACACATTTCTTATTAAAAGAAAGAGTAGTAACAGGAAAAACTGTGGGAAGAAACCCAAAATGATGTGGCTAGTGGCACTTTAAAGACTATCAGATTTATCCTGGCACAAGGTTCATGAACTAGAGTCTGATGAAATAAACTTCCTCATTGTCTTTACTGCTACAAACGAACAGTGTTATTCCACTGTAAGTTGCTGCCATGGTACAAACAGGAGACAAAGATAAATGCATAAATTTGCTTAGGTTTAATTTGTCAGCAGAGTTAATAATTTACTGTTATAGTCTTTTGCCCAAGATGTATCATAAACACAAATGCTTTGGATCCAAAATCCAAATCCACGTGGCCTCTAGGTCCCCTTCTCAAGGTTGTGGGCAGCTCTGAAAGCCTCATGTAGTGTCAGGGAGAATCCATCATAAAAAGGCAACAGTCACGCTACAAAAATTACATGGGTGCAGCAATGTGACAGACTGCTTCTCTCTGTTGATCTCTAGGTGGAAGGAGAAGGCTGCTGCTGAAACGGCATTTTCCCTCCAATATACATTCAGCTATTATCTGTCCTAGGTCCATTTCAGGAGAACCAGTATAGGGCAATATAAATTGTAGTTACTCCAACTTGTATCCCAGGAACTCAAGATATTATTGTATCCCTCCTCTGCCCATTTTATCCTCCCAACAGTCTTGAGAGCTAGATGTTCTGGAGTGTAACTCTCCTCAGGACCAGCTAGCATGGATAGTGGTAAGGAATGCTGGGAGTTGTTGTCCAAAACACCAAATTGGGAGAAGCTGCTTTGTATCATGCCAACATGTGGCATGGAGGATCCCAGGTCTACAGAGCAATCTTGGCTTGCTGGACCAATTTAGCCAGAGGCAGACAGATGATAATTAAGAGTAATAATTAGTTATTTTAAAACAGTTTCTTATAGGTATCTTTGGCACATAACAGCCAAGACAGAAATCAAATACTGTATTTTTCGCTCTATAAGACGCGCCTGACCATAAGACGCACCTAGTTTTTAGAGGAGGAAAACAAGAAAAAAATATTCTGAATCAAATGGGCACATAATCACAGGCACATTCCCCATCACTTCCCCATGGGCTGCACATCTGGCAGACTTACTGCACACACATATTCGCTCTATAAGACGCACAGACATTTCCCCTTACTTTTGAGGGGGGGGGAGTGCGTCGTATAGAGCAAAAAATACGGTATATTTGAAAGAGAAATTCTAGAAGTTAAAATTAACTGTCCACGGTGAAAGTGCCTTGCTATTTAAAAGGATGAAAGAAAATCAATAAAAGATTCATACCTTTTGTACTAAGCAATATCCTTGGTATAGATAATAATTTTAGCATACTCTACTGGTTGAGACATTTCAAAACCAAACAGAAGAACTATGAACTGGATCCAAAGTAACTCTACAAAAGCTTCTTATACAGTAAGATCTTCAATATCTTTTGAACCCCTGTTCCACTGGCAGCCAGCCCCTTCTGCCACATCATTTCCATAGGTCTCCAAGCATCAGGAATGGTTTTCATAGGCGCAAGTGTCTGTAACAGGACAGGGCAAGTGGAAAGTCCCTTTTCACAAGAAGAAACCCACTTGTGGTTGTAGCAAATTGTTATGTATGCAACATACATTCTTTTCCAAACAGCCTGTATTATCAAATATTATTTTGCATCTGAAACAAAAGATGAATTCTTAACCCTTTATTAAGGGTTAACAGTAAATACCTTTACTCAGAAGAAATATCCTTAAAAGCACCACCCAACTACCTTGGAAGCAACTACCACTGAATTAATTTAAAACTTACTTCTGAGCAAGCATGAATAGGATTTGGCTGCAAAGAGTAAGTGCCTTGTTTTGCCACTAAAATCCTAAGCACCAAAATCCTTGTTGTCTGGATTCCCATCAATTATGAATTAAAATGAATTATTTCAGACAAAATTCAGATTTAGCCCTCAGCACAGATGGAAATTTAAGTAATTTCTATAAAAGTCTTCAGATTTCATTTAAGTGCCAAATTAAAATAAATGCATTCTCTTTGGTTGCGCATTATAAAGTGTACCAGACCTCCATATTTCACTGCTAGCATATACAACACTTACACAATTTCCAAAGTGAAACTGTGAAATTTAGAAAATGAAAATACAAATCATAAAAATTTAGTTATTTTAAGATTAACTTATGGGATGGCCTACAGAGATGCCAGGATGTTTGTGTTATTAGGGGGAGGGAAGCTTTATGAATATCCGTTCCTAATAACACTATTGACACTATTGACTAACCTTTTGCATTTCATTTCTTTCTGACCTTGCTTTTTAATAATCCCTCCCCGTGCATGTATCTACCTTCAGGGTGTCACAAAATTTTGTTATTTTTTTCTGCAACTGACTAACATGGCTAGCCTTCTGGAAATTCTTAGATAATAAAGTTGCTGCTAAAAGAAAAAGGGAAACTAGAGAAAATTCAACAAACATGAGATTGCAAGTGACTCAAGTGACTCAGAAGCCAGGTTTTTTACATACATGAACAGTCAAAATTTAGGACAGCTGTCCTATGCATACATTTCTCATACAGGTAGAAAGAATAACGCTTAAGGTTATTCCATAGCTGGAACAAAGTGGTTATTCTTATACTCTTATCTTACCTGCACTAAATTCCAGGAAAACTCCACATCAGGAAGCCAAATTCCTCAGAAAGTGTGTCCAGTCTGTGGATCCTGAAATCTAGAAATTCTACTTCCTCAAGCCAGTGAAGCTGCAAGAATAATCACTTCAATCCTTGTCAAAGCAGGACTAGAGCATACAAGCTAATGCTAAAGATTAGTACAGCAGATCAAGATAGTGATGTTTGCTATGCTATTTAACCTCTCATTATTGAAGTTGAAAATAGTCTCATAAACAGATTTGCATTATCACTGTCAACTCTCACTGTGTCCATTAGTGGGTGAGGAGATTGGTTATCTTATTTTTTAAGATAACCAGCAATGCCTGATTCATGAGATGTAGGTTACTTTCACAACTAAAAATAGAACACTGTGCCCTTGGATATAAAGGATAACTTGCCTGTCTGCAGCAGAAGTTAGGTGAAGCTAGCCAGGAGAAGCATAAAAGTTAATCACTTCTGCAAAATTAACAACAAAGTGAGGGATACAGGGCAGCCAACCCTCACCCCCACTACTACAACATACAACCTTTTTGATCTTGTAAATTCAAGTGAAAAATCCCAATAAACCAAAAAAAATTCCCTCGAAAATTATTTTCCCCTTTTCCCTTCCTGTTCCTTTTTCCTTATGTGTTGTATCATTTAGGCTGTAGTCAGAGACTGCCTCATTTAATTGATTATATGCGTAATTTTTAAGGAGAGTTTATAGCTGAGCTACAGCATAAAAGAATTTCAAACAAACAAACAAAACAAAACAAAAACCAAGGGAACAAAAACAGTTATGAAAGCAGCAGGTGTGTGAGGTCTGCTGGGTGTACTACACTGGAGAGTGCCACATGTAGTACTATCTGCCTACTGGACAAAAAACATGGATATACACATTCAGAATAAGTGTTTCCTTTAAGGAATCTGAGAGCGACAAAGATTTTGTGGATGAGATTTTCAGGACTGTGATAGTGATAACCCACTCCCAAGGAGATAGCTCATTTACCATCATAGAGAATCACTGTGCATTGGCCCTTCCTGATTTGCCAGGGGTTCAAACAAGGTAACAATTTTTTTGACTTCCATGCTTCCCCACCTCTTCCTTTTCTTAGGAAAACATAGGAAGCTGCCTTATCTAGTCAGACCTATCTAGCCCAGTGTCGTAACCACTGGTCCTCTCCTTTCAAGCATCCCGAAACAAAGGCTTTCTAACTTTCAGGTTTTATTATGTTAAAGCTGATCAGCTAGGCTGGCTTTGCAGTAGAAAAGAAGAACTTTGTAGAAGTCAATGACAAAAGAAACAAGCAAAGTTATAATTCTGGCCATTAGCCAAATGTGGCTTAATGATAAGAAGCAGATTCCAAACTGACTATCTCTCCCTCTTTTAAACTGAAAACAACAAACCATGTCTTCAAAGTAGATGCTCCTGCTTGAGTATCTGATGCTTCTCAACATGTCTGTCCTGTTAACCTGTTGTTGTACCCGCCCCCCCTTAATGATGCTACCACTGTCCCTTCCATGCTATCATGCTCAGTAAACTTTCCCATAGTATTTGAAACTGGTTCTCAGCAATTGCCTGGCTTATCTCTGAGCCCAAGGTAGACCCACTATCTTTGTAAATTCTTATTCCAGCTTGTCCTTTTAGTCAGAATCTGTATCCACAACCCTTGAAGGCTCCTTTATGGGCAGAGTGGACCCATTCCCTGCATACTTCCAGTGCTGTCAAGACTGACTGACAGCATTTCTCCACAGTTTCAGACATGAATTTTTTCCACTCCAGCCCTATAAGGAGATTCAATATGGGATCTTCTGCACACAAAGTATGTCCTCTAACACTGGGTTATGTCCCCTCTAAATGTCAAGGAAATCCTCAACACCCAGCCCATTTTTGTGCAGTCAGATATCTTGATTCTGTTTGGGTCACTGGTACAAAGATGACTTATATGGCTGAAAGCACATTTTGTACCTGGTCTCCCTGATATTCTTTGCCTGATAGAGAGGAACTAGCTTTATTCAGACATGAAATGTAGATCACTCTCTATAATAACTCACCACCCACAATTCAATGGATTCAGTGTCTTAGCTTCCTAGGATGTTCTTACTTTATCAAGGACAGTGCAGAAGAACTACCCAGTCCAAATCTCATTTAAAAGAAAAGAGCCCTTGGAAAAGAAGGCTATCAGGGGCCTCTGTTCATCACCAGTTGGCATCCAGACAACAGACTGAGTAGCAGACCTATAAGTTACAGACATATACTATATTACTATCTAAATTCTGTTCAAGGCATATTCCTATGAATGTTTAGACAGAAAAAGTCCTACAACTCACAGCATGCTACAACTTAATTATTTATACATTTCTGTCTATACTAAGTAGCCTGTGCAAATTTGTTGCAAATCTATGACTCCTTTTCTACTCTTTTTAGGCAGATGCATTTCTTTTTTGGTGATAGGTAAACAGCCACTGTGTTGCCTTCCCAGAGCTTGAGAGGATGTGAAAGCTCTGTCTGTGGTGTCCAATCTGTAACAGCCATTTTCACATGCAAGTCATCACTTGATGGTGCAGCCATGGAGCAACAGACACTTGCATATTTACTCAGACTGTTACTTCAATAAATCAAGCTTAAGTTAAACCTGAGTCTATTACACTTTAACCAGGATCTGTTTGCATGAAAGGAAAAGTGATCACATGACATAGCAACCCCTTTTCTGCTGCCCTAAAGCCATGTGCTTCAAGTATTCATAATAAAACCGCTACCCGCATTCATCAATAGTATCAGTTTCACAGTTTGCTTAGCCTGCCTGATTAAAAAGGTTCTTAGCCCTCATGCACTTTGTATTGTATTCAGCTTCAGTAAGAAAACACTACAATAGAAAAACTGGATGCTGCAGAGCAGGGAGCATTAAGATAACATTTTCTCTGAACTGCTAGCTAAGTTACCAATACAATTTCAGCTTGTCTACAAATTTCCATTATAAGTATTCTCCTTTCAATTGCTTAGTGCTTTACTGGAACCTAAACCCTTCTAAGAAACAGTACTGAATGTTTTCCCTAGTTAGCAATTCAATTATTTTTAGACAGCAAAACAAGAACCTGTTTTTATATTCTAGACAAGCACACACAGAGAGGTTGCTTCTCCACCTGTAGGTATTCAATGCAGCTTATTGAATAAAAAGATGAATGCTAAACAGCCAACACAATAAGAAAAACAAACAAGATTGAAAAACACAGAGCAGCAGAACTAATACTATCAGGGAATCAGAAAAATAATTACTCAAGGGCTCGCCTAGTGACCTTAACAAATAGGCAGGTTCACAAAGCCCTAGAAATAGTGCTCCCTTTGTTCTCTGAAGTCTTCCATTTCCTTTCCCTAATGTTAAAGTTTTGTCCACTTCAGGGCTATTTTCCATGATGATCCAGTAAAATCTGAAAAGAATAATGTAGCAACTAGCATGGTTTCTGCCCACTTCAGCTCAGGATTAGCCCTCCCATGAACTAGGGTGAAGAACCTACATCAGGTGGCAGAGTGGCAGGTGAAGAAAATTTTGCTGCTCCCCAGCCCCACCACCAGGAGGACACAGTTAGGCTGCCCTAATGCCCCCAGTGAGTGCTCTGAATAGCACCAGCAGGTACTTTCCTGCTGTGGCATTTGCCAAAAGAGAGTAGCCAGAAGGGCTCTCTGGACCACCCATATGCCTGCATTTGCCATAGCTGTGTGCACCTCCTTACTTTTGCCATGGTTTCTTGTTTCCATGGAGAGCCATGTGGCCCAACAAAATGTGGAGCTGTGAGAGCCAAGCAAGTTCTCATGAAGGCTCCACAGTTACTTATTTCAGCCACTGGGCTCTCCATAGAGCCAACATAGAGGGGCAGCACAGAGAAGGAGAAAGGATGCAATATGACAACATGTGTTCTTACCCACCTCAGGCAGTAAGAGAGCTTGCAGTGGCACTGCTCTGCTGGGGGCCTAACAGTATGTGTGGGGGAAGGAACACATCATCCCCCTGATCACATGCCTTCCCCTTCAGACATGGTTGAGACTCAATGTATTGCAGCTAAGGCCTGTTTTAAAGATGCAGCAGAATGATGGGTTAAAGTCTCGAGCTGAGCAAGTCTACTCCTTGTGAGGACAAGGTGGCGTAAACCCTACTACTTTGGGTGTCAGGTGTAGGATGCTATTTTGAATCTTCCGTTTTAGGGCAGAAAGCCACTCTGCATTAAAACAAAACACACATTTTTATGCTACTTTACAACTTGCAAGCTGGATTAAAAACACATACAAGGAGCATTCAATATTGCCACTAACTGCATGTAGCCTCAACTGTCATCTCAAAAGAGGAGGAGGAGGAGGAGGAGAGGTGGGAAAAGAGAAAAGAGTGCACACTTTAAAATGTAAACTTTACACAATGTATAGCTTTATCCTGAGCTGTATGGCACTTCCAGACAGAGTGCAAAAAAACACAAAAAAAGCCATGCTCGATTGGACCGATGTTCCATCCAGTCCAACTCTCCATTCACTCAAGTGGCAAACCAGCTCCCCACAGGATCTCTCAGGCAGGATGGATACAAGAATTCCACCTGTCCAAGTTCCTCAGCAGGTATGCCACCTCTGATAATGGACATAGTGCACAGCCAGCAAACAAGGCTAGTTGCCATTGATAGCCTGGAAATGCTCCTAGAACTACCAATGAGAAAGTCCTGCACAGCAATTCCAACCTTTTTTTCATTAATATATTTTCTTCAGTAGAATGGCCAAAAATGCAATAGGAAAACATAGGCAGGCTATGAATGAGAGATAGCACCCTATCTCTGCTAATTCTCATGAATGAAGCAGATCAATAGCAAAATAAGTCTAGGCTAGAACACCTCTTAGATTTCAGAAGTATGAACTCTTTTGACTGATAACAGTTCTATAAGAATTCACTGCACATAGAAAACTAGTTCAACAAGGGAAAGTCTGCAACTATTATTGGAAGGAACATTCCAGCCTGCAGGCCACCTACATTCTTAAACAGAAAGGTCCAAGCATAGATTTACCACTGTTGTCAGAACTAAGCCTTCATTTCACTGTGAACTGGAAGCCTCTCAATCAGTACAGAGAGTAGAACTCCTGCAGTGTAACTGGGAACTAATCAGCTAGTTTAAGGTCACTCCAAAAGCTATTAACCTAATGATCAGCATAAACATACAGAGGCTCCAGTTTAAGAAGCAAATCTTATACTGCCAAAAGCAAGAAAATTAATTGGTCATCAATCATATCTTACAGAATTCATGTTATTGAGAAACAAGTAATAGGACTTATTACAGAGGAATATGGCCTTCTGTTACCCTGTTAATTCCTGGCACAATCTACATGGTTCAAAAGATTATTAGATTAGATGACTAAGATACTACACTACAACCAAGATAGGATTTTCCGTCATGGAAAGTTTTTTTTTAAACTTTCCTCCCACGGTATTGATGTTCCTGCATTCCAGCAGATTCACCAATCTGTAAAACAATCAATATTTTTTGACTCATGTAATCAAAACGACAATAAATGATCATGATCTCTCCATTTTTAGCATTTTCTTAGCAATCATAATACACCTTTAAATCCTTATCAAACGCTCTTTAGACACATAAAAATCTAATTAAACGTTTAAGCTGGACTGAATAAAAAGATCCTCAAAGATCTTTAAAATTTATGTAAGCCCTATCCTGAACTGAACATTTTAAGTCTCTATCCCTCACTTGCAACCTCTATTTTTTAAGATGGGCCCTTATTTGACATGGGGTCAAGCAAGTATTGTTTAAAATGCCTATTTTTGTAATTTAAATTGCACCCTTAGTGGGAGATACTATGATTGGGATTATGGCCTTGTATAATCTCTCTCACTTGCCCTTTCACTCACACCCTGAGGCAGCTACTCCCCCAGGGTTAAAATAATACCAAATTTGATGTGTGTTTGTGCATGATTTATAGTGGGAGTGGGCCACATAGTCCTTCCTAAAGTCCCAGTCATGACCTCCAGCCCCACTCTAACACTGTTGAAGAATAAATATTTAACCTGCCTGATTATTGCATTCATTTAACTTTACATCTACTTTGTCCAACAGGCAGATGGGACCAAGCAGTTGAGATGCTCAAAGAAGAGAATTTGGGCATTATCTCTACAACCTTTCAACTAGCAAGGGATAGGAAAAGGAGGTATAGCAGCCCCTCAATTTTTGTGCCTCAACTTTGAAAAAAACAGTTGAGATTTATGATTAGTGGGTATGTATCTAATTGATTATACATGTGTCCAATTTTTCAGCAATGATTGGCTGGCTCCCAAAGCACAAATCACGCACAAAAAGGTGTAACGATGGAAGTGGAAGCATTGACAGCAGTGGAAGCTGATTATGTAGCCTGAGTCTTTGCACCTTTTGCTGTCCTCATCCCTGAGAAGGCACTTGAGCATGACTGGTGTTAAAGATACCGACCCACCAAAGACGCCTGTCTGATAATTTGCAGCAGTGTCATGTTCCTGGCAGTTCCTACAATTTCGGGTTCTAGGCTTAACATCAGTGCCTTTTCAAAAGTCAAGTATTTTTGTTCTTGTTAATGTTATTTTAATATGAAATGTTGCTGTTAACCAGGATGTGTGTGGAAAACTTGAAATTGCCACAAAGGCTAGCCAGCCAGTCTGCACAACCAATATCAGCTGGAAACAGAAAGAACAGGCTGCTCCTAAACTTAGTCAGTTTGCAAATTTGTACATGTGTCCAAAAAGAGACAGAATGTACATTTGTTCACATTCCCATTCACTGAAGGTAAATGAAAGGGAAATCAATAATATTTAAATCTTGCTTTTGTATCTGTTTTCATGTGCCAGGCACTGGCCACTATCATTACAATATAGGTCTGACTTGATTTGGTAATTTTATGTGATTAGTTGGAACATTGCCTCCTATGATAATTAGCATGCTGCTCACAACATTTCCATTTTAAATAAAACTTCTTTCATTTTTGTAGTTGATATAACCAAAGAACACCTGCCTAAACCATAGACCATCACAGAGGATTTATAATACTGTAGTTGAACAACAAAATAGAAATATGACAGACACGTTTCCCTTGCGGAAACAAAGCAGATAAGAAGCAACCCAAAGAAGAGCTTTTACCCATGTGTGCATGTGCTTGTCATATTTAATGCCCTGCCCATGTGTGTGTGTCACTTCACCTGCAGTGTTACCATGCCTGTAATTAAAGCGGCAGGCAAAGCCAGTGGAGACACCGGTACATGTTGTAAGGGCACTTAAGAAATTATGAGGTACTATTGGAACATTTATGAGGAAGACACTTTATGTCTAGCACACTTCACATCTGCCTATTCTGGGTGGGTTAGCATCATGTCATCACAGACTGGAAAACAAATAGCAGGGAAAATGGAATAAATTAGCAAAGCAATCGAACTGAACTGTATAAACAAGGGAAATTACTTTGGATATTACAACTCTGCTTTCATTCTACTCGCATGTACACAAGGGCCCTTTTTTACATGACAAAGAGATGGCACAAAAAAACCCAACCTTGTAGACATTCATAACAAATCATCTTAAAGTTCCTAGCAGATAGCTATGCATTCCTGATCATTCATACATAAAATATGAGGGAATGCAACACTCTTTGGTTTCCTTATCACCAAAAGTTGCCTACTTTGGTGCAATGTAGGAGATCATTTTTTTTTTCACAAGAGGAAGAACCTTTAGATTACATTCTTGCAACCCCCTCCTAGCAAAGACAAGGAAAAAGGCAGAAACAGAACACTCAGCCCTCTTGGGGATGCAGAACCTCATGTTTCTCTCTCTCTTGACCTACTTTGGGAAACAACAGTAGTGGCATTGACAGGCTGTGATCAAAAAACTGCTTTAGCAAGTGCACAAAAGGATCATGGTGGGGAAATAGGAGTAATAGATACAAAAGAGGACATCTGTGGTTTATAATAGAGCTTGAAGCTTCCAGCTTGAAAACATGTCTATAAATGTAAGCTATTAAGAAAATTACAGACTAACATTCTAAACAGCATGATTTTGATGAAGAACACATTTGGCAGCAAAATTAAAGGATTCAAAAAGCCTCTAAGGAAGCCTAGAATAAAATAAAATAAAAAAGTTAATGACAGGAAAGAGTAAAAACAATTCAGAAAAGTGTTGCATTTACAAATAAAAATTATACATTGAGTACAGCTAAGAATCTGAATTGAATGGCAATGAGCTGAAATTTGGATTGACTTTTTTAAAGGATTGAATTAGTCAGCAGTTCATATAATTGTACTTATGTTAGCACATCTGAAAACTCTCCAATGGGCTGCATTTTTGGGGGGTGGGGCTGAAAAGGATTTTTGCTTGTGCTACAGCCCAAAAGTTGTCAAATGCCACTTCTCAAACTGTGTGTTTCACTGCCAAAATTAATTTACAATGCAGTTTGTAATTACTGAATCTTATGAAATGAGAGAAAATCCATTATTCAAATTGTTGAAAGTTCTGTATCAAAATCATCATATGGCGGATCCCCAGAACTTAATCTGAACCAGGCTGAGCCCCAGAAGCTATTTTAGAACTTGCTCACTGAACAAGCAACACAAGAAATTACCTGGGGCAGTAGTAGGTTTAGGGGAAACAATGAAGCAGCATATGATCTGGGAGGGGCTCCTCAGAATCCATTGCCAAGGCAGACAGATTCTTCCACCTCTTGGGTCACATGATGCAGCCACTTAAGATGGCATATTGACTTGGATTAGCTTTTCCAGTATCACTGTAAAAGCAACCAGTTCTTACACAGTTCCATGTCAGATGCTTTTACTTCTAGGCAGCTGTGAACCATGAAACCTTTTAGTTTAGAAACAAGCCACTGCTCTTTTATCAGTAACTGTAAGTATTTTGTCTGATTCACTTGCCTAACTTATTTCTTGACCCAAAGAATATATTGTGACCCTTATATCATTCTTCTGATCGTAGCTCACCTCTTGAAGCTTAAGATGTGCTCACACACTTTCAGTCTATTTAGTTAATTACCTATCCTGTCTCTAAGAAACTTACATGTGTACATGTTTTTCTCCCACTTTTTTAACATCTCACAAGAATCCTACAAGACTTCCTAGATGGAAAGGCTGGTCCAAATGCTCCATTGAGTTTTATGGTTTAATGGGGATTTTAACTTGGATCTTTCCAGTGCAGCACACCACACCACATCGGACAGCTTACCCCATGTGGAATATCTGCAATGACCTTCACCCATTTGCAATCCTGAGAGTACATTCCAGTAAACTCAATGGGGCTTACTTTGTAGAGATAAAGAGGACTGCAGTTTGGTGAACTGCAGATAGCTTTCTGTCAGAGATTGCAAGCCTCCACTCCCTTCTTCACAGCAAATTACAGTTCTCAAGGTCTTAAGTCTGTAATGTAAACATACCCTTAATATTAACTGGAATAACTGAGGTTAAACAAATATTAACTGATAAATAGATCTAGTGAATTGAATTTACTATAGGCACTGCCCATTTTTTGAGAAAAGTACAATTACATTAATTTTGAAAAATGGACTTCAACAATGTAGCAAATTCATTTTGCTAGCTTAGCTGGCTGATAACAGTAACAACATATTTGCATGATACCGAATAGTTTCTGGAGTGACCTCCATTCAGCACATAGGTTTATATTCCAAACACTTAAAGTTATAAATATGTCATCTCTGGGGTTTAACATATTCTTCATGTGTCAAACCAATAATAAGGCATCCCTTTTATTATGTTTAGTAACCTGTAAATGACCGGAACAATAGATTTAGAAAAGCTAGGAAACCATGCACCATTTTCAGCAGTAGTAAACAGGCATTGAAAGGAAAGTTATTGTTACCATTAAGATCATTGTGACTCACTTGGTTTCATGAACCAGCGTTCCAAAAGCATAATGAAATATGGATAATGTGGGGAGGTTTTCACATTCAAAGCATGCAAACCTCACAGAAGAGAAAACTCCTTTACTTGATGTTTATGGTAAAAATATTAGCTTAGATGCTAAGGTATGTTAACACCAGCAGTTTCCTGTTCCTTCCCCAGTACTGAAGCCCTAAAATCCACTCCAGAGGGACAATGAATCTGAATAATGCCAGATAAAGTTTAAGGAACTGCTGGAGGATGGAGAAATAATCCTCAAATCAGGCAGAGATTCACCTAATTTGCAGAAATTGTCCCCTCCCCATATCCCATTCTACACTGTTCAGGAAGGTCAACCCTCCAGACAGGTATGGGAAGGAGGGAATGGGATACTTTCCTTCTGTGAGCTTCCTTAAAGGTACAACCCTATTCATGTTTAGAAAGAAAATAGCCCTAAAACTCCTATGCTGGTTGGAGCATGCTGGGAACTGTAGAAGTCTTTCCTGTCTAAACACGCACAGGACTGTACTCTAAGTCAATTTATCTTCCGATCTGAAACATTGATTGACACTGTCTTCACTATAGTGAGAAGATGTAATGAGGCTTCAGTAGTGAATAACATTTGACACACTATAATTGATCATGGGTTGCTGTAGTGCAATTCTTTTATACCCACTTACTTGGGATTGAGCTCCAATGAACTCACAGGGACTTACTTCTGAGTATACATATATGACTGAACTGCATATGTGTACACACCCTGTATGACAATTTTAAAAAACACACAATTCTGATCTATCTACAGCAGAATATAGTACCTGTGGGAATTTTAGATATTGTTCTTTTAGTACCATTTATGTATAGGTTGCTATGAATGCTGTAAAGCATAAGACAATCATTTATGGACCTTAGCACAGCCAGAAAAAACCCACTGGCACATGATTTACAATATGCTGCATTAACTACAATATGTGTTAAACAGGACCTGTCATTGTTTCTCCTTCTCTGCATAAAAACACCACTATAGCAAGAAGAAATACTATCACATATCTAACTATTGCTTCTAATAGTGCCAGTGACACTTTTTTTTTAGAAAAGCCATGCTAGATTAGACCAGATCTAGTCCAGTATTCTATATACACGGTATCAACCAGCTGCTCACAGGATCAATCACTTGAGTGGGATGGGTGCAAGGCCTTCACCTGCCCAAGCTGCTCACCACCTGTTGCGTAGGCATGTATGTAGGCATGCCACCACTGTTGAAGCAGGTAGCACATAACCAGTAATGCTGCTAGCAAGGAACCTGTCCAATCCCTTCCAAAAACCTGTAGCCTTCTAGATTTGTGTCCATCACTACTTCCTGTGGCAGTGCATTCCATAATACTTTCTCTCATCCCTAATCAGCTTCATCCATTTCAGTACCTCCATTTCTTCCCCATCTATTTGGGGAACCAAATCAATTTGGTTTAAAAAATATTGCAGTATAAAGACCAAAGTGATAAAAACAGCAATATAATAAAATTACTAAGATCAAGTAGCACTAAAAACCGTTCCTAAACTTCACCTGATGCAAAAAAAAAATCATAACTGCCAAGTAAGTCTCTAGGGAGGGCATTCTACAGATGGGGGCCCATTGCTAAAAAGGCCCCATCTCTTGTAGCCACATGCCTCATCTAATTCGGTTGTGGCATCTGAGCATCTAACCATGTCTACCTTGGTCAATGATCTTAGGTAGATATGGTTGGATATAAGAGCAGACACTCTTTCAGGTAGCCTCAAGTTATTCAAGTCTGAAAAGATTAATTCCAGTACTTTGAATTGGCTAGGGAAATAGATGGGCAGCCACTATAAATAGCAAATACTGGCATAAATGCATGTGTATTCCAATTTATAGCTCAGTCACCCTGTTTTAGACTAACCAGTGTTTCAGGACTGTTTCCAGAGATAGTCCCAGGTATAACATATAGCAACATTCAAAATCAGTAGTTAGAAGAATGTAATCAAATGTGAGTGCTTGAAGCAATAGGACGGTGTATAAATGCATGTAATAAATAATTAAATAAAAAATAGTTACAGGGCTACCTCTGTCTGACCAGGTAGGGCATTAATTGGTGCTCTAAAGAACTTCATTTCACTTCATCAGTGCAAGTTTCATGAGCAGTAAAGTTTGTTCTGAGCAGATAACAAAACCAAATGTGGTCAAAGGTGAGTTACTTAGCCTGTCAGTTAGGCTGACACTTTTATTACCATATATGGAAGCAAGTTAGTGTTTAGATTGGTCACCAAGAATGCCATAGTACCCAAATGACAGAGATATTTCAACCAGAAGGATACACAACTTGAGGCCTTCCAGTTATAACTCCAGAACCCCTCACTATCACTGAGGCTCATGAAGAATGGTACTCCAAAATAACCAGATTGACTACCTGGCTCACATCCTTCCTTGCTTATCGTCCAAGCAGGATACTCAACACTGACCATCATCTCCCATTGATCTGTATTGTACCATGGGGCACAAAAAGCATTAGTTAGGCAATGTTCTTGGAAGGATTACTCCTTTCCTTCCTGATGGCAACTTCTGAATCCCCTTGTCTTGCATTTACCATTTTGACTGAGTTTAGAGAAAATAATATATCTCTAAAATGCCAGCAATACAACATCTTAAGTTTCAGAGCCATGCAGTAATTAGTTAGAATCTTTGTTCTTTTCATGATGGTATAGTCTGTTAGCATGGAAATAATCAATTTGTTTAGTTTCACCCTAAAGCTATTATTTTTTACCACCAAAATTCAGAACAGATAAATGAGCAGAACAGAACAGGCTAGGTGGATATAGAGAAAAGTTAAATGGAGAATTAATTTGTCTTGAGTTATGCTTGTATATAGGGACTGCAGGTGGCACAGTGGTTTAAACCACTGTGCTGCTGGGCTGTTTGATCAAAAGGTTGCCGGTTCGAATCTGCACAACGGGGTAAGTTCCCATTGCTCTGCCCAGCTCCTGCCAACCCTGCAGTTCGAAAGCATGCAAATACAAGTAGATAAAAAGGTACCACTTCGGTGGGCAGGTAACAGCGTTCCGTGCACTATGGTGTTTATGGTCATGCTGGCCACATGACCACGGAGACTGTCTGTGGACAAACGCTGGCTCCCTCGGCTAGGAAACGGAGATGAGCACCGCCCCCTAGAGTCAGGCATGACTGGACTTAATGTCAAGGGGAAACCTTTACCTTATGCTTGTATATGTGAAACCATGAGTTAAATGCCTCTCTAGTGCCTTGTTTTGTGCCTTATTTCTTTAATATTGACCCAAATTGTAAGCAAACAAGCCATAGCATAGTTTTGCCCTCTGGTTGATCTAAGCATTTTCTTGATTTTGCCTTTTTTCAGACCAACAAACTGTATAGCCATACAAGGCATTCTAAGAAGTCAATCTATATGACATTCCTGAAAAGCTAAAGTCCAGTCCTAAAGGAAACAAGAACAGGCAGTTCAGTGAGGTAAGTTCAGTTTCACTCTCATATTAGAAAAGGAATCAAGCTACTTGTGCTCATATTATGCATTGAATTTTCTGGGGATGGGAAAATCAAGAAAAAGATGACCAATTAAACTCCATTCCATTCAACAGTTAGGTAACACCGCACAATTTGTGTTCAACTTTCTTTTCTTTTTTTTAACTCAGCATCTAAAATGACTCTCCAACTTTACTAATGTAAAGACTAGCATGTTTCCCTTTTCTTCTGTTCTCTGTCTAACCATGAACCTGTACAAGAGCCAGATCTGATTTACAGCCAGCCTTTATGCTTCCAGAAATGGGGGCCAGCTATTGCTTCTTTGTCCCAGAATACTAGATGCCATCTGATACCAGCAGCACCTACCAATGACTAATTCATTCAGACTTCAATCTCCATTTTGAGAGTAGGTCTAATTTGCAGATCTCATAGCTATAACATTAGGCCTATTTGGGACTTTTCTGGTCTTTCCCCATGCCTTGTTATTACCACCTAGACTGAAAAAAAGTTCTGGAGAACACATGTTGGTTTGTCCTAATAAGGGTATTGCTCAACTGTGCATTTTAGATTTATTAAAGCCCCAATACTAATAGTTAAGTTTTGGGGTTTAGGATTCATTATTAAACTAATGGGCCATGGATGAATTAGCACTTTGCTTCCCGATTCAGACAAAACTCAGTCTGTGGGAAGGATGTCTTCAGAAATAATTGATATTTTCTCTTCCATCCCTACCACCTTCTGTACCTGGCTAGGAGCATCTATTTTTGACTTTTAAGAGCCAGTGGCATTAATTCTCACAATGTGAAATCTGGTAACATTCAGAAAGTTACCTTGATAGATTTTACAAACTTATGTAAGAATTGAAGTTCTGCAGAAAGTAACAGGGATATTTGAGAATTTCCACTACGCCCTTCTATGGGTTCACTCCAGTCCATAGCACTGCATTAATTTTTCATTAACTTCCATTCCTATCCAATACAAGAAGCTTCAAGGAAATCCTGAGGTTAAATATTGCTAATTTCCTCACCAAGAATCACACACAGAAGAAAAATAATTGAAAAGCAAACAAACTGTTGTGTCTGAAAGCCTGGAACATGTCCCAGTTCTTTCATCTCAGATACACTTTTGATCTTTGAAAGGATAAGTCAAAAAAAGAATTATGCTTGCATTCACTGGTGTATGCATATTTCTTGGAAGGAGAAGGTCTAGGTGTGGCTGGTTATGAATAAAAATCAAACATATCCATCTTACACCATTGAGAAACTGGGCCATGAACTTGCTGTCTTTGGATGCAAACCTAAGGACACTTACTAGAGATGTTCCCATTGAACTCCTTGGGACTTCTGATAAACACATTTATTTTGTTTTCAGTGAAGCATTAGAAACGGTTCCAGCACAGGGAAAATTGGCATTAGAATCAGCATATGTGCAAAGATGTGTATTTCTGCCCTGCCTACAGTAATGAGCACTGCCAGCAAATGAATCAAAACATTAAAAAAAATAGAATAAACATACAAAAAATATATATTGCCTATAATTTCCCTTCAGGAATTAAGAATTTGGTGTTACACCTGTTTTTACCCGCCCCACATAATATACCTACTTATTGGGAATAAATGGTGAAATAATAAAAATATTTTCCTTTTTATAATAATCTGCCTGTGTAAGACCCAAATAGCATTCCACTGCGCTTGAATAGTAATAATTCATAATAGAAAATGCAACTATGTTGCATACGTTATTGGCTCCTTGAAAATATGCCTTTGTTGCTTAAGAAACGAAAAGGGGACTTGCTTTGTACTTCAGAAGACTTCCAGACTTTCACTAACATTTCCTGGAAAATAGGCAGGTTTGTTTACGCCCGAAGCCTCACTTGCGCCAGTCCAAAACCTTAAATTAAAAGCCACTAAACTGACAACAAAACGCACAAAAGTTTTAAGACGTCTAAAAATAAACCTCGCGTCTTTACGGAAGAACCCAGGTTAAAAAAATTGGTGATGCCACGCTCCCTTCGCCCTTGAAGAAAAAAGGTACCTGTAAAGCACCCAGGGTCTGGATGGCTCCCTTCACCTGCCGCGACCGCTCCGATTAATTGCTGGGACTAGCAGCGGGGTTCGGCTGCAGCTCCGGTGCCAGGCAAGGCTCCAGTACGAGGCTGCACAGTACAGGACAACCTGCTGCCGGCCGGCAGTCGCAGCGGCAATGTTGACTGGCAGCTGTAGACGTCAATCGTGTGGCGATCCCGGAGCGGGGAGGCGGGCTCAGGACAGAACAACGCTTTCTGCGGACGAGTCTGTCGGGGGGCGGGGGGGCGGTGAATCTGCGGTTTGTCATGATGGGATTAAACTCCAGCAATTCTCTGCGGGAAAGGAAAGGAGTTTCTCTGGAGTTCCTATCTGGAGGCTTTGGCAGGCCGTTTTGTGCAGGTTTCACTTCTGCCACTGAAATCAATGGGACGTCTTTACGAGCTTTACAGTACAATGCCACTCCTATGTATGTTTACTTAGAATTAGGCCTCACTGTTGTTAATAGATCTTATTCAAGGGTGTGTTTATGGTTGCACGCTATGCTATAATTTCTTCATGGGCCTGAGAGTAAGTAGTAAATTCAGTGGGATTTGGAATAGGGTTCTACTGCACAATTTTGGATGGATTCCATCAATGTTGTTAGCTTTATGACACTTGTTGAGGGAGAGGTCCACTAAAGAAATCAATCTTGGTGTCAGTACCTGTATGATTCTTTTTTGTTATATGTATAGTAGTTACACAATTACTTACACCAGCCTTCCCCAACATGGTGCACTTGAGACCAGCTGGAACACAACCTCATCCTCCAGAGACATGAGCACTTACTTCCCATTTGAAAAATAAAAGGTACTCTTGACTTAGATCATATTTCACCACTCAACAGATTTTGAAGATATGTTTGCTACTTTCTCATATACATCTACTTTTGTAATTTAATTGTGTCGTGTGTAATGTTACTGCATCACACTTCTATCATGCCTTTTTTAAGGAACAGAAGGTAGCTTACATAACTCCATTTTATCGTCACAACAACCCTATGGAATAGGTTAGGTTTGTCATGTAGTGGCCCAAATTTACTCAGTGAACTTCATGGCTGAGTGGGGATTAGAGCTCAGATCATCCCAGGCCCCCTGGGAATAACCCCCACTCTACTGGTTTTCTACCATGTACATTTTCCTGAGACATGGGCAAGGACATTCGCTGCTCTTCTTCAGGCAGGCAAATGTCTTGTGCCAGCCTTAGCTTCCACACAAACTGAGCTGCCTTTTTCTTTTTTTAAGTGTGTGTGTGTATATAGAATGCTTTATGTACCCAGGTTAATGTGTAGGATATGTGCATGTGATGCAATAATGCTGGGGATGCAAGGGTGCATGAATGCAAGCCATTTATGTGCAAATACACTGGCTGGGACAAACACTTTACTCTTATGCAGTTCAAAATATCCCCAACATTGAGAATATTATATACTAAAAGTGAGTTAAACATTATCAGTATAAAAGGCACCTGGACTGATATGCTAGCTTGCCAATGAACTGAGAACATTGCATTTATGTAACAAACTGTGCTCAACTAGAGTTTTGAAATAATATAAGTTAAATAATATAATACTCAATCCTAATGAAGTTATCCTATACTCACTTCAGAGTAAGTCTCATTTAACTCAATGGGACTTCTGAATAGGTATTTATAGGATGTCTTATTCTCAGGTAAACATGCTTTGGGAGAGGCAGTTTTATATCGCCTGTTCTCACCCATGATCCCAATACAGTGGCAGTCCGTATAAAGATAGAGAGGGCAAACACTCAAATCATCATGTACGCTTATGTACATGGGAGGAAACTATCCGAGCTTAATACGTTCTAGTCATGATAGGTTCAAATTCCAATGATTACAGCTTGATTAATCACGGAGGAGGAGGCTATCAGTAGCAACTAGCCTTGGTGGCTGTGCACCACCTCCATTATCAGAGGTGGTATACCTGCATACACCTATTGCTGAAGAGCCTGGGCAGGTGGAACTCTTGTACCCATCCTGCTTGATGGCTCCTTTGGTCAGCTGGTTTGCCACCATGTAAACAGAATGCTAGACTGGATAAACTAGTGGTCTGATCCAGCATGGATTTTCTTATTTTCTTATATTAGAGTGTTGATGTAGTAGGACTTTATCCAAAAGACTGTAGTATATGGACTAGAAGTATTGCTTGTGCTTGTCAACAAAGCACCCAGAATAGCATTCTCCCATCAGACACTTTTATGGTTGTAAAACTTACTAGTTTTCTACTTACCATGCTCATTAATTGCAAGTTCTCTTCCTGCCAGTAAGGCAAGCAGAGGTACTACAATCATGATAATTTTTTGAAAAGCACCTCTCTGATTCCATGCTCCACAAATCCTTCTCCAGTTCTCTGAACAATCCAGTTGTAAGGCATTCATTTATTCCAACCCACCCCTAAAAAAGCCTTATAGAAGCAGAATATTTTAGCTGGATCAGGTTAAAAGATTATGTGGAGTTGCCTCTCAAGACTGTTCAAGAAGCTACAGTTTCTGCAAAATTAATAACTAAGACCAAGGCTAACCTGCTCACACTGGCTGCCTCTGTGGTGTGAAGCCCCATTAAATGTGCTTGTTCAAATCTGTAAAGCCCTACATGGATTGCCTCAGAGCTACAGCTATTGGGTAATTTAGAAATGAAAATACTAATACAGCCATTTTATTTGGGTTGTAATGCACAAATCCAGCAAGGCCAGGCATGATATGATAGCATATGACATCAACATAGTATCTAATGTTAGTCTTAATTAGGGTAGCCTTACTGAAATGAATGGGATTTTAATTAGACCAACATTGGACTGTTTCTAGGCTCATAAAAGGTTTGGACCTCAGGCCCATTGGTTTCAAATCTATATATGTTGATTTGTATCTATATATGCATATATATCCAGGATTTATTTAAATTTCTCAGGAGACAAAGCCTGCCAATTAATTTCTCATGCAAATAATCTGAAATAAATTATTCAATTAATAAGCACCGTGCTCCAGATCATTCCAGTCCACCAGCAAAAGGTTTCCTCTTAATTTGATTAACATGCAGGGGGAAATTGGGGGGGGCAATGTGGGGGCTGCAGCAGAGCAGAAGGAAAGTTTTCCCTCCCTTCTTTGCTAGCTGCAATCCTCGTTGAGTATCACCTCCCTCATGACAATTCAACTAAGGAAATTTCTGTAGGCATCAATGGGGACTCAGAGCCGCTGGGGAACAGATTTGGGACCCTGGGGAAGTGTTCCAGGGCTCATACCCCATGGGCCCAGACCGTGGCAACGCTCCTCCCCGTGACAGCTAATTTGTTGTGCCAGTGTCCCGCTGAACAAGCTGGGCACCAAGAGACAAACGAAGGACCTACAAATGAAATCCTTCAGGCTGGGCTGTGTGCCAGCTTTATGTACAGGGGTCCTACGAGCCAGGTCTGTTTCACCAGGTGTGGTGTCCTCTGGAAACAGTTTTGAATACCAGAGCTCGGCTCTGGAACACGAAATCATCGAGCAGGTGGTTCTTCGCGGCACTGCACCTCGCGGTCGGGCCGCTTAATGATTACTAGCTTTCCGCACGCGGTGCTGGGTCAGGCCCTTCGAGAGCAGAGGGCGTGATTGCCTGGAAGGCTTTGACACGCGCTGCATACTAATTGCTTGCTGTTGAATGGGCCCAGCAACATTTATTTTCTTCCTTTGGCATTCTGAATGCTGACATTTCTAAAGGCGACTAGAAAAGAAAAGCTTTTATTTCGCTTTCTTGTGATGCAGACAAAGGCTGCCAGTAAGGCTGCAATCCGTTCTATAGACACGGTCGGTAAGGTTGCAGTCCTATTATACCTACTTACCTGGGAGTAAGCCCCATGTTAGGGCTTAATTCCGTGTAGACGTGCGCAGACTTTCAGCCCTACTGACGTGGTACGTTAGTCGTGTCTTGCAGCAGTTTTGGACTACAACGCCTATCAGTCTCATCCAGCATAGCGAATAGTTGTAGTACAAAATATCTGGAGGGGGGCAGACACACAATGCGCAATGCAATGCAATGTATAAATGTCTACTCAGAAGGAGCAGTAATGCACTCAATGTAATGTGGGTTACATTGGGACCTCTAGGCAAGTATGCACAAAATTGCCGTCTAAAAAATAAGGAACGCGTGTGAGTATAGACACTACCTCGTGTAAAAACGCATAAGCGCAGGCTATTAGCTAAGGACGCAACCCTGTACTTGTTCAGATACAATAAAGTCTTACAACTCCATCTTCCTTGCTAGTTGGAGAGATGCTGATGCTGATAGAATTATTCTCTGATCACGCGTAGGACTGTGCCCTACATGCTATAATTATTTTGGCATCTGGCTTCAATATTCTCCCCTGTCCAGCCTTTCCCAACTTCATAGGAAGCTATTAATATAACCACCAGTCTCTGATATTGTGTTTTGACCAGCAATGCGGCAATAAGTAATACGAACTTAGATTCGTATTACTTGCGCTGCTGCTGCTAGGAACGAAGAAAAGTTAACGCGTTTGTAGGAAGTTTGGCGTCAGTCAGCCACCATCCGAGATCTGCCATTCATGCTTGCTGAGAGAAGGAGGCGGTAATGATGTGAAGTCGAAAGGGAGCTGGCGGGAGAGGAGGCGGGAAGGGTATAGAAAGTGAGAATGGCAGACCAGGGGTTGGAGATGGCTTCGATGATTCCAGCTCTCAGGGAACTAAGCAGGTAGGTCTGCGGACGAAATACCGGGAGTAGGAAATATTTCTTTTTGCCGCTTGCCTGCAAGGCTCTTC
Organism: Varanus komodoensis; assembly: GCF_004798865.1. Lineage (NCBI taxonomy): Eukaryota > Metazoa > Chordata > Lepidosauria > Squamata > Varanidae > Varanus > Varanus komodoensis. The sequence goes on along the minus strand of NW_025335661.1, from coordinate 9,735,112 downwards.
CTGGATTCTCTTCTTTCCCTGCGGATGATTTTTTTTCTTTACTGATTGCACTTATATTCCGCTGTTTTCCCAAAGAGTTCGAGGTTACATGCTTGGTTCTCGATTCTTCTCCATTTATCCTGACAGCAGACCTGCGAGATAGGCTAGATTGAGAGATGATCGAAGGGAGGTTCATGGCTAAAAGAGTGTAGCGGTCTTGAACAGATTTTACATCCTGCACTAAGCTACAGTTCCCAAGATGGGACCAGAGAGGGATAGGAAGTATGTCAGTTAAACTAAGAACGAACAAATATCAAGTTGGAGACAGAGCTCTGACCTCAAAACTGTGAATTAGCATACTTATCCTGCATCACCTTCCCCCGTCCCGCTGGGGTGGAAAGATTCATGCTGGCTGCAACTTCAAGGTCGGAAGAGGGAAAGGTGTAGTGTGGTGGTTAAGAGTGCAGGAGTGGGATTCAGGAGATCTGGGTTCTAGTCGCCACTCAGCCATGGATCTAACTGGGTGACTCTAGGCCAGTCCCAGTCTCAATCTAACCTACTTCACAGGTCTGTTGTTATGAAGATAAGATTGACAGGAGGAGGAGAATTATGTAAGCTGCCCTGAGTTCCTTGGAAGGACGAAAGGCAAAATAAAAATATAAAAGAAGGGTAAATGGGGTGTTCTGAGGGCAGAGAGGGGAAAAACTTAAGACTGGGGCCTCCAGGATATGTTTCCTGATGTCATTCCAGTCTCTTTCAGTCCATCTGAATGTCCTCAGCTAGATGGGCAAAAGTGGTCATCTAGCTAAAATACAGAGCAGAACATGCAGGCAGAGATTACTTTTGTGGCTCTTCCTGCACTATACTGGATGTTCATATACTTTCAGAGATTTGGACACACTGAGGGTGCAATCTGCAGGACTTTACCTTAATCTATATGTGAAGTCAAAATCAAATCATGCACAATATAACATGAGTTGTTTTGGACTTCCACTCCAGTTGCCCCAGTCAGCATGGTTAATGGTCAGCATTCCTGGGAACCGTAGCCCCAAATATTTGGAAGTACCAGGTTGTGGAAGGTTAACCATAGGTTTCAGTATGATAATACTTTTTTTTCAGGGATGAAGTTGTAGAATTAGCTGGTAGGTCAAGAGATTTTACTTGGAAGATTCATTCATGAATGGCCTGAGTCTTTTATCATGACACTGAGTCCATAGCAGGGGGTTGAGAAAGTAAGGTGTCTTTTTTTGTTTGTTGGTTTAGTTGCAACATATTAAAGTGGAAATACAAATACAACTGTTTAAATAAATCTCATTCTAGTGCTAGTCCAGAGGAATACAGCACTGTGGTACAGAAGCCAAGACAAATACTCTGCCAGTTCATTGATCGAATCTTAGTGGACGTAGATGTTGGTGAGTAAAACAAGGCTCTAATTACTAAGGGGCCAGACAAGTTAACAGCATCTGTGACTTCAGTGACATGTTGTCCATGGGGGACTTAAATAAATTTTAATTTATTTAGGATATAATCCTATGCATGTTTAGACAGAAACACCATAGTACAGCTCCCAACATTCCCTAGTCATCTCTGCTGGCTGGGGAATGCTGGGAGTTTTAAGACATTTTCCTCTCTAAATATGCAGCATGGGGTTGTGTGTAGTGTTAATCATACTTTCCTGGAAAATGGGAATTATGGCTAATTAAATCTCATTCATTTCAGTAGATTTGCTCTAGTCAAGACAAACAATGAATGCAGCCTCATGATTGTAATACAGTTTCTACACACTTTTTACTAAAAATGAAGCCCCACAGTGTGTTCAGTGATGCTTATTCCTTGCATAGTAGTGTTTAGGACTCAGTCTCAGTTAATAAATGGGTTGCTCTTGCTTTGATACTCTGGTCTTTCAGCAACCATTTCCTGTGTTCAGACAACTCTGGAAACTATAGTTTTTATGAAATATAAGCTTAAAATTTCCTTCACATGTGGAGGTCCATTGTGATATTGGAATGCAGAATATGCTTGAACCAGGAGGGAATTTCCCTTTACAAATAGCTAGGGGTTCCTATGGGAATTTTTAGTGTTCATATTTGAATTCCCTGTAACTTTGAGGAAGATTTGGTGTTCAGAATGTATGAAAAACACAAAATTTACTCTCAAAAATACTTTTTCAGTTGTACTCTCTTGAAACACATGTTAATTGTCTTGAACCAGAAGGGTTACTGTACTGTAAAATGAATCTGTTTTCTTTTCAGTGGCTCTAGAACTTGTTAAGAAAACTGAGTCTCAACCAAGTTCTGTAATGTTGCTTGACTTTATTCTACATATCATGAAATCATCCCCACTTATATTCATAAATATAACGGGAACACATCAGCAAAGTGATGCAGAAGCCAGCTGTATTGGTGAGTTTGTAGAAACATTTCTGTTGAATCTTTGCAATTCAGAAAGCTTTAGTGGATTCAGATATTCACTCTGCAAAGGATTAAGCCTGAGGTGGTAACTATCAGGCTCGCAGGTGACTCTGGCTTTCCTGGGTTCCTGATGGCCCTGCTGCTTTCCCACTATCTTCCCACAATGATTATTGATATTATTTCTATAGCACCCAAGAACTGAAGCTGTTTACAGCAGGACATATAATACAATAAAAATGCAAAATAAAAATACAAATGCCAGTAAAAATACTATAACATTGCACTACAAAAATTTTAAAAGGCAGATTTAAAACTGAATTTATAGAGCTACATTAACTAACAAATTAGGGCACAAGATGTGCTATACAGCTGAAATAATGCTCCAAGATACTATTTAGAGTTGATTAAATACCCTGCCATAGAGCATAGATGATAGCCTTACTGTGGTCCCTGCTGGAGTGTCCATAGGCCCAAGCAGAATTCCCCAAGCACCACTTTCTGGAGCTGACAATCCAAGTAAAAGCAGAACCACTGCAATGCAATACTTACCACTTCCAACTGAGATAGCTACCCCAGAAAGCTACCACAGTTGATGGTACCAAAAACCACTGAGAGATCCTGGAGTATTAACACAGTCATGCTCATTCTGTTTCCTTCCAGCAGAGTTCATCATGCAGGGTGACCAAAGCTATTTCTGTGCCACAATTTAGTTTGATCGCCTGAAATGGACTTAGATACTCAGTCTCACTCAAAAGCATCAACTGCAAATTTTATGCAGTTGTCCCGCCATTCAAAAACATGAGGCTTCACTTGTAACAGGAAAAGCTTTAAGCTGCAGTGTGCTGATTTGTTAGTAATTTTGGCCCAGCCCTCTTCCCTTTGGTCTTTTCTACTTGGTTTTCAGCTTCACCCACCACTGTAATGCAGCACCTAAGAGCTTCCCCCTTTTGGGCTGAAAGGGCTTCCCCACCCCTGATTATATGGATGACCGTCAGCTGTAGAAATGTTATAATAATAATAAAAAATAATAATAATAATAATAAAAATGAATTGTTGTTACCTTCACTAAATTTCAGAAATGAAGTAGAATAACATCTTTCCAATTCAATAGTATATTATAAACTTAAAATTGAAACCTTCCTCAACTTTAAGCTAAATTATCAGAAAGATTAACACTGCAGTCCTATGCCTTCTTACCTGACTTCAATGGGACTTACTTTTGGGTAGAAATGTTTAGGATTGCATGTTCTCTGAGGTTTCTGGCTTAAATTTGATATCCTCAGTGTGGATTACCTTTTTCCATGTGAAAATTCTTGTGATGTGAATTGACAGTCCAGACAAAGCTATAATTAGCGACTTAGGCTGGGGGTGGAAATCTCTGTGGAGATAGGAGCTGGTAATTGAATATTTTGAGGATACCACTAGGAAGGGAAGAGAAGCCTCACTGTAGTCACAGCAGAATAGTTTGATCTCATATGTCATTGGGAGGTACTTGAATTGAATGAAAGACTTGTTAAAGCTGAGGTGTTAGCTCGTAACATAGTTCAGAACTATGTAGCATTTACTGAAGACTGTTTTATTCATTTTTATATTTGAAAACTGAGTATAAAAGTGAGTCTTTGTCTGAAACAATATGCATTCAACTAGGCTTCCAAAATTATCACAATAAGAAATAAAAGCAGCCTGTGTGTATATATAATTTATTGTGACTTTTATACATATTAGTAGTTTCATTTTCATGTTTGTTGTAAGGATAAATAAAATCAATATGTACACACATGCATATAATTTCCAATAAATAAAAAGCAGGCAGCAGAATAGCAACAACCCAGATCAGCAGTAACATGGCAAGAAACCAGGAGGAAAATAAAACCAGTCCTACTCAAACCACTGATGAATCAACATGGTTTTATAAAAATACCTGTTAAGTGTATCAACTACTGAAAGACTTTCAGCTTGTTCATATCTGGGCTTATGCCAGAGTAGGGGAAACTGTGGACCTTCATATGTTGTTAGACTTCATCTCCCATCAGCCCCAGCCTGCATGGTCAGTTGTCAGGTATGATTAGAACTGTATTTCAACATCATCATGAGGGCCCCAAGCTCCACATCCCGGTTTACCTGGAAATGTTCCACTGTCCAATGAGCAGAGGTTTGCAATCATACCAAACTGCCCTCTCTTTTTTCCTCTCTAGAATTCAGCAACTGGATCATAGCAAGGCTTTTGAGAATTGCTGCCACTCCAAACTGCCATGCTTTACATGAGAATATTAGTAATGTCATTTGTTCTTTACTGTGCCTTTTCAAAGTAAAAAACTGTACCATATTTGACTTGTTGACCAAAGAATTATTGCATCTTCTTCAAGATCTGATCTTACTCCATGAAAGAAATGTGGACTTTCACTCTAAGGACAATACATTGAGTTGGCCTGTGATTATGAACAGATTTTTGTGCAACTCTAGTGTACATCTGGGCTGTTTAAGTTCTGTTCAGCTACAGTTAATGGACATAAGCAATGTGGAATGCTTGGAAATAACTTTGATAAGAATTCTTACTGACATAGTTTCTTATATGTTTTTTAAACGACAGGATATCATCCTTTGGGGAATAGGATGTTCCCTGTTGGAGTATGGTAGTCCAAAAGTCAAAGTTTTGAGTATAACCTTTTTAACAGAACTGGTACAGCTAGGGGGGCCTCCAGAAGAACTAGCCAGCAGTTTTTTCCCAATGTTTTTTGGAATCCTGCAGTCCATTCATGGAATGGATTCTGCAGAGTTGGGCCTCTATGAGGATCCACTGTTAATCTTAGTGAAAGCTTTACTTCCGTTTGAAATGCATGCCCATGAGAATATTGAACCTGTTTATTTGAACATATTGCTGGAAAAGCTGCGTACATTGTTTGAAGCTGATGCATTGAGGCTTCAGTCTAAGAAGATCAAAGTAGCTTTATGCCACATACTGCAGTATTTCATGATGTTTGTGCCAGCTGGATATGAATCTGCTGTTCCAGTTAGGAGGACCTGTATTAACAGCATCTGTAGATCTTTCGTTGCAGTCATTGGAAGCCAGGTAGAACAGGAGGTGAGTTCTGTGGAAAAACATTTGCTTGTTGTGTTAAGATTGAAAGACACAGTGTTAAGGCCCACATAAAGAATTTTTTCAGAAATGTACAAGCATTAGATGGGTGTGGGTTTACAGAATGTGTTGCATTAGTTTATAATGATAACTATCAGGTGAGCAGCAGCATTGAATATGGAACCATGTAAGTAATAGAGCTGTGTAGCACAATTGGTGGCAGATGGTTTTTTAAAGACCTTGTTGTGAACTAGTATTAAGGGAAAGCCTTTTTGAGGAAAGGGTGGAGGGTAAGTGGGTCAGGGCCCCATATCTCCCTGCACCCAGTGGAATGTAAGCAACAGTTGCCATTCTCTCAGTACACTCCTTGCTCTACATAGGCAGCACTAGGCCTAGTGAATACATTTAAGGGGACTAGATTTGGGGCCTATAGTTGAAGACTGCTAGTTTAAAGGTATTTCTTTAATAGAATACAACAATGGCAGAACTTTAATTTACAATTATGTATCACATAGATTAAAGAATGTTGACTTAAAACATTGAACATGAATAACAATGTAAGCATCCATAATTAATTCTGATAGGAAGAGAATGCAAACAGGAAGCCAAATATTGGTTGTGTGATCCTATTTTTATTCATATCTCTGAAGCTGTAAGACCTTTTATAAATATATAAGAGAAATTAATTCAGTGCTACTGAGACGTGTGTTTTTGTCTGTCCTAGTATCTGCTAAGTCCACTTTATGTGGCCTTGGAAACCGAAGCAGCAGAGATAATCCAGGAACTCAAGTTTAGCAAACATCCAGAGATGTCTGATACTGATGATGGGAGCAGCAGTAATGATGACGTTCCAGGAAAAAAGCCACGTTTAAGTCTGTCCTTAAAGCAATCTAAAAAGTCTTCAATGCCGCCAGAGTATGGTGTTTCACTCTAGCTATTTCTATAGAAACTTGGTTAGGACTAATTATGCAGCAGATGATGGAACTGCCATATTCTTTAAAGCCTTATCTGAGTGTTTGCTTTATATGCGCTTCTTTTGGCTTTGAATTACTTTTCATGCTATCAGGCCTGCATTTGTTCCTGTCTGCTTAAGCTGGAGTAGTAGTTAGCATAATGATGGTGTGAGGAATAACACAAATGCAAAAGCCCATCTTGCCTTATGTGCCAGAAACCACATAATGCCTCTGTTGGAGTGGTACATGTTGCAATTTATGTTATTGCAATTTAATCTGATGTGTACTGTAAGGTTGTCCATTGAATGTTAGGAGGGCCACTTTGTTTTCCTAGAAACTGATGCATTGTTTAATTATCCTCTGTCCAGAAGTTAAGAATTAAGTAAACGTTCTAAAATAATCTGTTGATTCATAGCCCCACTCCTGTGGAAATGAAACTGAAAAGCACACTGTGGAATGCCATAAGCAAGAAAGGAGAATCTTTGTTGTTGCTCTTGGAACAAGATGTTCTTCCAGTGGAAGTTCTGCAAGCTGTAGATGGAGTTGCTTTAATAGCCCAGCTGGCTGCTCTGTGCACAGTACACTGTATGCAAGATGTCAACAGGTAAAAGCATCAAAGTGACCACTTTCTTTCTTGTGTAAGTTTACAAACATTTGGCTGGTATCTGTGAAGTGACTTTTGTAAATATCTACATGCTGTTTGTTTCGGTTGCTGCAATTTTAAATACAAAATTATGATATCAGCTGACCAATTGAGCAACTGCCGCATAGAAACACTCATATACCTCATTGCTAGTTCAGCTTTGATTTTGGCAAATTATGCATTTTTGGTGGGGGATTTTCCTCTTATATGTTCAGGTGGGAGGAATATACAGTAGGCAAGAATCAGTAGTGGTAGAAGATCTTGGCTATTGAGTTGTAAAATTGACTGGGTTGTTTCAGATGTTTGCCAATCTGGAAAGTGGTTTGTCTTCATTTCTAAAATGTGCCAACAGTGGTATTGAACTTAGGCATCTAATTTTGCTGTTTCTGCAACCAGATGATTTCTCATTCTTTTTCTTTACAGTGTAGATAGTCCAGTTGCTCATCTATGTAATGCACAGAGTCATGAATGTAATAATACTGTTTGGCCTTCAGAATCAAGAAAACATATCCAGTTAATGTGGATTTCTTCAGACTTTATCAGGAGAGCAATACAAGTTTGTTGGAAACTTTTAGAGTCTGGTTCACAGATCACTGATCTAGAACCAGTGATTCAAAGAGTGGTGAAAATAACTGATGCTTTACTTTACATGCAAGGTGAGACAATATCAGTAGTTGTTCACTTGTAAACTTAAAAATTAATAGCAATTCACACCGTGTTTTCATAGTGCATTAAATCTTAGCGTTTCATATGAAAATACTAAGCTCCCTAATTGTGGATCAGTCTTTAGGTCTACCTTATCAAGCACTAAATTAATAATAATTTTACAGTGTTTAAAGCAGGCTCTTTTCAACCTTGGTATGTGGAATCCTTTAAGCTAAATATGCCAGGAGTTAAACCTGGGACTACAGACATAGTAAGCACATGTATGATCATGGAGCTATGACCTAGTTTAAACTGTTTGGCCCTCCTGTTTGTTAGAAATGTGTGCATCTGTTTCAGGCTACCCCCATGGCACCCTCCAGATGGTTTAGGCTACCGTTCTCAGCATTCCTAATCTTTAGCCGTGCTGACTGGAGCTGATGGCAGCCAAAATCCAAAAGATCTTGAGAGTACAAGATTGAGGAAGACTAGTTTTTTATAATCCCTCTGAATTAAATTGGTGAACATGCTTTTTTTTCTTTCCTCACACTGTTCTACGAAAAAGCTAAAACCAAGTTGAATGATGAGGTGATGGAAAACCTCTTTGGAATACTATCTCTGCCATGGATTTCCAACCACTCTTCTGACTCTCTCTTTGTGCTGCCTGCACTTAATTTGGATCTTCTGGCCGTGAGCCAATATACTGCAAGGCATTTTTGTAAGTAAACAGTTGTGTGTATGTTTGTATTTTAAAAGTTTTTAATTCAAATATTTTACCCCATCATTCATCCTGGTGGTTTTCCAGTGGGTTTACCCTGTGGGGTGATCTTTGCCAGGAGAATGACAGGGGGACTGAAACCCTGTTGATTCTCCTGGACCTCTCAGTGGCTTTTTGATACCATCAAGCGTGGCATCCTTCTGGATAGGCTGGCTGGATTAGGAGTAGGAGCCACTGCATTGCAGTGGTTCTGCTCCTAGTTAACTGGCTGATTCCAGAAGATGGTGCTGGGGGGGTAGGGGGTGGGCATGCACGTTACTGCTCTGCACCATAGTAGTTATGCCAGGGAGTAATACAGGGTTCTGTTTTATCCCCTATGCTATTTATTATCAACATGAAACCTCTGGGGGAGGTTATCTGGAGATATGGGCTGAGGTGCCACCAATATGTGGATGACACTCAGCTCTACTTCTCTTTTTCATCAAATCCTGGTGAGGCAGTGGCTGCTCTGAATCAGTCTGAACATGCTAATGGATTGGATAAAGACCAACAAACTGAGACTCAGTCTAAACAAGACTAGGGTGCTATTGGTGGATGGTTCATCTGCCCAGTTGGGTGATATTCAACCTGTTCTGGATGAGATTTCACTCCCCCTAAAGACAAGGTTCATCGTTTGTGGTTACTCCTGGAGCCAGAGTTGCCACTTGAGTACAACTGGACTCAGTGGTGCAGAGCATCTTTTATCAGCTTAAGCTAATATACCAGCCATGATCCTATCTGGACAGAGAGAGCATAGCTTCAGTTATCCATGCTCTAATAACCTCTCATTTGGATTACTGCAATTTGCTGTATATGAAGCTGCCTTTGTAAATGGTCCAAAAACTTTAGTCGATCCAAAAACAGAGCAGCAAGATTGTTAATAGGAATTGGTTGAAGAGATCACATTATGCTAGTCCTCTTCTAGCTGCACTGGCTGCCAGCAGAAGTCTAGACCCAATTCAAAATGCCAAACTAACATTCAAAGCCCTAAATGGTTTGAGGCCAGGTTATCTGAAGAATCACCCCCTCTCATATGTAGCTACCCAGTCTTCTATGAGAGCCCCTTCCAAAGGAAGTGAGGCAGGTGGCTACCAGAAAGAGAGTCTTTTCAGTTGTGGCACCCTGTTTGGGAATCAGCTTCCAAAAGAGGTGTATCTTCTGTATTTGCCCTCCCACCCCCTGAGATTGGCAGCAGAGGCCTTCCTCCGGGAACCCTCTGTGAAAGACATTAGGAGGTAAAGTACCCAGAGGAGGGCTTTCTCTGCGGTGGCGCCCTGCCTATGGAATGCACTCCCCAGAGAGGTCCGCCTGGCGCCGTGATTATTTGTTTTTCGGCGCCAGGCTAAGACCTTTTTATTTCAACAATATTTTAATAACTTTTAATATTAGCTATATATGTTCTAATCTGCAGCCAGGGTGGATCTTGAATTTATTTGTATTATGTTTTATTCTACTCTTCTTATTTATTTATGTAAGCCATCTTGAGGCTCTGCAAAAGGACGGCATATAAATATTCTAAATAAATAAATAAATATTGGTACCTACTTTGTATTCTTTTCCACACCAGGTGAATACCTTTTTATTTTTCCAGTATTTTAATAATTTAACTTTTAAACTTTGTTTTTAACTATTTTATTTTATTATGGACTTCTGCATTCAGCTATTCCATGCTGAATTAAAGCAATTACAATTGCTGTTATGGTGTTGTTTTTTAAAATTAATTTGTGTCTGTCTTTTAAAATTCTCTTTAATTTTAACCTCTGTTAACTGCCCAGAGAACCTTAACTATTGAGAGCTATAAAAATGAAGTAAATATTAAATAAATTAGTTTAACCTACACTAAATCAGAATTAAACCAGAGTAACTTCAGATGTAATGCTTCTGATAAATTAAACATTGTCCAACACTAAAACATCTAAAAGGCCTGGACAAATGAAAAATGCTTTCACTTGGAACTGGCACTAAAAATGAATCAAAATTGGTGCCATGCCCTCTCTGAGAAGAGCATTCCAAAGGCAGGGTACCATAACGGAAAAAGTCCTCTGTTTGTTTACCATTTGCCTCAAAGATGAAGGGGCCTAAAGAGGGAGTTATAAAGATGATGCCATTGTTCAGGCAGGTTTATGCCAGGGAATAAGGCCGTTTAGAGCAGCCTTCCCAGTCTGGTGCCTTACAGTTATTTTGAACTACAACTCCCAGCATTCTTGATCATTGCTATGCTATTTGGGTTAACATATGGAGGGCACCACACATTATGGAAAGCTAGTTTAGAAGAACCAGCAATCGTACCTAGAAATCAGCTGGGGTCTAGTGCAGTTCTTAGGACTTTCTAAGGAATGTTCCTTTCACCCAAGCAATATTCTGGCTGCTGCGCTTTTTGCCAGCTGAGTTGCCCAATCATTCTTAAGCCCCATCTCTGATACACTGTAGCAAATTTAAGATAATACCATGGTGTGGATCATAGTGTCTATAGAACTCTGTTGCTTTCCATTGAGTATATATCTTTTGGTGGAGAGGAATGGGAATACACATTTTAAAATCTCAGCTGTGTGGCATGAATTGTTTGGCTTGCATAGCCATTTAACTAAAATTAAAAATTTATTCTGCGGAACTCTCCATATGAAATTATATATGTTGAGTTCCTGAACTTCCAACAATTCTAAGATGAGAGATCTATCAGTAGGAGTCAACGGAATAAACCTAAATCATGATCTTACAGTGCTTCTTCATTCCATTTAGCACCTGAGACTCTCTCGAAGTGTGTGTTTCTTCTTTCCCTGGTTCCCAAGAAATTGTATCTGAAGTGGAGACGTTCTGTTTATCAGCATTCGCTACAGAGTCCCCATGAAGTTATCAGAGCTAACTGTGTTAAAGGATTTCCTATCCTACTACAGCAATCAGATGTTAAATCCTGTACCACATTGCTTGCGCCTTGCATGTATGTACTATTTGATTATTTCAACAACAAGCAAGCTTTGGGGAAAGGCCAATTGCTTGCCTGCTAAGCGATGCAGTAGAATCTTGTAGTGTGGTTGTTGCAACAGCATATAGTAGAGGCTGTAAATGCAGGGGAGCCCATGCCATATAGTCTTTCCCCAAATATACTCCAATATAGTTGTTCATGTCTGACTTTTCACTTTGCTGTGAAGATTAGTGATAGGATGTGCTATGGGTTATGGCAGCTTCCTCTGATCTCATCCCTCAGTCTTCCTCTATTTGAGGATGGGCTTGTATCCCCTTTCCCTGTATGTCACTAGTCCTGAAGTACATGAGTTGAATTGCGAGCAATCTAGTGGATTACCTCCTTTTCTTAACATACACTAAGGTGGTTGGAGACAACTCTTACCTGGAAATACTTGTCTGTTGCCAGACTTGTACTGATTTCTATCAGCATATCTGCCCCTTCCCCCGCTGTTTCTTCTCTAGTGGTGATTCACTTTGAGTTCTTAGAGAGATAAGGTTGCCATGTTCTCTAGTGGTTATGGAAGCCAGGGAGGTTTCTTCCCCCAATTTCCTTCTCTTATAGTGCATGTATAGCTAGACAAATGGCAGGAGTGATAGCCATGTTTTTAAATATTTTTATTTGATTTAACATAGCATCTGCATACAGTCTTGATTTCAAGAGATATCCCCTTATGGTTTCTAAGGTAAGGGAAAGGATGGGTCAAGAATTTGAAGAGCTTTTTTTTAAGGAGAGGTACACACAGATACATACATTTTACATGGGTTAGAATATTGAAACATGTGCATGAATATGCAGATTGGAACACTGGTATATTAGGCCACACTTTCTGATACAACTTGGACTTTCCTTAATCAGCAGGGATCTGACCAAGTGTTATGCTTCCACATGCAGCTCCTATTGTTCTTTCATATGAGTGAGCAGATTAACCATAGCTTCCTGTTACATATGAACTTTTCAAACAAACCAGAATCCGGAAGCTAACCTTAAACAATGAAGTCATATCCTGGCTTGGTTGAAAGGCATTTGTAAGGTCCAGGGCATGGGCGACAGGGCACTGTGGTTGGGACATCAAGACCAGGGTGTAGGTGCAGGGTAGAGTTCTGGAGTGGGTTCAGAGGCAAAAGGCACACTTGTTTAACAGTTCGGCGTCAAAAGCCAGTAAGACAGCAGGTTCAAGCAACAGAGTCCAAAATTACACAATCCAAGAGCACAGTCCAAAAGCACAGTCCAAAGGTCAATTTCCAGAAAGACAGTCATGTTCTAGAGTAAGCTGAGGTCAGGAAGGATTGGTGTGGATACCTGGGAAGACAGGGCACACTGGAAACAAAGATGGAGGCAGGATCAGGCTGGAATTGGGCAGGAGTCAGGAAGGCAGGAACCAGAATGCAGGTGAGGTGATACAGGAAGCCAGAGCATGAGGGAGTCACCAGGACAGCTTGTGTTGCTGTGGCAAAGAGCAAAGTGCAGTGAAGCCTTTTATGCTAGTCTCCAGGGCCTCCAGCTGCATGGCATAATTGTTCCTCAGCTGCCTGTCTGCAGGCACTTTCAGGGTCACTCAGGCTCTGACACAGGTTTTCCTGTGTAGATTTATGCCTGCTGTAGTTTCCTAGTTCATTTTCTCCCTCATATGAGGGGTGAAGTGAAACAGAAGCAAAGCTGCTGCATACAGGGTCATGAAGCTTGTGCATATTTTAGCCTATTGAGCCAGGATTTGAATTTTGAAGCATAACCAGCTTGGCAAAAATGCTATTACAGCTCATGCAGAACAAGGCACTGTAAATATATTTATATTTTTCAGGGACCGCATACACGATGAATCTCTATTAGTCCAGAAAGCTTATGCCAGTATCATTGGAAGTTTGGCTTGCTGTCTTTCTGACAACTTTATTTTAAGACCTTCTTTAACCAAACCTGACATCCAGCCCGAAAGCTGTGACATCCTCTGCAAGAGATTTAGTGTGGCTCCTTCTCACACAGAAATGTGTGCAGTGAAGGCTGAAGTGTTCAAGCCATTTTTAAATCTTCTTGAAAGCAACATAGCTAGTTCAGTAAAGCTTGGTAAGTTACTTTGAGCATACTTCTCTTACTTTACTTTTCTTCTCCCAGTTGCACATTGTTTCAAGTGGGATCAGGATCATAATACTGCAGTGTGGAATGTTCCTCTTCAGTGTTCCAGCCATGCAGCTGAGTCTTCTGCCAGGGTACCCCATTTTCTCCCTCTCCTCACAATACTTAGTGCTCTGTGAGCAGTGAGCATGTTCATTTATCAGTGCACTTCTTGGGGTGAGGGAAGAGCTGTTGCACCTTTGTGACTACCCCCCCCCCCATGACAACTCATTTTTCAAACAGCATTTGAGAATTTTGGGGAAACATATTAGCATGATTTGCACAGGGTGGCAACCTCAGTAGCTTTTTTAAAATTTGGGCTTCTGTGAGTGATGAGCTTGCTAGTCTCTGCAGCCTCATTGGTGCTGCTTAGCGCCTCCTGTCAGCAAGAAGAGGCTGTACAAACCAGGGCTTTACAGTCTCTAGCTTGGATAATGTTACGTCTGAACCCAGAACTCTGGGTTGTCTTTCCAGGAAATGAGAGTTGTAATCCAGGAAAATAACTCAGATTTGTCAGGGAAAAATGAAACCAAAGTTCTGGGCTTGGGCATAGTGCTAACCAAGTAACATAGCAGTCCCAGGCCTGTTTAGCTGCTTTCACAGGCAAGGGGAGTCAAGCAGGAGCAATTGAGTGGTGCCACAAGCACGCTGGATTGCTTATGATAAGGCAAGTTTTCCTTCTTTTTATTTAAAGACTGATTTAAAGTTGTGTGCAAACTGAGCCTTTGTGACTGAACTTGATAAAGAGTTTTAAGCTTTCTATTACCATATTGTGTGGACAATTGCAGTTTGGGATGATCCTGAATTCTAAACACTGAGTATTTGAAAATCTTTGAGACACATGAATGTAGTGTTGCACTATGTTTCCACCTGCAGCCATTCCAGCAAGCTGAAATGAGGAAGTTGAGAGGGAGAGCTGAGCCATTCCACTATTCCTGCCAAAAGACCTCCCTTGTGAATGGTTCTCTTCCCTTTGTTACCACCGCTAGCCATTCCCACAGGCCCTACAAAAGGAGATGAGAGGGAGAAACAGGTGTTCCCTCATTCCTGCTGGAAGAGTTACTTTTCCCTTTTACTTTCTGATCTCTTTTGCCTTGTGTGTCATGTTTTTGTCATTGTAAACCTGTGAGCATGGACTGTCCTGTTTATTTTATGTAAACCACTCAGGAATAATTTTTGGCTTCAGAGCAGCATTAAAAAAGCCTAAAATAAATAATATGAACTTTGATCATATGCTAAAAGCATTGAATATATTCCTATTCCTTTCATTATCTTACAGTGTTAATAGAGAACATTCCCCTACTTTGTAAACATCTGGACTTCAGAAACGATGAGTTAAATGTAAAAGCTATAATTGAGGCTTTCCTAAAGCTAATGGAAGATCCAGATAAAGAAGTAAGAATGGCTTTTAGCTGCCACATCAAATATATACTAGATTCTTCAGGCTCTGAGGAAGGATTCATCAAAGAGGTGAACTTCTTAAGTATCTGGAAGCCCACAAGAAGTACAGGGTTATTTCAAGATGTAACTGTAGTAACATGTACAATCTGTTCAAATTTTCTGTTTCAGCTCTTTGTTTCCAGAATGAAAGCAGCCTATACAAATGCTCAGATATCAAGAAATAGTGAGCTGAAGGATACATTAATTCTCACCACAGGAGATATTGGAAGGTACATTTTAGTGTCACTGTTTCTAATATTCCATAAGTATTTTGATTTCAGAGACTTTACATGCAAGAACAATATTCAGTATATGATGCTGCATTTGCTGAATAATGCAAATGAGACTGTTTCATGAATTATCCTTAGTGTGCTGGGCACAGTCCTTTCAACTGGAGTCTTGATGCTTGTGAACCATGAGACTTGGAGATTTATGAGCATCCAGTGCAGAGCAGAGGAAGCAGCACAGACTGTCCTTGCTCTCCCACACCTCATGTTATGCAGTTCAGCTAGACAGCTGCTTTCACTCTCCAAAGTTGAGGCATTTTGTATCATTGTGGTTCCAGTCCACTCCCTTAACCCCCTCTCCGTTCTAACCTTGGAGAAGCAGGAAGCATAGTTCTTTCCTCATTGGCTACAAGAGTAGAGTAGGAGGATTGGAATGTGGATTCCCAATGATAAGGCTGGAGCTCTGTTTCCAGTTTTGAATCTGAGACTCTGAAGTATCCTATGGCCCCCTAGACACTGTCTAGGAGCCACAGAATCACTCTCCTAGTGTTGCATTCTGATAAAATCTTCTATATTTTCCTTTTTAAGGGCTGCAAAGGGGGATTTGGTGCGCTTTGCTCTCTTGCACTTGTTGCATTGCTTATTGTCCAAGTCAGCTTCCGTGGCTGGAGCAGCATATACAGAAATCAGAACTCTGGCTGCAGCCAAGTTTGTGAAACCACAAGTCTTTTTCAGTCAGTATAAGAAACCTATATGTCAGGTAAGAGTGTAACAACACAGGAGTGCATTTCATTTAATTTTGATTATTAGGCTACCATGTCTGAAATCTTCCCTTTCATCCTGTTCATACAACTGTATTATTAAGAATATAAGGAAAGTGAAACCGGATCAAACCAAAGGCCCATCTAGTCCAGCACTCTCTACACATGTTGACAAACCAATTGCCCACAGGATTGCTCAAGCAGGATGGGTGTAAGACCTCCTGCTGCCCAAGCTCCTTAGCAACTCGTGTATGCAGGTGTGGCAGCTCTAGTAAAGGAGGTAGCACATAGCCACCAAGGCTAGTAGCCACTGATAGCCTTCTCCCTCATGAATCTGTCCAGTCTCCTTTTAAAGCCATCTGGATTGGTGGCCATCACCACTTCCTGTGGCAGTGAATTCCATAGTTTAACTATACTCTGGGTGAACTGCAACTTCCTGTTATCTTGCCTAAACTTCCCACCAGTCAGCTTCATGGAATGACTCTGGGTTTGAGTGTTGTGGGAGAAAAATGTGTTGCTCTCCACTTTCTGTACACTGTGCATTATTTTAAATACCTCTATCATAGCTCCCCTTATTTGGCTTTTTTCTAACCTAAACAGTATCTGCCATTGTAGCTGCTCCTCATTGGGAAGCTGCTTCAGCACTCTTATCAAATGTTCATTGTCCTTCTGTGTACTTTTTCCAACTCAATAATGTCCTCCTTCAGGTGAGGCTACCAGAACTGAACAGAATATTCTAAGTGAGGTTATATCATAGATTTGTATAAATGGAGTAAGAGATGGTCAGTCCTGTTTTCTGTCCCATTCCTAATTATGCATAGCATGGAGTTTGCCTTTTTCAGAGCAGCTGCATATTGACTTTTTCATCAAGCTGTCCACCACTACCCCAAGATCCCTTTCTTGCTCAGTCAGTAATGCCCTGCAACAGCAGAATTCTACGGCCATGGCAAATATATTCCAAACTGAAAAGCTTGTAGTAGAATGACAGGGGGTCCCTTTCTTGCAGTTACTGCTAGCTCAGATCCTATCAGTGTATCCTTGAAGTTGGGATTTTTTGCCCAACATGCTTTACTTTACACTTGCTTATATTGAAATGCATTTGCCATTTTGAGACCCATTCTCCCAGCTTGGAGAGATCTCTCTGGAATTCCTCACATTCCCTTTTGGTTTTAACCATCCTTAAAAAGATCAGCGTCATCAGCAAACTTGGACATTTCACTAATTCCAAATCATTTATGAATAGGTTGAAGAGCATTGGTCCTAATATAGAACCCTGTGGGACTCTACTGGAAACATCTCTCCATTGGAAGAAGTTGCTATTTATTCCCACCCTCTGTCTTCTGTTCTTTAACCAGTTAGTGATTCATAAGAGGACCCCCCTCCCCCCCATTCCATGACTGCTTCGTTTTGCTCAGGAGCCTTTGGTGAGGGATCCCCCCTGGATCCCTTTTTAAAAATAAGTGTTACATTAGCCATTCTCCAGTCCTCCAGTACAAGAGCTGATCTTAGGGACATATTGAATGTCATGGTAAGAAGGTCAGCAATTTCATGCTTGAATTGTTTGAAAACTCTAGGATAGATATCATCTGGACTGAGTGACTTGCAGTTTCAATAAGTTTGGGGATTTCTATCTTTTGTCACAACTATCTGCCTTAATACCTCAGACTCCATTCCAGAACACATACACTCAGGGACAGGTATTTGCTCTGAATCCTCTGCTGTGCAGACTGATTGGTATTTTGTTTCAAGCTTGGCCTTGGAAACTGGTGGCAGAGCTGGAGGATCAGGGTTTTGGTCAACAATCTCAGTTCATGTGATCCCTGCCTTGCTGGGCAGTAACAGAAGGTGGCACAATCCTTAGGTGTCTCACTCCCACCAGTCCAAAATAGCCTTTCACAGTAAGTATCTGGAGTGCTATTCTGTATGACACAAGTAACACTGTGATGCTTTAGTTTCTAGTGGAATCTCTACACTCCAATCAAATGGCAATGATTTCTAGCACTCCCTGCCAAATGCAGAAACAAGAGATTGCACATCAAAGGGAGGCAGCCTTGGACATGTTATCAGAAATTGCCAATGTTTTTGATTTTCCAGACCTCAATCGTTTTCTCAATGTGAGTTGATGATACTATATTTCCTGCTATGTTTGTATGTATTATCTCCTGGGGTTTCTAATGCATCATTCTGGATTCATAAAGCTTTATCTTGATAGATTTTTTATTATATATGGTCTTCCAGGATCCCACATGTGTTCATTTTTGAAAAAGAAAGGAAAGGTGAAAAGAGGTATGCCTTTTCCTCCAAGGCCTTTCCCTCGGTCTTGACAAGCCTTCTGCCAGGTTTCTCCAGGAAGATTTTTTTGAATCTGGAGTAAAGTGCATTTTGTAAAATACTTCTTTCAACTCTAGTAGAGATTATTTGAAGCCCTCGACCACCTACTGGATAGGCAGTTGGTTTTTACACAGGTTTTCAGGAGTAAAATTTGTTTTTGGAAAACTAATCCAGAAGAGCTCTAACCCTGAAACCTGGGGAGCGGTACTTGAGTGACCAAACTTGACATGATGTAACAACCACATGTTATTCTATCTGTAAACACCCCAAAACACATGCATGGATATATGGGGCTGCCCAATCATATCTAGTTTGATCTTAACCATCAAAATCTCAGTGTGCACTGCTTCAGTCGATTGCAGTTTTATGAGAGAAGTCCAGGGTCATGTTATCCCCTTTCAAGGTTAACTTGACCAGTTAAACTTATTGCTTGGAGGGCTTTTGAAGTCTTAGCTGTTTGGGGTTGCTGAAAAATAGCTGAATGCCTGATTTTTCATACCAATGGAGCTTTACATGGCTTGGGACTGAATACATGATGTAACTCCATCCCAGTTGTCATCTACCTGGACACTGTGATCAATTTCAGGGCCTTCCTCCAATTGTTACCTCCAAGAAAGGTCTGGTTGTTGATAACGGGGGGGGGGGGGAGCTTCTCACTGGTGAATCCACCCCCGAAATATAGAACCCGCACCCTGCTGAGATCTTCCAGGTGCCAACTTTATTATCTTTTTGGCACCAGGTTAAGACTGCCAAGGCATTAACAGCTCTAAATAGCACATGGGGGGAGGGGTTATGTCAGCTGTTTAATAGGTTTATTTTTAATCCGAATTAGCTATCATGCTGTTTAAGTTTGGTTTTTAAATTGTATAATGAAATTGTATTATTTTATTGTTATCTGTCTTTATATTGTTTTTATTGTATTTTATGAGTTGTAAGCTCATTATTCAAACTTCAGTATTTGGTGGTATAGCAATAACTTGAACAATAATAATAAGCCAGCCTTCCCTTCAGGTGTGCTGGACTACTGTATCCATCACCCCAAGCCAGAAGGCTCAGTTGCCATGATCTCTGGGGCCAGTGGGTATTACAGTCCGGCACATCTGGTAGGCATCAGGTTGGGAAAGTTTAGCTTAGAACTTTTCATTTCAAGCATTTTCAAAGTGACTATCGCTTTATTTTGCTAGCGGATTCTCCAAGTTCTCTTGCCTGACCTTGCTGCCAAGGCTAGTGCTGCAGCCTCTGTGCTTATCAGAACTGTAGCAAAGCAACTAAATGTAAACCGCAGAGAGATCCTCATCAACAACTTCAAATACATCTTTTCTCACTTAGTCTGCTTCTGTAGTAAAGATGAGCTGGAGCGAGCACTTCACTACCTCAAGGTAATTTTTAGCTGTGTGC
Source organism: Varanus komodoensis (assembly GCF_004798865.1). Taxonomy (NCBI): domain Eukaryota; kingdom Metazoa; phylum Chordata; class Lepidosauria; order Squamata; family Varanidae; genus Varanus; species Varanus komodoensis. Next base: position 9,715,423 of record NW_025335661.1, on the reverse strand, counting down.
TTGAATTTTTGGATCAATGAAAATGATCAACTGAGAGTTGAAATGTAAATGTTGAGGCCTGAGGATGTGGACCAAGGGGCTTGGTCAACTCCAGCCAACCACTAATTTGTTTGACCCTTGCCCTTCATGGCTTATTATATCTAATAAGAAATGGATATTTAGCTGAGTCCATGAGGTTCTGAGGGTGGGAGTGATGCAAGCCTCTTTAAAGGAGGAAGTAATGAGGCCTCTTCTGAAAAACTCTAACCTAGACCCAGATAATAGCTAACTTGACTGCTCAGAGAATTGCTGCGATCGGACACTAATAAATTAATACAAATAAATAAGTGACCCTTAAGTTAAGAATTCATGGCAAGCATAGTGAACCATCCTGGTGTACCTAAGATAACCTAGGATCTTCCTTTGTACAAAAACAAATAAAGATAGCATTATTCATCTCTGAAAACAGCCCTCAATCAACAGTTTCTGGTTGGGTTTTTTTTCCCCTTCTGGCTTAAAAACTAAAACCATTTCATGTACCAAGTTTATTTTACTGATGGATTTTGAGAACACATTTTCTTCCAGAAAGCTGTAATAATTTCCATTTGACTGATAGTAGGTAACTATTCCATGCCCAGGAATGCTTGAGTCAAGTAGGATTTCTTTAGTTTAATATTTTTGTGTTGTGCATTGCTTATATATCATCAAGTTATTCCTCACCACTCCTACTACCCACCTCTGTTTATAGAATGAAACAGAGATAGAACTGGGGAGTTTGCTGAGACAGGACTATCAAGGATTGCATAATGAATTACTGCTACGCTTAGGAGAACACTATCAGCAGGTCTTCAATGGTTTATCAATTTTGGCTTCATTTGCTTCAAATGATGACTCCTATCAAGGACCCAGGGACATCACATCTCCTGAGCGAATGGTAAGTTTATGTTGTGCCACTTAGAAGAAGGGGATAGAAGTTTTTTTAATTATGTATACCTTTCTAAGTATACAAAAGCACTTCATTGTGTTTTGGGAAATGGGTTTGAGGGTCTTATGAAGAAATTTGCCTGAGTTAATAAACACCCACTTCCTAGTTGTTGCTGTTTGCTGTAGAGGTGGCACTCTCTCCAATACTGGTATATTCTAGTAAAGGGTACAAACATTTCTTAGCATTGTTTTCCTATATCCCAACCAGATTAGCCTTGCTAATTGCAAAACAGCATATTAGTCCCTATAGCTATGTTCGCAAAGAGAATCCACAGTTCTGACAGCTGTGTTGGCCCATATCAGCAAACCAATTTGTGACAGCCTCATCTTTTGTAAAGTGAATTAGCCTTAATTGCACATTCAAAATTACCCTAAAGTAGTTTGTATTACAACAAGAAACAATATATTGTTATGGGAGGGGTTCATTCCCCTCCCACCAGCTACCATGAGGATTGTTGCTAAACTCAAAAGGAAGAGGGAATTTTGAGGCTTAGGGCCGAGGATGTCAGCATCCCTGCTAATAAAAAAAGTACAAATGCTGAGTCCTTGCAGAATCCTGACTTCACTACCGGACTGGCTACATTTGAAAGCATTAACTGTTTGATGAACATATGCGAGCCATTTAGAGAAAGCCTAGTTTTCTAAGTGTTGAAAGCTGGATTGTACCTACAGATTAAAATGATTTTGTTATCTGGTTCTTACACTATTCCCTCCATAGTCAGTAGAATATTGAGAGAGCAAAATACTTCAACTTAAACTTTGGTTTTGGAATAGAAACCAAGTGTACTTTTCTCTTTAAGGAGTGAACATGCTTTGCTAACTTACTAGTAGTATATTTTAAAATAGTTCAAAATAATCTCAGGGTATTATTTTAATCAATATATAGGCTGATTATCTGCAACCAAAATTACTGGGTATCTTGGCCTTCTTCAACATGCAGTTGTTGAGCTCCAGTATTGGAATTGAGGATAAGAAAATGGTGAGTAAATTTTCTGTCAAAGGGAAACCATACACAAGTACATGTTGAGCTTTCACTTGTTTCTGGGAATTTATTTGTTTATTTATTTATTTGTCATTCTGCTACATATCAAGGCCAAAAGGTTAACTAACATTAGCAACAAGGTCTGTATGAGGTAGTTATTTGAGCCATGGATGCTTGAAGGTAGCATGTACACTCTGACCAGTTAGACTGTCTGCCAGTTAACACTGCCAGTTAACACTAGGGCAATGCCTAAAAGAATTCGCATCCCAGGATTTTCTCTGAAGTTTCATTTGTTTTTCCTAATGTCAACTTCTTTGATTACTTTTGCCTGTACTAATCTTTTCCAAATGCTTCCACCCAAAATGGCTCTAGAAACTAGGCTCAGGACCCTCATTAACCCTATCTCTGTAGAAATAAAACAGTAATAGGTGGGATTGAACAAACAATTAGAGTGTGGGTAGCATTCTTGGGGATCTTATAGGAAATGTAATATATCAGATTAAAACTTTGGCAGACTTAAGGATTAGTTGTAAAACCCCCATCATTGTAAGTCTGAGATCAAGAAAGAAATGAATCAGTGACATACATCATGAAGCCTGATAAAAATAGAAATCCTGTTCCTGGCTATTTTTCGGTAGGGAATATGCAGCTGTTAACATGCAGACTTTTATTATACAAATTGATTGATGTTTAAAGCAAGTTGTTTTTCTCACCTGTAGGCCTTAAATAGTTTGATGGCTTTAATGAAGCTTATGGGTCTCAAGCATATTAGTGCAGTGAGAGTGAAGATGATGACCACACTCAGGACAGGGCTGAGATACAAGGATGATTTCCCAGAGTTGTGCTGCAAGTAAGAAAATGATGTACTGAAACAACAGTTTATTTCTATGCCTTCTTTCAGACATATTATGTTTAATATCATACATACATCAGACATATTAATGACTTATTTTAATCTGTATAAGATTTTATATTGTTATTGTTGTGTGTGTCTTTATTTAGGGCTTGGGACTGTTTTGTACGATGCTTGGACCAATCTCATCTTGGCTCCCTTCTCAGTCATGTGATAGTAGCTCTGCTGCCCCTCATACATATTCAACCAAATGAAACAGCAGCAATCTTCAATTTTCTTATAGTTGAGAACAGGTATTGAAATGTAAAGCATTTATTGATTTATTTTACATGTAAGTCACTTTTGTGCCCAAGGTCCTCTCAAGCCAGTGAAAAACAATATAATCATAAAATTGCAATAAACATATATTAGACATGTGAATATTCAATTAAAACCCGACTGGAATAAATACTTGTGTTTTTGCCAGCACAAAACATACTTTCTTCAATTGCAGCTATAAATTAGGAGCCTGTCCAAGAGAATTATGTCAGTTAAATGTTACTTGAAATGGAGGAGGTTTTAAAGCCTTTTTCAGTGCCAGGACTGAAGCAGCCAATTGGATGTTCTTTGTGACAGCATTCCACAGAGGAGTAATGTTGAGGAGATTCCTTACGTGCATTCTGGCTGCAGGAGAGCATTTATTCTAGGCAAACAGATATTTAAAATTATGTACCCAGGGCATTTGTATTCCATGACCTTTATAAACTATACAAATTGAAAATAATTCTGCAATTTTCTCTGTGTTATATTTTACATTTGAGGTGTTACATAATATAGGACAAAATCCTATGGCTGCTAGACAGAGTGTACAAGAGCATAGAATTATTCAGAGCCATAGCTCCAATCTTGGAAATTATATCTGTTATCAAAACTGAGGCTCCAAAATTGGAATGCTTTCCCTCCAGCCTAGCTCCTGGTGCAGAAAGAACTGCACCAGCTGCAGCACAGAGATCACAAATGGAACCTCAGGTGGATCTTGTAGGCATCTCAGGAATACAGGAAGGAGAGGAGATGGACACTATGAACACATGAAGCATTCTGACAGTGCCTCAGCCTCTTCATGCTTTGGGAAAACCACTTGGCCAAATTGGCCATGTATGTGTTTTGCAGCATGGGATAAGTGCAGGCTTTTGTTCCCATAATCCTCCCATCCTCCATAACAGCTTCACTGAATTGTTGTTATTGTGATAATTTTGTTATTCTGGTAATCATATGGAGAGGCCAGATAAGTGCTTTTGTGCATCCTAAAGCCCCTCACCCAATCTTTACAGTTTTCTATACACTTTTCAGTTATGTGGATTGCATATTTTCTGTTGTGTCTTTTATTCCTTGGGTATTCTGTGGGGAAAGGTGTAACAAATGCTGTTCTCAAATCCTCCCTTTTACCACTCTGTTGTCATGGGATTAGGAGCATACCATTGTCTATCTCCTCTCAGTTTAGTGTATTTAGTGTATTCATTGCACTGTGGTTCTAAAACAATATATATTTGTAATAGATTTTTGTTTTGTTGATCAGGGATGCAGTACAAGACTTTTTGCATGAAATATATTTCCTACCTGACCATCCTAAACTGAAAGAAATCCAAATAGTTCTTCAGGAGTATAGAAAGGTACTGAATTCATTATGTTGTTATAGAATAATCATTGAAAGTAAAAATGAAATGTTAGCTTTCTGATGTCTGAGTAACATTCCAGGGCTTGTGTGAACTTAAGTACAGTGGAAGGAATCTTTCTAATAATTAATCTGTGAGAATTCTTTATATCCTTTGCCATAGTAATGGGAACAATGGAACCATATTAACAATTTGTACCATACTAGGTAAATGTTTTAGCCCCAAAGTCCTGATCCAGGCAAGTTACGTCACTTTGAATACATATAGGGATTAAGTATGGATCCAGATTATCAATAATCAAGCAAAAGAAAAGCTTACAGACATCCCATTAGTAACAGTGCTTTGGGATGTGACAGACGTTGCTCCTGGAGCTCTGGTTGCTTGGACACCTCATGCATTCATGGTTCCAAGTGGAAAGCCGAACAACAATGCCCCTTGCCATGGATGTTGTGTAGTGCCTCTCTTCCGCTGCTTCAGAGGCTGTCAGTTTACACAGTCTAGGCCAACTTCCTGGGAGACAAGGGAAGGGAGAAGGCCCAGCTATCCCAATTAGCTTCAATAAAAACATCCTTATTTCAAGGATGAGGTGAGGAATTAACAGTGCCCAGTAATCATGATCTCTTACTGAAACCTTACAGTTTTTTCACAGAAATTAAACCTAATGAGTATCTGGGGCTACACTTAATGTCCACACTGCACACTGGACACTGGGAACAGTTCACACATTACACCTCTTCACAACTCCTTCTGGTCATCCGTCCCAATACGAGAGGCTTACTGAACCTCTTTGAGGTTTGTGGTAAATTTAGTTATTTAAAACACAATCCTGTACATGTTTAGGCAGGAAAGGGGCCCTTGAAAGAAACAAGCCCGTCCCCTAACAAGGCCTTGCTGGAAATTGTAGGACTTGGTTTTGTTTAAACATGCATTGGATTGTTCCCTTAGTTATACTTATATCACCTGTTTTCCTCCAAGGAACCCGAAGTGGCATATAGGATCCCCCTCCTCTGCCTTTTATCCTCACAATGACTCTGTTCATACTTTTGTAGGCTGAAACTCAATGACTGGCCTAAAATCACGTAGTGAGCTTCATGACCAAATGTGGGCCTACAACTCGGAACTCTAACCACTGCTCCATACTTGCTTGCCTCAGTAAACTGAAAAGAAAATGACTCTTGGTTCTGGCATAATTTCATACCCTTACAAACAGCCTTTATTTATAGCTTTGTTGGATTGCACATTGTTCATTTGTTTTGTCGTGATTGATGAAGACATTATTATTATTATTATTATTATTATTATTATTATTATTATTATTATAACATTTCTATGCCGCCCCTTGCCGAAACCTCGGGGCGTGGGATAGTCAATGAATGGTGTAGCATTGGACTGTGCAGATCTAGGTTTAGTGCAACTCAAAAACCATAGTAAGTCCTTTAGGACAGCTCACTAGCTATCAGCCTAATCCACCTCACAGGGCTGTTCTGACAGCCAGACTAAGAGTGTGTTCACCGCATGTCAACTGCATGGCATAGTATCACACCTTGTGTCCTGAGTTCAGATAGGTGCTCTGTTCACATGCTTCTCCATGGGATTGAAAATAGCAAAATTTATCTGATTTTCTGCCAGTCAAACCCTGGTTAGGGAAGCAAACTGCAAGTTAAATAAATCATAGTTCAGTCTTACTTGCAAAAATCATGCTTAAATCATTTCGCTTTCTCTCAAAACATATAGTCCATATAAACCCACAGTCTTCTGACCTACCAGGACACAACCTTTCCCAGCCCCTGCAACTGCTTTCAGATTGCTCTCTCCACTGGCTTCCTGTTGGTTTCCCTGACTTACCACTGCCCTGCGTAGTCCATGCTCTCCTTAGCCCTGCTTCCATTCTTCCTTGCAATTTACCAGACTGATGAAATAGGAGTTTCCTTTTCTACTACAAGTTCTTGGTGGCTAGGAATGCTGCAGAAGCTGAGGCTTCCCACCATCTTCATTTCCTAAAAATGGCTTTGGGCCCCATATGTGGCCCGGATGCTTTAAAATGGCAGCAACTACAGCCCCTTACTTTGGTTTGAAGTGACCAAAGTGATTGGTAAATGGGAAAAGCTTAATTTAAACATGTGGGAAGCATAAGGCATTTTCTCTAGAACCCAGAAAGATGTGCAGGTGCCATGTTTCTCACACCCAGCCTGTTGGTTTGATCAATGGAAAGCATTCTCTGTGTTTTCTCCCTTAGGAGACCTCCAGGAGCACAGACTTGCAGACAGCACTTCAGCTCTCTATGAAGGCTATTCAGCATGAGAATGTAGATGTTCGGATCCATGCTCTCACTAGTCTGAAAGAAACATTATATAAAAATCAAGTACGTAAAACCATGATGCTCAGAATTAGTATGACAGGTAGTTAAGGCTGCACCACCTGGGAGTGAGCCCTACTAAACACAGTGGAACTGATTTCTGAGTTGACAGGTATACAGTTGCACTGCAAAATATAAAATTAGGTTGGTTTCTGCAGTTGTAAAAATAGCTTCAGAGGACCTTGGAGAGGTATGAAAAGGGGCATTCTGGGGAGGAAAGGTCAGGATACAAATGTAGCCCTTCCTCTTTCAGTTTTGACTACTGTAGAAAGGCTTAGAGGCCTGTTTAGCAAAAAGGAGGGAAAGAATACTGAGAGGTCCTGCTGTGCTAGCAGCATCCTGGCAGGGCACTCAGAAGCCTCCAATCTCAGAGGTCTCCATCTAATGGAGATGCAGCCCACAGCGTTGTGCCCTTCATTATTTTTATATTAATGTAATTATTCTTTGATTTTAGAACAAAGGATAAGCAGAAGTATGCTTTTTGTTACAGGAAAGGTTTTTTATCCTTTCTTTGGATATTTATTAGAATAGGTTTTTTCCCAGCAAAGGCAAAAATACAGTCTTTCTGTTTTAACAATGCTTTTAAAGCATTGTTAACCATTCACTCATTCTTGCAGTTGGCTGTTTTATTTCTTCCTTTGTTTTGCCAGCTTTGCTGAGAAAGGTAATCCATACTAGGTAAATTGTGTGATATTCAGTTACCTCTCCTGCAGTAAGTGAGCTTGGCGTTTCAATGTCAGCCTGACAAGAGAAGACAGATTTGTATGTGGTGCATTCTTTCTCCCTGCCTTTTTAAAGTATCTGTTTCTTAATCCTGCCTTAATGCACATAAATGTTCTTTGGAGTGATTGATGGACAATAGAGAGGATTCCCACACTCTCTCTTTAATGTTCATTTGGTTTGAGACTTGCCTTCCTATTGAATTGCTCAACACTGATTTGTCACAGATAAAAAGAGCTCCTGTAATATATATACCTGTTACACCATTGGTCCTACTCTGAGTGAGAGCTGCCTGCCAGGTTTCAAAGAGAAGTGTTTCCCAATACTGCTACTTCTGATTCTTTAGCTAAAAATCCCAGGTTTGAACCTGAAAACTATACATCCATTGGTACCTTTCCATTAGGGGTAAAATCCAGTGTTACATGCTCATGCAGCTGGACTCTTCTTTCATGTGTAGCTTCTCACACATCTTTCCCACAAACAGGATTTCCCAACCCTTTGGAACAGGTTTTCGGGGTATTCAGGGGGAAGAGGAGAACCCCCCTGCCCCCATTCCACTGAAGGAAGTCATTCCTAACATAGGTAGAAATAATGCATTTCCACTCCTGTGATTCTATTTCCCATCAGCCCCAGTCACCATGACTAGGGATAATAGGAGGGCCATGGGCTTCCTACCACAGGCTATATAGCATGTTGTGGCTTGATGTCTCTGTTTCCTTGCACTGTGATGTTGGTTACCAGTAGAAGCAGGAAAATATGGCATTAACAGGGAGTGAGGAAAAAGCTTGATGCATAAGTGGTGCTTTTTTGGTAGTAGCTGTGCAAGAGAGGGACCACAGCTTAGTAACAGATTATCTGTTTTGCATGTGCAGGATATGAACTTTTAATTTTAGCTTCCCCAGATAAAAGTTGAGGCAGAAGGTAATGGAAAAGACCCCTGGCTGCCTATGAACCTGGAGAACTAGTGCTAGTCAGAAGGTAGCACTGAGACAGATGGAAAACAGTGTCTAGCCTAGTATAAGGCACCTTTCTATATTCCATTTTCTTCACTATCTGGAGCCTGGTCTGCCTGAGCAGCAGAATGTGGTAGAATGGACCTTATGCCCCAGATCACCTGTAATGGAAATTCATGGGTGCTTTATCCTAGCCAAGAGAGAGCAAGAGTCATCACTTCCACTTTTAGTCATTTTTGGGCTGATGTCCAACAACACACCACTGTTTGTTTCTGGGTTAGCTCTGAGTTGTTTATCCATTAAACAACCTATAATTTCTAGGCTTGAATATCATATAGTGTTTCTAGATTATTGCTGTTAAATGGAAAAGACAAGTGCATGAGAACCAGTATGTTCCCTTTGCTCCCACTTGGCCATGAGAATTACTGTGTTAAAAAGTCCAGGAATTGCCTTTATACACAAACCAGGTCGTTCCCTCAGCTATACACTCCTCCTGCATAAAACTCTTGATTCTGGAGAACAAAATGTACCAAGGAGCATAAATCTAGCAAATCAAATCCAGATGGGCCAGGATAGAGTTGTCTTTAGGACCACAGGAAACTGCCTGCCCTGGCCCATCTAGCTCAGTATTGTTTACACTGACTGGCAGCTGCTCCACAGGATTGCATTCATTCATGCAGTCATTCTTCCATTCCTGATGTACTATGGTGTTCCTTTTTCTGACGTGGAAAAGCCTTACTTTCCCCCAAGCAGCGTTTCTTCTCCCAGCTCCCTGTCTTATTTTTCCACTCCTTAAGATTCTCTCATTTCATCTCATTCTTCTGTGTTTGTAGGCCAGGTATAGTTTGGCCCTAAATGAAATGTTCTATTGTATTTTTTATGTATTATTTTCCTTGTAATGCTGGAAGGGTAAGATACAAGTGCTACAGCAATGGAATATAAACTGTGTGTATAATTTATTTATTCCCCCACCCCTTTCTTAGGAACAACTAATAAAATATGCGACAGATAGCGAAACTGTCGAGCCCATTATTTCTCAGCTGGTGACTGTCCTCCTAATTGGCTGTCAGGATGTGAATTCACATGCACGGCTGCTTTGTGGAGAATGTTTAGGTGAATTAGGAGCTGTTGATCCAGGCAGGTTGGACTTCTCAATAAGTGATAACCAAGGCAAAGGACTTACATTTGTGGTAAGGAATATTCATCCTGGAACTTCTCTAATTATTATGGCATTGGTACATTTTTTAAAAATTTCAACCAGAAGTTAACATTTATAGTTATATAGCAGGGAATATAAATATACATGTCTGATTTACTTGATTGCTCTCATAGGTTCTAGAAGAGAGTTGGGTATTTTGTGACTCTCCAGATGTTTTGGC